>NC_135237.1:7193591-7561091 GCF_051348905.1 Ranitomeya variabilis | reverse complement strand
TACCGCTCCTCCTGTATATATACACTGCACAGTACCACTCCTCCTGTCCTGTATATATACACTGCACAGTACCACTCCTCCTGTATATGTACACTGTACAGTACCACACCTCCTGTCCTATATATATATACACTGCATAGTACCACTCCTCCTGTATATATACACTGCACAGTACCACTCCTCCTGTATATATATACACTGCACAGTACCACTCCTCCTGTATATATATACACTGCACAGTACCACTCCTCCTGTATATATACACTGCACAGTACCGCTCCTCCTGTATATATACACTGCACAGTACCGCTCCTCCTGTCCTGTATATATACACTGCACAGTACCGCTCCTCCTGTATATATACACTGCACAGTACCACTCCTCCTGTATATATACACCGCGCAGTACCCCTCCTCCTGTATATATATACACTGCACAGTACCTCTCCTCCTGTATATATACACTGCGAAATACCACTCCTCCTGTATATATACACTGCACAGTACCACTCCTCCTGTATATATACACTGCACAGTACCACTCCACCTGTATATATACACTGCACAGTACCACTCCTCCTGTATATATACACTGCACAGTACCACTCCTCCTGTATATATACACTGCACAGTACCACTCCTCCTGTATATATATACACTGCACAGTACCACTCCTCCTGTATATATATACACTGCACAGTACCACTCCTCCTGTATATATACACTGCACAGTACCACTCCTCCTGTATATATACACTGTACAGTACCACACCTCCTGTCCTATATATATATATACACTGCATAGTACCACTCCTCCTGTATATATACACTGCACAGTACCGCTCCTCCTGTATATATACACTGCACAGTACCGCTCCTCCTGTCCTGTATATATACACTGCACAGTACCGCTCCTCCTGTCCTGTATATATACACTGCACAGTACCGCTCCTCCTGTATATATACACTGCACAGTACCACTCCTCCTGTATATATACACCGCGCAGTACCCCTCCTCCTGTATATATACACTGCACAGTACCACTCCTCCTGTATATATACACTGCACAGTACCCCTCCTCCTGTATATATACACTGCACAGTACCGCTCCTCCTGTATATATACACTGCACAGCACCACTCCTCCTGTCCTGTATATATACACTGCACAGTACCACTCCTCCTGTATATATACACTGCACAGTACCGCTCCTCCTGTATATATACACCGCGCAGTACCCCTCCTCCTGTATATATACACTGCACAGTACCGCTCCTCCTGTCCTGTATATATACACTGCACAGTACCGCTCCTCCTGTCCTGTATATATACACCGCGCAGTACCCCTCCTCCTGTATATATATACACTGCACAGTACCTCTCCTCCTGTATATATACACTGCGAAATACCACTCCTCCTGTATATATACACTGCACAGTACCACTCCTCCTGTATATATACACTGCACAGTACCACTCCACCTGTATATATACACTGCACAGTACCACTCCTCCTGTATATATACACTGCACAGTACCACTCCTCCTGTATATATACACTGCACAGTACCACTCCTCCTGTATATATATACACTGCACAGTACCACTCCTCCTGTATATATATACACTGCACAGTACCACTCCTCCTGTATATATACACTGCACAGTACCACTCCTCCTGTATATATACACTGTACAGTACCACACCTCCTGTCCTATATATATATATACACTGCATAGTACCACTCCTCCTGTATATATACACTGCACAGTACCGCTCCTCCTGTATATATACACTGCACAGTACCGCTCCTCCTGTCCTGTATATATACACTGCACAGTACCGCTCCTCCTGTCCTGTATATATACACTGCACAGTACCGCTCCTCCTGTATATATACACTGCACAGTACCACTCCTCCTGTATATATACACCGCGCAGTACCCCTCCTCCTGTATATATACACTGCACAGTACCACTCCTCCTGTATATATACACTGCACAGTACCCCTCCTCCTGTATATATACACTGCACAGTACCGCTCCTCCTGTATATATACACTGCACAGCACCACTCCTCCTGTCCTGTATATATACACTGCACAGTACCACTCCTCCTGTATATATACACTGCACAGTACCGCTCCTCCTGTATATATACACCGCGCAGTACCCCTCCTCCTGTATATATACACTGCACAGTACCGCTCCTCCTGTCCTGTATATATACACTGCACAGTACCGCTCCTCCTGTCCTGTATATATACACCGCGCAGTACCCCTCCTCCTGTATATATACACTGCACAGTACCACTCCTCCTGTATATATACACTGCACAGTACCGCTCCTCCTGTATATATACACCGTGCAGTACCCCTCCTCCTGTGTATATATACACTGCACAGTACCGCTCCTCCTGTCCTGTATATATACACTGCACAGTACCACTCCTCCTGTATATATACACTGCACAGTACCCCTCCTCCTGTATATATACACTGCACAGTACCGCTCCTCCTGTCCTGTATATATACACTGCACAGTACCACTCATCCTGTATATATACACTGCACAGTACCGCTCCTCCTGTCCTGTATATATACACTGCACAGTACCACTCATCCTGTATATATACACTGCACAGTACCGCTCCTCCTGTCCTGTATATATACACCGTCCAGCCCCTTAGATATGGACACACATGGACATGGAGGGTCAGACATGGACGCACAGACACTAATGACACACAGGCGCAGTGGCGCAGTACACCCCGCCCCACCACTCTGGTAAAGGATACCTCTCCATGATGAGAATTAATGTCTTTTTGGTTTCGAAGGCGTCGAGGAGCGCGGTGACGCGGTCATGTGACACCTCGGATAAGACATCGCGCTCGCGGTACGCCTGCTGCCGGATTCTGCTTCTCAGCGGGATGAACTTGGCGGCACATGTGGCTCCGTTTCCTTTGTGCACAACCCGTTTTACAAAACCAAATGATCCTCTAAAAACAAGAAAGGAAGCAATTAGGAAGAACAGTGAGCAAGAGTTCCACAACTAAAGTGAGGCTGCTCAGTGAGGAAAGTTCTAGGAAAGAGGTAAAGACTGAGTGAGCTAATATGCCAGTATGACACTTTGGTCCAGTAAGTGAGTTTCATAAGTGAAGTGCGGAGGGTCAGTGAGCAAGAACGCCAAGGATGAGTTGAGGAAGACTAGTGAGTAAGAACTTTAGGAGTGAGATAAGAGATCAATGAGGAAAATTTCAGGTAATGACCTAAGAAGAGTCAGTGAGTGCGAGCTCATGTCTGAGGTCCAATCAGTCAGTGTACAAGAGTATGAAGGCAGGTTAAGGAGGACCAGTGAGTAAGAGCTCTAGGACTGAGGTGAGGAAGATATATGACGTAAAGCTCAAGGGCTTGGATAGTGAGGATCAGTGAGCTAAAGCTGCATGACTAAGATTAGGGGAGTCAGGAAACTAAAGTGAGGGAGATCAGTGAGCAAGAGCTCCAAAATTAACGTGAGAAGTATCAGTGACCAAAATTTCAGGGAAATAATAAAGGAGTAAAAGTGAGAAGATCTATGAGAATAAACAGAGAAGGCTAAGTGAGCAAAAGCTCCAAAATGGAGATGGGGGTAGCAGGAAGAAGACTTAGAGGAGGAGGGTCAGTGAGCAGGAGTGCGAGGGTTCAGAGCTCAGCCAGTCTGCGTCTCTTGGGCTGACAGGAGGGTCATTATCCGTTTCTAGATTTGGGCTTTTCTGTCACTTTTCGCGGCTCAGTAGTTCTGCACAGAATCCGCCATCCACTGCCGGTGTCTGGACTTGTGCTGCGGTTCCACAGAAATCGCCCAAGATCTGTAGAGGGAGAGGGGTCAAACCAAAAGCCCCCCACAGCAGAGGAACTGAAAAAGGGGCGCCAGCACAGACAGGAAGAAATACAGGAAAAACCTGCATCACCTCTCCAGTCACCTCCAGAGCTGAACTCACTATTCTTCTGCTCCTTGTGATAGATAACAGCGATGTCAGGTGGTCAACAACTCAGCAGCCGCCAAACAAGCATGATGTAACAGCAGAATAGTGAGTGCAGCTCTGGAGGTGACTTGAGGATAAGACACGATGTAACAGCAGAATAGTGAGTGCAGCTCTGGAGGTGACTGGAGGATAAGACATGATGCAATAGCAGAATAGTGAGTGCAGCTCTGGAGGTGACTGGAGGACAGGTGCCCACAATCAGTCACACCCTGCTAGGAGCAGCACCTGTCTTGTGAGCTCCAGCACTTCCAGCAGGAGGCCCAGAGTCGGCCTCTCTTCTCCCCAGGGAGAGGCAGGCTTCCTGCGAGGCCGGCATGGCTTCCCAGGCTTCTGTTCCCCGGTCTGTGCCGGCGGGGGACAGAAAGCAGCAGCAGCAGCAACCGGCCCAAGAGGGACTGAGGAGGTCAGGACGGGTGAAGAAAACCTTACCCACCTACTCCAACCCTGAGACGGCTCATCGTCCGCCCAGAGAGGGAGACAGGGGAACCCCAGGCCCCAGGAAGGAGAGCCCAGGAACATCCTGGGGGGAGAGGAGCTCCGGCGAGTCCATGAGTACCTTCTCCTCCCGAGTGGTCGCCATGCTACGTGAGTACGAGGACGCCGGCAAAGCACTGACCGGGCTGAAGGAGAAGCTGAGGGTAGCTCGGATCCTGAACACCCGAGCCTCTAACAAGGAGAAACCCGCGACCTCCCAGAGGTTCAGAGCCCTCAGAGATGAGGTGGCCCGGTTAGTACTCCTCCGGGAGGGGATTGAGAAAAGCGCAGGTCCCTTCCTGGAGAGGTTTAAGAACCAGCGGCGGTTCTCAGAAATGAAGGGGTTAAATACCTCAGGAGAACCGCCAGCCGGCGTCCTAAGCGACGAGGAGGAGGAGGAGGACGAAGAAGTGGCTGTAACTGGAGTCCTACAAGCTGGAACCAGCCGGGAGAGTGAGTCGCAGAGCCGACAACAGGGAAGCGGCCTCCCGGCACGGCAGAGGACTCCGACAGCACAGGCTGGAGTGTCAGCGGAGGAAGAGGAGGAGGGCGGTCTGCTACAGGAGATCCGACAGCTGGAGTCTCCAGTGAACCTGGACCGCTTCTCCTTTGGTGAGGATGAGCCAGCAGAGGAAACCCAGAAGAGGAAGAAGAAAACGAAGGAGACCGCACGGGAGGTGGTGAGTTACAGATATGTACTGATGGATGATGTTACACCTACCACCTCCTGTGTAAACCCCACCAAACCTAAAGGCACGGGCTCTGCAGTGGGTCCGGGGCATAGGCAAGGTGGGGAGAGGAGGAGGACGTCCGGCGGTGCTGCCGTCTGTGCGGGGAACAGTGCAGGGGGCGAGGCTGTGGAGGTACTCACGGCGCCGGACATAGGGGACCCCGAGGAGTTTCCCTCTCTGCCCTCTGCGGCTAAGCCGGTTATCACCGGGGCTGAGGGGAGCGAGGGGGATGTCCACGCCGTTGCGAAAGGGGGACGGTGTGGGCAGACTCCATCCCTGCTCACTACGGCTGAGCCGGCCGACGCCGGGGCTGTGGGGGGCAGGTCCGAGAAACATGGTGCGGCGAAAGGGTGGCGCACTGTTGTGACAGGGGCGCAGTGCGCCTCAACAGAGAAGAGGCATGCGGCTGCGATAGGGGAGCAGCGAGTCCAAAAAGAAAAAAAAAACAGGAAAAATCAGCTGCAGGGAACACTGGGCGCCCTGCTGCGACGGGAGGACAGAGTGCTCCAGCACCCAAATGTGACACCAGGACCCCGAAGTCTGTGGGTGCGGGGCAGGCGGTGCCCCCCAACAAGCAGCGGGCCCAGAATAATAAAATACAAACTGCTGCAGTGGGGGGGCAAGGTGCTCCAGAGACACAACAGAGCATCAATCAAGGGAAAACGGGTGTGGAGCTGCAACCCTCCCCCGGTCCAGCAGGTGTGAGTGCAGAGAAGCCAGACACAAGTGAGGAAGGAATGGATGTTACTGTGGAAGGTGCAGAGAACACTGGGAAAAATGGTGGTGACAATACTGGTAATAAAGTGACGGGAAGTGGTGGCAATGGTAAGGGGAATGGTGGGAGTAGTGGTGGAGTGAATGGTGGGAGTAGTGGTGGAGTGAATGGTGGGAGTAGTGGTGGAGTGAATGGTGGGAGTAGTGGTGGAGTGAATGGTGGGAGTAGTGGTGGAGTGAATGATGGGAGTAGTGGTGGAGTGAATGATGGGAGTAGTGGTGGAGTGAATGGTGGGAGTAGTGACGTTGCCAATGATGGGAGTAGTGGCGGAGTGAATGAGGAGAGCTTTACTGGTGTTGGTGGAGGGGAAGCAGGTAGTGGTCCCGCTGCCCCCCCAGCGGTGGTGGGGGCTTCAGCCCCAAGCTATTCAGGGGCTGTCACTGCTGGGGGTAGTAGTGCGCCCTTGTCTGGTGACCCTGAGGATGGTGACTTGCAACAGCGCTTCCTGGACGCCCTGAGGAAAGGGGAGAGTTCCATCAATGTAGAGGGGAGGGAGGTTGATCTGTCTTTCTGGATAGAGAGACACGGTCTTTCTGCCTTCCGAGATAGAGGGGCAGTGACTGTCTGGTCTCTGCCGACACTGGGGCAGAGGAGTAACCGTAGGAACGTGGCCCGTCTCCAGTGGGTAAGCAAGGATGCCTGTCCTGATCGGTCAAAGGTTGCTGAGCTCCTGCTGGGGATGGGCTTCGTGGCATATGACATCTTCGCCTTGATCCATCCCTATGGGACCTCCTACTTGGATGTCAGCTTCGTGAGACCGGAGGGCCTTGAGCTTTTCTGGTCTCGCCATGAGCTGGCTCGGGGTCGCCCCGAATGGCAGGGTTTCCACACTGTAGCAATATCCCGCCAGAATTCGGTCAGGAAGGTGACCGTTTTGACCAGTAACGAGTCACTTTCCTGTGTCGACATCTCCACATGGGTTGGACGATACGGCGACATCGTCGGTATTCCTGAAAAGACCCTCGACAAGCATGGTATCTGGTCAGGAGCCTGGACCTTCATGGTGAAATTCAAGGTTTCAGGAAACACCGTTACCCATATCCCTTCCTCAACATTTTTGGGAAGGGACAGGATCTTGATTTTCTACCGGGGGCAGCCTAAAGTCTGTCACAGGTGCGGCAGCCCCACACACTTCAGTGCGCAGTGTACCACCCAGAAATGCGCACTGTGTGGGGACCTCGGCCATCTTGCTGCTACCTGTGGCAGGATTAGGTGTAACTTGTGTGGTGACCTCGGTCACCCGTTCAGTCGCTGTCCGCGTTCCTTTGCCAATGCGGTCCTGAAAGCGGCGAGTGCGGGACAGGCGAAAGCTGGGACTAATCTCGCCGGTGGAGGGACCAGTAGAGGCAGCGGAGGCAGGGAACCGGTGAGGAGCAGGCTGCCGCCATCCAATATCAGGTGGCAGGAGCAGCGCCTTGGGAACAGGGGGCAGGGAGTAATGACCCTAAACTCTGACCCGGGTGCTTCACTTGCAGCTGAGGATCCTAAAGACGGCGAATTGAACAAGGAAGTCAAGAGACTTGAAAGGGAGGAGCAAAAGGACGCCATGTCTGCCCAGGAACCTTCATCCGGTGACAGTCTGGATGAGGGAGAGGGGGAGTGGTCACAGCAAAAGAAAAAGGGTAACAGGAAAACAACTAAGGATAAGAGGGGGTCCGGGCCTCGAGCCTCCTCCTCGGAGTGCGACCCCTCTGACTCCGTAGCCCTGATCCAGGTGCCATTGGAAGGTCCAGCCGCCCCCCCTCTGGTGGATCTCTCTAACCGGTTCCGGGCCCTCCAGGACTCCCCTCCAGAGGGGGGCGATGGGGACCCGGGGCCGGAGGTTGCGGACAACGTTGTTGGGGCTCAGGAGGTCACTGGGTCTTCTTCTCAGGGGACAAATACAAAGCCTTCTGGGGGGGAACTAATTCAGGACCACCAGACAAGGGCCAGAGTGTATGTAAGGAGAGAATGGATGAGTTTGTTTGTCTTAAGCGCACTAAAAACTCATCATTGTCAGAGGAAGAGGGTGAAACTGTTGGGGGTGGGAAGAAAAAGGCTATCTAATTCAATCAATCATGATGGCGGCACCCACCCCATTGACGCTGGCAACCATTAATGTTGCCAGCATAAAGTCAGAAGCGGCAAGGTACACGTCCTTTCATTTTCTTGGCCAACTTGACGCCGACATTTTGTTTTTGCAGGAGACCAGGTTCACCGACCTATCAACCATGCATAAAGCAAGGCGGGAGTAGAGGCACGGGCTCTCCTACTGGTCTCTTGCGGCCGAGCCGTATAACGGGGTGGCGGTCCTTTTTAAGACCGCAGCGGTTGAATGCAGACGATTGATCGAGTTAGAAATGGGGAGATGCTTGATCCTAGATGTCTCCATTGGGGGACAGGAGCTTCGGCTCATTAACATCTACGGTCCCCAGTCCAAGTGGGACCGCAAGTGTCTCTTCATGAAGATCAAACCTTTCTTATTTTCGAGTCGGCAGGTGGTCTTTGGAGGGGATTTCAACAACGTCACGAGACCCTCTGATAGAGGAGGTTCCGGAGACCGGCTGGCTTACGATTGCGTCGTGCTAAATAGGATAGTAAGTGAGGCACGCCTGGTGGATGTCCACATCCGGCACAACACAGGCCACGCGGGGTTCACCTTTTTTAGAGGTAGTCAGTGCAGGTCTAGGATAGACAGGTTTTATTTGAAGGAGGATGCCGTCTCCTCGCCGTTGTCGGTTGTGGAGGTGGAATTCTCCGATCACTGTTTGATTATGTTTTCTCTGAGCGTTACAGAGACTCCTCGGATGGGAAGAGGTTATTGGAAGCTGAATTCGTCACTCCTTGAGGAAGAAGCTGTAAGATGGTCCTTTGAGTAATTTCTTCAGAGCCAGGTACCGCTGCTGGGCCTAAGTAACACTAAGTCTGAGTGGTGGGAGATGTTCAAAAATCGGGTGGCGAGATTCTTCCGGCAACTCTCGAACCTCAGAAGCCTGAACAGGGATCGCCTGTATCAGAGCCTGAGGAGGAAACTCGAGCATCTTGTCTCGACTGGGGGTAGCTGCGAGGCGATCTCCAGTGTGAAATCCTTGCTAAAGAGGTGTCAGTACGATAGGCACGCATCTTTGGTTTTTGAGAGGGACTACGGGAAGTACTACTCGCCCGACCCTTACAGAAGCTGCAAGATGTCAGTGAATAGTAAGATAGTGACAGGGCTGATGGACAGTACGGGATCCCTGAGAAGGTCCAGATCAGGGATCTTGGAGGTCATCAGTTCATACTACTCGCACCTCTTGGGAAGGAAGGAACTGGATCGTGACAGGATGTCGGCTTTCCTGGCTGAAGCTGTTCCTGAGCCAGGGGCTGACCTCTCGCTGAGCGGTTTGGCAGAAGCGATCAAAGAAGAGGAAGTGAGACTGGCGATCGATGGGCTCCGCCCCAAAAAATCGCCAGGTCCGGATGGCTTAACATCCGAGTTCTTTAAGACCTTTAGGGACTCCTTGGTCCCCCTCTTGACTCAGGTGTTTAATGAGTGTCTCTCCTCGGGCACTCTGCCGAGATCATTAAGGAGGTCGGCTTTGATCATTTTGTCAAAGGGTAAGGATCCGTCACGCATTGAGAATTGGCGTCCCATATCACTTCTCAATGTGGACAGGAAGGTTTTGGCTAAGATACTCTTCAATAGGCTGGTGAAGTTTGCACCGCGGCTCCTTTCGGAGGCCCAGCACTGTTGCGTTCCTGGCCGTAGCACTTTCAGTGCTGTTCTGGGTGTCTGAGAGGCCGTGGAGCAAGGCAGGGCGGGCCTTTGGAAGGGGTTCTTGCTGACCCTGGATCAGGCAAAAGCCTTTGATCGGGTCGACCACGAGTACCTCTGGTCCACTCTTTTGAGGTATGGTCTGCCTGGAGGGTTTGTGGACTGGCTTAAGACCTTGTACGCAGGGGCTGAGACTTTCCCTCTGGTAAACGGGTGGATTGGACAACCTTTCGGGGTGGGATCTGGTGTCCGCCAGGGTGCCCTCTTAGTCCTTTGCTTTACGCGTTTGCGATCGATCCCTTCCTCAGAAGGGTTGATTGTGGACCGTTGGCGGGGGTGAGGATGGGCGGGTTGGCGCCAGAGGCTATCCTGAGGGTAGTGGCCTACGCGGACGACGTTACTGTCTTTGTTTCTTCGCAAGAGGAGGCGATGGTGGTGATGTCAGAAGTGGAGAGCTACTCGGAGGCATCCGGGTCCAAGGTCAACCAGGACAAGTGTGAGAGTCTCTGGCTGGGAGGCGGGGATCCCACGTTTGATCTTCCGGACACCCTCCCCAAACCCCAAGAACATGCCAAAGTCCTAGGCATCGAATTTGGCCAGGGTGATTACCCCACGAAAAACTGGGAAGGCAGAATCAAAGGTGTCGCCCAAAGAGTGGACCAATGGAAGGGTTGGTCTTTGACCCTGAGGGAAAGGGTTGACCTGTGCAAAGCTTTCCTGCTCCCCTTGCTAATCTACCTGGGCAGTGTCTGTGTCTTGCCGGAGCCTCTCTGGACACGGGTCTACAGTCTGTTCTTCCAGATGTTATGGGGGAATAGACTAAACCTAGTCAAATGGGAGGTCACTTATCGCACGAGGAGACTAGGGGGGTTGAATATGGTAAACCCCGTGGTGTTCCTAGTGAACACCTTTTTGAAAGTTAACGTGGCAAACCTCTGGAAAGAGAGGGCTCCTCCGTGGGTATTCTCCTGCAAGGGATGGTTTCAGCCTTTCTTCCAGGAATGGGAGACAGGGGGAAGATTGAAGGATCTTCGCACACCGCACGGGCATCTCTCGGCTTATGTTACCCCGGTTCTGAAAATGATGCGCCCGTGGGGTCTGGGAATGTGGGAAGTGAGGTGCCTCCCGAGGAAACTCCTCGACATGCGGGTCTTGCTTTCGCATTTTCAGAGACCATTGGTCCTCAAGGACTGCCCGAGTCGGGATCTAGAGGTTGGGTTAAGTTTGTTAATTTCTAGCAGGATCCCCAAGAAGTATTGGGACTTGCCTAGGCGCTGCTTCCAAGGTAAGTTGTATGTGAGGGACAATTTGAAGCACAGGAGCTCCGTGGACAGGAATTGTCCCCGTGAGGCTTGCGCTACCATGCTGGAAAGCATGAAGCACTTCCTGCTTCATTGTCCCTTTAATACAGAGGTGTACAACAGGGTGGGCGCTTCCATTGGTTGGCCGCGGCTGGCCACTCTGTCCTATGCCGAGTGGGCCTATGGAGCCTTCAGAGACCTCGGGAGAAGGGACCGAGCCACTTTATTCTTAGTCAGCGCAGTGGTCAGGTACTTCACGTGGAACGCACGAGTTTTAGTTACGACGCAGAGTAAAATCCTCCGTGTAGATGAAGTTTGTAGCAGCATCCTAGGTGCCCTGGTGAAGGTGCGTTCTCTGGAGTGCGAAGGACTGGGTGCCCGGAGGGCGGCCCATCTCTGGAGGGGTTTCTCCTTCGGGGTGCCTTAGTCCATTAGCGCTCCTATATCCTGGTGGTGGGCTGATATCTTTACACCCTAGGTTTTTGTTTTGTATTTCTGTTCCCTGAATAGAAGGTTTGCAGGCATCGAACTTGAGCCTTGGGTGGTGAGTATGTAGGTTGTGTTCTGTGAAGTTGGTTTATGTATATATTGTATATAGTGTATTGTATATATTGTATATAGTGTGTATAATAGAGGGTCTTAGTTAGGTTGGGTGGGGGGATTGGGGGGTTCAACGGCGGTGATAAGAGACTGATCTGGCCTGGCCCAGGCCCCGCCTGGGGAAAAACTTTGGGGCCTGATCCTAGCTCGGATAATTCCTGAACTTTGTGGCCAGAGCTGGATCAGGGGTGGCGGGATAGTTAGAGTAGGTGTGTGTATATATATTAAAAAAGGAAAAAAAAATAAAATAAAATAATAAAAAAAAGAAAAAAATATATATATAATTGAAAAAAAAATATATTTTTTTAAATTTTGTACACTGTATTGTATTTAGGTTTGTTGTAGGGTGAATGTGGTGGTGTAAGGGGGTGGCTGTAAGGTGAGGCAGTGGGACCAGTAGGGTTTGGTTGTGTTTGCGGTGTTGTATAGTGTTTGGTTTAGTATAATGGGGGAAAAAATGAAAGGAAAAGTGTTGGAGGCAAATTAACAGCTGCCAGATGTGAACAAGGGGGACTTAAAGAATGAGAGCGATGGCGCCAAAGAGTATATACTGTACAGTTGCTAAGGTGGGGCCCCGACATGGGATAATCACCACACCACTACGGGGATATGAACACACACACAAAATGCGCCACACACTACCACATGCTCGAACACATATACCACCCTCAGCGCACATTTCACCACACATACACCAACCTCGCCACATAAAAGTCGAAACACAAAAGTCGCCGCTCAAAACTCGCCACGCGCAAAACTCTCCACATGCAAAACTCGCCACACGTGCAAAATTCACCTCATGGAAAACTCGCCACACGCAAAACTTGCACACGCGGAAAAATTGCCACATGCACAAAAGTTGCAACACATGCAAAAGTTGCCTCACACAAAACTTGCAGATACTCAAGGCACCACACATAAAACTCGCCACGCGCAAAACTCGCCATGCGCAAAACTTGCTGCACACAACTTGCTACACTAACCTGTCACATGCAACTCGACACACAAAAAGTTGCTACACGCATGTCGCCACACAAAACTCATCTCACAAAAGTCGCTACATGCATGTCGCCACACGCAACTCAACACACACAACTTGACACACGAAACTCGCCCTAAAACACACACAAGTCTGGTATTATCCTTCAAAAATAAAAATCTGATTAATAAGCTGACAAACTACAAGAGCAACAAATGTACCATATAGGAATCCGGCAGCTGTCAGTCACATGACCAGTCTATTATGTGTATGTGTGAGCTAATATATACTGCCAGGGCGTGGGCTTACTCTTGGCTGGGGATTTATCAGGCTGCCAATTTAGCTTACAAATCCTGAGGTAAAAATACTGACCAAATAACGTGTGAACGAGGGCTAATACAGGAGTAGATGACACACAGATATATACTATATACAGGAGGAGATGACACACAGATATATACTATATAGAGGAGGAGATGACATACAGGTACATACTACATACAGGAGGAGATGACATACAGGTATATACTATATACATGAGAGATGACACACAGGTATATACTATATAGAGGAGGAGATGACATACAGGTACATACTATATAGAGGAGGAGATGACATACAGGTATATACTATATACAGGAGGAGATGACACACAGGTATATACTATATACAGGAGCAGATTACCTACAGGTATATAGTATATACAGGAGGAGATGACATACAGGTATATGCTATGTATAGGAGGAGATGACATACAGGTATATGCTATGTATAGGAGGAGATGACATACAGGTATATACTATATATAGGTGAGATGACACACAGGTATATACTATATACAGGAGGAGATTACATACAGGTATATACTATATATAGGAGGAGATGACATACAGGTATATACTATATACAGGGGGATGACATACAGGTATATACTATATACAGGGGAGATGACATACAGGTATATACTATATACAGGAGATGACATACAGGTGTATACTATATATAAGGGAGATGACAAACATGTATATACTGAGGTGAAAATGAGAGGTGTGAGGTGAAAATGAAAAGGTGTGAGTGGAAAATAGTGGAGTGATCGGAAAATGACAGATGTGAGGTCGAAATGACAAGTGTTGAGGGGAATGAGAGGAGTGAGGGGGAAAATAAGAGGAGTGAGGGGGAAAATGAGAGGTGTGAGGGAGAAAATGAGAGATGTGAGGGGGAAAATGAAAGATGTGATGGGGAAAATGAGAGGCGTGATGGGAAAATAAGAGATGTGAGGTGCTATAACTAACCACAGATATTTACTATGCCCAGGCAACGCCGGGCTCTTCAGCTAGCTTAGATTTACAATCTCCATGCTTTTCTCATGGTCAACTTTATGTGGCCTGTTCAAGAGTTGGAACGGCCAAAAATCTGTTTGTCTTTGCACCTGAAGGAAAAACTAAGAATGTCGTTTATCAAAAGGCTCTCGAATAAGTAGTAGAAGATTACTTCACATTACTTGGCCAATTTAGTTAAATCTGTGTGGAATATCTCTGGTGTTGAAATATATGTTGTAAAATGCTTCTATTAGCTTAGTTTTTGCCTTTTAATAATTACATTTCTATCTACCGTATTTTCCGGCGTATAAGACGACTGGGCGTATAAGACGACCCCCCAACTTTACCAGTTAAAATATAAAATCTTCTTAAAAGTCGGGGTCTTCTTATACACCCTATGTCGTCTTATAGGGTAATGGGGGATACTCACTTTCCTGTGAGACGCCCCCTCGTCGTCATCAGGACCACTCCCCCCCCCACCCACCATATACACCCGGCGTACAAGGCGGTACCCGGCGTATAAGACGACCCCCGACTTTTAAGAAGATTTTCAGGGGTTAAAAAGTCATCTTATACGCCGGAAAATACGGTATTTGTTTTGTGTTTTTTTTGTGCAGAATAAATTTTTGTTAACACATTCTATTTTGCTAACAGCAGTTATTACCCCGGGCAAAGCCGGGTAGTACAGCTAGTTGTATATAATATTGTATATAGGACGGTGTTAATGTAGTTGGGGTTGTATATAGTAGTATGAATTAAGCTGGGCCGGGGGTCTTACATGATTTTATACTATTTATATTTTTTACAGGGGTATTCATGTAGTTATGAGTATTTTGTTTGTCGTCTTTTAGTTTTGCTTTCTTTATTTTTATTGGAATTTTTCTTTCACGTCCCTGATTTGTAGGTCATGAACTTTCTCCATTTTTGTTCCATTTCCGGTTTATTTCTTTGTGATTTTTGTCGTTTGTTGTCGTCTGATTGGAGCTTTGTTCTTATGTTTTGTTCTGTGGTGTTTTATTTGTAATGTATCTTAGTTATTGTCATGTAAAGTATTTTTATTTTATTTAATAAAAGACCTGGAGGATAAGACACGGTGTAACAGCAGAATAGTGAGTGCAGCTCTGGAGGTGACTGGAGGACAGGGCCTGATGGCATACAGGGGTGAGCTGAACTTTGGTATTCTGGATCTAATGGAGGCGTTCACACTTTATTACCATTAGTAGAGGTGTTGGGCCTCTGTTCTCTGTTATCAGCCACCTGTACTGGGAGCTGCAGGGAATATACGGTGACGGCGAGGACACAACCGGCACAGTGGGAACATTTCTCCTACCTCCCAATCTCTTCCTTAATCTCAAAGAAAGACTTCAGCTTCCGCCTCCGGAGCGACGACGGCTTCATCTCCTCCTCACCTGGAAAAGAGAGAAGCTGCTGTCACTGACATGTCACCTCCCCTCCCCCATCACCAATGTTCCCAGAGGATGCGGAGACCCCCGTAACAGTGCAGGAAAGGACGGGGGCCAACACCTTGGAATATAGCGGATGTGCCCCCCACATCCACCTCCGGGGGCTTCACTGGGCGCAGTCATGGAGGGCAGATCAGGGTCTTCCCCAAACTGTTCCCACAAAGCTGAAGCTGCACTTGTCCACAATGTCTTGTGCTGAAGATGAAGATTTCCCTTCACTGAAACTTCTGTCAGATGACGAGGGGTCGGATATTATACATAGGGGACAAGGGGTCAGACGTTATACAGGGGGGGTTCGGGGGTCCGGATTCTATACACTAAAGAAGCTAGGACTCAGGAGACATCAGCATTCAGTGGTTGAGTCGTGTGGTCCGCTACTTCTCTATATAGTGTATGATAACGCATGACCGGATAGCAGTGGAGCTGTGTACGAATAACGGCACTGCTCCTTTTCTGGGGTAATTACCTGCTTCCAGGATAAGCTCGGCCTTGCAGGACACTTCCCCCGCACAGTTGTGGGCAACACAGGTGTACACGCCGCCATCTCCAGCCTCCGTCCGACTTATGATCAGGGAATATTTCCGATCCTCTCGCTCCGTCTGGACTCTGTCACTTTCTTTCAACAGATTGTTCTCCTGAGTTCACAAAATCGTCAGACCTAACATACCGGGCTACAGGCAGTGGGGTCTTACCTTAGTCCGGGCTCCAGGCACTGGGGTCTTACCTTATACCAGGCTACTGTCAGTGGAGGGCTCCCATCTATCACAGCATCAAATTGGGCTGTTTCTCCACTGTGGGTGTGGACATCTTCAATGGTCACCTGCATATACGGGAGTCCTAAAAGTGGTAAGCATGTGAGAGGTCAGTGGTCACCTCTTCGCCCCATCAATTAATAACCCTGATTTCATCTCATCTTTCTTTCCTCCCATGATGCATAACCTCACCGACCATCCATAAATCAACCAACCATTCAACAATCCACCACCTGTAACCGCACCAATCACGCAACCACTCCCTGAATATCCATAAACCAACTACCATTTATGACCATCCAACAACCCCACAGACCTTTCATAACCCATCCAACAAACCCATTGACCATCCATAAACCAACTGACCATCCACCAACACTGCATCCATAATTCCATTAAACTTCCATAAAATCAACCATCCAATAGCCCTCTATACATATTCCCACTAACCATTCATAAACTCGCCAACCATGCAACAACCCCAATGACTATCCATGAACACCACCAACCATCCAACAACTCACCAACCATTCTACAACCCCACCAACCATCCATAACTCCACTGATCATACATATCTCCAACAACCATCTATAACTCCAACTAAAATCCATAACCTACCAACCATTCCTATCCACTTGCCGTCCATAACTCCAACGAAATCTATAACTCCATTGACCATGCACAACCCAGTGACCATGCATAACTACATCACCCATTCATAACACCAACTATCTAACCCATAACTTCACTGACCATCTTACAACCCCACTGATCTTCCATAAACCAAATGACCATTCTTTAACCAATCGAGCAATTTTAAAAAAACATCCATGACCTCACCAACCATTCAAAACACAATCGACCATCCAAAATACAACCAACCATCCAACAACCCACTGACCATCCATAACCCAAACGAACATCCAACAACCCACTGACCATCCATAACCCCAACGACCATCCAATAACCCACTGACCATCCATAACCCCAACGACCATCCAACATCCCCACCAACCATCAACAACCCTGACCATCCATAACCCCACCAACCATCAACAACCCACTGACCTTACATAAGACCACTGACCATCCTTAACTCCAATGATGACCATCTCTAAACCAGCCAAAGATCCAAAACCCCATTCGACAATCTATAACTCCACTGACCATCTATAACCCCACCGAATTCCCATAACACAACTGACCATCCAACTACCCACTAACATTCCATAACCCATGAACCATCCAATAACCCCCACCGACCATCCATAACATACCAACAATCCAACAACCCATTGCCCATTCACACACAGTGCTCAGATTTTCCTGCTGTGCGGGGTGTGCAGCATTATTCTTATCTCATACGAAGCTGCTGTAGAAACTGACTCACTGACAACTCTACTTCAGGAATTCTCCACTTTGCCGGCTGCGGCCTACAGTATTACATATCAGATGTTCTGGATCATCGGTGATTGTTTAATAGAAAAACCTTGAAGCATCTTAGATTGACCTTGAGGCTCCTCTGCTGGAGTCTGCAGGTGGCTGTGCCGTCACCATCCGTAATATCAGACAGACGGATAATTCTAGGACTTCGCCACAATAACAACTCCAGGAGGAGGTAACGCACAGAGACCGGAGACTCTGCACATTTACTGAGGAATTTCTGTACCACACAGAGAACTTGAGTGATCCCATCTAGAAACCGATCTCACCACTTGCGGAAGCCACTCTACTGTCTATTATCTATCCACCCTTTATATCTACAATCTACAGCCATCACATACTCTGTATGGAGTAAAGTATGGGGAGGACCATCTCCATCAATTCATGTGTTCCACATGTGGCCCCATTTGAATAACAACCGGCCCCATTGCTCCCAGTGTATACTCCACGGCCCCTCACCCCTGATGTATAAGCTCCGGCCCCTCACCCCCTGATGTACAACCCCTTGCCCTCTCATGTATAACATCCAGCCCCTCGACCCCTGATGTACAACCCCTCGCCCTCTGGTGTATAACATCCGGCCCCTTGCTCTCTTATGTATAACCTCCGGCCCCTCGCCCCCCTGATGTGTAACCTCCAGCCTCTTGATGTACAACCTCCAGCCCCTCGCCCCCTGATGTATACCATCCAACCTCTTGTCCCCTGATGTACAACCTCTGGTCCCTCGCCCCCTGATGTATCACCACTGGCCCCTCACCCCCTGATATATAACATCCAACTTCTTGCCCCCTGATGTATAACCTCTGGCCCCTTGTTATAAACACTGCACCACAGCCGGGAGCAGCCATACGTCACCAACCACAATGCCGAGCGTCGGATGGAGTGGTGTAAAGCCGCCACCACTGGACTCTGGAGGAGACGTGTTCTGTGCAGTGACGGATCGCCCTTCTCTATCTGCATCTGATGGAGGAGTCTGGGTTTGGTGATACCAGGACGTTACCCCCTGGCTGCATTGTGCCCACTGTACATGTAAGAGACTGATCACATTATGTATTGTGAATAATGTCTTGAGTCTTTTGTACATATTGTTATGTAAATTGTATTATATTATTATGTTTGCCTGTGTAATGTATAGTATGTAATAGAGTTATAAGATAATATTTTGTAGGGACGTCATGCCCAACAATAGGCAGCAGAGTCAGAAGAGGTAATGTTTGGGGCTAGCCCATAGTGAGAAGGGCCGATGTTAGGGAAAGTGACTGCTTCCTGTTAGGAAGGGAGATAGAGTCTAGAGTGCAAAGTGAGTGTATTGCAAGGTCCAAAGTGAGCAGTGTGGCATTGGAGGATGACCCTGAATGAGAGGAGACTGAAGAGAAGGGATAACGAGATCCTGAGGAGAAGTGACAGAGAGATCTTCCAGAGACAGGTCCTAGGAGAGGACGCCTAGCCATGAGACCTTGGACTTGTAAAGCTGAAAGGTAATGGAACGGGCCTAAACAGCACTGAGAGACGGGGACTAGTGAAGGGTCCCGAGAGGGAGATCTAGGGCGCCAGTAGTGGAAGAAAAGAAAGCGGAACCACTAAGCAAGTAAGGAAACCTGTACCATTAAAGCTGGTCTGTGCTGAAGTAGGAAGAAACAATGGTCAAAGAAAGACCTGGAGTGAACTACAGAGGAAGGAGACTATGAGGAAAACTACAGAGGGAGGGGACTGTGAGGAAAACTACAGAGGAAGGAGACTGTGAGGAAAACTACAGAGGAAGGAGACTGTGAGGAAAACTACAGAGGAAGGAGACTGTGAGGAAAACTACAGAGGAAGGAGACTGTGAGGAAAACTACAGAGGAAGGAGACTGTGAGGAAAACTACAGAGGAAGGAGACTGTGAGGAAAACTACAGAGGAAGGAGACTGTGAGGAAAACTACAGAGGAAGGAGACTGTGAGGAAAACTACAGAGGAAGGAGACTGTGAGGAAAACTACAGAGGAAGGAGACTGTGAGGAAAACTACAGAGGAAGGAGACTGTGAGGAAAACTACAGAGGAAGGAGACTGTGAGAAAAACTACAGAGCAAGAAGACTGTGAGGAAAACTACAGAGCAAGGAGACTGTGAGGAAAACTACAGAGGAATGAGACTGTGAGGGAAACTACAGAGGAAGGAGACTGTGAGGAAAACTACAGAGGGAGGAGGCTGTGAGGAAAACTACAGAGGGAGGAGACTGTGAGGAAAACTACAGAGGAAGGAGACTGTGAGGAAAACTACAGAGGAAGGAGGCTGTGAGGAAAACTACAGAGGAAGGAGGCTGTGAGGAAAACTACAGAGGAAGGAGACTGTGAGGAAAACTACAGAGCAAGGAGACTGTGAGGAAAACTACAGAGCAAGGAGACTGTGAGGAAAACTACAGAGCAAGGAGACTGTGAGGGAAACTACAGAGGAAGGAGACTGTGAGGAAAACTACAGAGGGAGGAGACTGTGAGGAAAACTACAGAGGGAGGAGACTGTGAGGAAAACTACAGAGGAAGGAGGCTGTGAGGAAAACTACAGAGGAAGGAGGCTGTGAGGAAAGTCCTTCATCTCTTATATGTAACCCTGAATAAGCTACCAGTCAGGAAAAAGTTCATTAGTGACGGGTGGTCTCCATCATCAACTGTGGATCATCCAGTCCTGGCTAACCAGCAACATCGGTTACATGAGGCCTGCATGGGCATAGCGCCCTCACAGCACAAGTCCACACACCCAACCGGGACCCCACCTTCATGTAATGTGCTGGGGCCTCGCACACATTACATACAGATGGTGGAGGAGGATAATGCTATGGGCTGTTATCAGGCGGCAGCCTCGGACCCTCAGCTCCAAGAATGGAGCACAAGACATTATGGACAAATGTAGCTTCAGCTACGTAAGAACAGGTTGGGGAAGACCTTAATCTGCCCCCCATGAGTGTGCCCAGTGCACATAGAAGAAAGTGAAGAGGAGGATGTGGGGGGCACATACTTTTCTCCATATTAATGTCTATGGATGTAGATGAGGACAGAGAAGCCCCCGGAGGAGGATGTGGGGGGCACATACTTTCTCCATATTAATGTCTATGGATGTAGATGAGGACAGAGAAGCCCCCGGAGGTGGATGTGGGGGGCACATACTTTCTCCATATTAATGTCTATGGATGTAGATGAGGACAGAGAAGCCCCCGGAGGAGGATGTGGGGGGCACATACTTTCTCCATATTAATGTCTATGGATGTAGATGAGGACAGAGAAGCCCCCGGAGGAGGATGTGGGGGGCACATACTTTCTCCATATTAATGTCTATGGATGTAGATGAGGACAGAGAAGCCCCCGGAGGTGGATGTGGGGGGCACATACTTTCTCCATATTAATGTCTATGGATGTAGATGAGGACAGAGAAGCCCCCGGAGGAGGATGTGGGGGGCACATACTTTCTCCATATTAATGTCTATGGATATAGATGAGGACAGAGAAGCCCCCGGAGGAGGATGTGGGGGGCACATACTTTCTCCACATTAATGTCTATGGATGTAGATGAGGACAGAAGCCCCCGGAGGAGGATGTGGGGGGCACATACTTTCTCCATATTAATGTCTATGGATGTAGATGAGGACAGAGAAGCCCCCGGAGGTGGATGTGGGGGGCACATACTTCCTCCATATTAATGTCTATGGATGTAGATGAGGACAGAGAAGCCCCCGGAGGAGGATGTGGGGGGCACATACTTCCTCCATATTAATGTCTATGGATGTAGATGAGGACAGAGAAGCCCCCGGAGGTGGATGTGGGGGGCACATACTTTCTCCATATTAATGTCTATGGATGTAGATGAGGACAGAGAAGCCCCCGGAGGAGGATGTGGGGGGCACATACTTTCTCCATATTAATGTCTATGGATGTAGATGAGGACAGAGAAGCCCCCGGAGGTGGATGTGGGGGGCACATACTTTCTCCATATTAATGTCTATGGATGTAGATGAGGACAGAGAAGCCCCCGGAGGTGGATGTGGGGGGCACATACTTTCTCCATATTAATGTCTATGGATGTATATGAGGACAGAGAAGCCCCCGGAGGAGGATGTGGGGGGCACATACTTTCTCCATATTAATGTCTATGGATGTAGATGAGGACAGAGAAGCCCCCGGAGGAGGAGGATGTGGGGGGCACATACTTTCTCCATATTAATGTCTATGGATGTAGATGAGGACAGAGAAGCCCCCGGAGGAGGATGTGAGGGGCACATACTTTCTCCATATTAATGTCTATGGATGTAGATGAGGACAGAGAAGCCCCCGGAGGTGGATGTGGGGGCACATACTTTCTCCATATTAATGTCTATAGATGTAGATGAGGACAGAGAAGCCCCCGGAGGAGGATGTGGGGGGCACATACTTTCTCCATATTAATGTCTATGGATGTAGATGAGGACAGAGAAGCCCCCGGAGGAGGATGTGGGGGGCACATACTTTCTCCATATTAATGTCTATAGATGTAGGTGAGGACAGTGAAGCCCCCGGAGGAGGATGTGGGGGCACATACTTTCTCCATATTAATGTCTATGGATGTAGATGAGGACACAGAAGCCCCCGGAGGAGGATGTGGGGGGCACATACTTTCTCCATATTAATGTCTATGGATGTAGATGAGGACACAGAAGCCCCCGGAGGTGGATGTGGGGGGCACATACTTTCTCCATATTAATGTCTATGGATGTAGATGAGGACAGAGAAGCCCCCGGAGGAGGATGTGGGGGGCACATACTTTCTCCATATTAATGTCTATAGATGTAGATGACAGAGAAGCCCCCGGAGGAGGATGTGGGGGGCACATACTTTCTCCATATTAATGTCTATAGATGTAGGTGAGGACAGTGAAGCCCCCGGAGGAGGATGTGGGGGCACATACTTTCTCCATATTAATGTCTATGGATGTAGATGAGGACACAGAAGCCCCCGGAGGAGGATGTGGGGGGCACATACTTTCTCCATATTAATGTCTATGGATGTAGATGAGGACACAGAAGCCCCCGGAGGTGGATGTGGGGGGCACATACTTTCTCCATATTAATGTCTATGGATGTAGATGAGGACAGAGAAGCCCCCGGAGGAGGATGTGGGGGTCCACATACTTTCTCCATATTAATGTCTATGGATGTAGATGAGGACAGAGAAGCCCCCGGAGGTGGATGTGGGGGGCACATACTTTCTCCATATTAATGTCTATGGATGTAGATGAGGACAGAGAAGCCCCCGGAGGAGGATGTGGGGGTCCACATACTTTCTCCATATTAATGTCTATGGATGTAGATGAGGACAGAGAAGCCCCCGGAGGAGGATGTGGGGGGCACATACTTTCTCCATATTAATGTCTATGGATGTAGATGAGGACAGAGAAGCCCCCGGAGGAGGATGTGGGGGGCACATACTTTCTCCATATTAATGTCTATGGATGTAGATGAGGACAGAGAAGCCCCCGGAGGAGGATGTGGGGGGCACATACTTTCTCCATATTAATGTCTATAGATGTAGATGACAGAGAAGCCCCCGGAGGAGGATGTGGGGGGCACATACTTTCCTCCATATTCTGTAGAAAGCCAGTGATGATTACCATTCCCCCCGTATATGAGGCCCCCGCCTCCCTACTCCTCGGCTCCTGTACACACAGCTGTCACCTGCCCCTGCCTCCCCGCCCCGGCACTTACGGGCCCCTGGCTCCGGGCTCACGTGCCGCCGGTAGCTCCGGTGCTTGCTGCTGCTGCTGCTGTGGATGTAGAGGCGGCTGTGCACGTCCCTCCTGTGCTGCGCCGCATCCATCTGAAGCCTGAGGACAGAAGAGCCGCAGCTATTTATACCAGGATGTGACTGAGGCGGCATCTGCTCCATCCCACCACACTGCTGTGCGAGCGGGGGGCCGCATCAAGGAGACAAAGGGTTAATGCACCAGAAGGGTTAATGCTGGCGGGACCCCTAACATAACCACCTGGAAAATCCAGAATAATGCACGGCGCACAGACTCATTATACAGTGTTACACGTCAGGGCTTAAAGGGACAGTAACCTCATATATCAGCACTGGAGCGTTATAAGAGGGGCTGATATCAGTCACATACGGTGTAATGTCTGGAGGTTATATCAGTACTGGAGCGTTATAAGAGGGGCTGATATCAGTCACATATGGTGTAATGTCTGGAGGTTATATCAGTACTGGAGCGTTATAAGAGGCTGATATCAGTCACATACGGTGTAATGTATGGGGGTTATATCAGTACTGGAGCGTTATAAGAGGGGCTGATATCAGTCACATACGGTGTAATGTCTGGAGGTTATATCAGTACTGGAGCGTTATAAGAGGCTGATATCAGTCACATACGGTGTAATGTCTGAAGGTTATATCAGTACTGGAGCGTTATAAGAGGCTGATATCAGTCACATATGATGTAATGTCTGGGGGTTATATCAGTACTGGAGCGTTATAAGAGGGGCTGATATGAGTCACATATGGTGTAATGTCTGGAGTTTATATCAGTACTGGAGCGTTATAAGAGGCTGATATCAGTCACATATGGTGTAATGTCTGGGGGTTATATCAGTACTGGAGCGTTATAAGAGGGGCTGATATCAGTCACATACGGTGTAATGTCTGGAGGTTATATCAGTACTGGAGCGTTATAAGAGGCTGATATCAGTCACATATGGTGTAATGTCTGGGGGTTATATCAGTACTGGAGCGTTATAAGAGGGGCTGATATCAGTCACATACGGTGTAATGTCTGGAGGTTATATCAGTACTGGAGCGTTATAAGAGGCTGATATCAGTCACATATGATGTAATGTCTGGGGGTTATATCAGTACTGGAGCATTATAAGAGGGGCTGATATCAGTCACATATGGTGTAATGTCTGGAGTTTATATCAGTACTGGAGCATTATAAGAGGCTGATATCAGTCACATATGGTGTAATGTCTGGGGGTTATATCAGTACTGGAGCATTATAAGAGGCTGATATCAGTCACATATGATGTAATGTCTGGGGGTTATATCAGTACTGGAGCGTTATAAGAGGCTGATATCAGTCACATATGATGTAATGTCTGGGGGTTATATCAGTACTGGAGCGTTATAAGAGGCTGATATCAGTCACATATGATGTAATGTCTGGGGGTTATATCAGTACTGGAACAAGGGGCGGATATACCGCATGTGCAGCTGTTCCGGGGCCCGGAGGTGGAGGGGGCCCCCTGCAGAGTGGCTAACACTGAGGGCAATCTGGCCTGTTTATACGGCCCCTGAGGCTCTGGGGGGGGCCTGACCAGATTGCCCTCATGTGCAGCAGGCAGTGAGCGGTCCCTGCAGCTCCGCTGCCTATGGGAGAAAATGGCAGCGGAGCTGCAGGGATCCCTCCTGACTCCCTTCCTGTCTGACACAGCAGCGTGGCTGGATGACGTCATCATTCAGCAGCTGTGCCAGAGAGGAAGCTGCCAGCAAAAAAGATGCTGCGCCTGCGGGGAAAGTGTGGAGAGGTGAGTGGTGCTGTATGTCTGTGTGTGTGTAGGTGGTGGAGAAGGCAATGATAAGGGTGAAGGAGAGGAAAATGATGGGGGTGGTAGGGGAGAAAGCAATGATTGAGGTGGTGGAAAGGGCAATGATGGGGGTGGTGGGGGAGAAGGCAATGATGGAGGTGGTGGAAAGGGCAATAATGGGGGTGGTGGGGGAGGAAGCAATTATTGGGGTGTGGAAAGGGCATTAATGGAGGTGGTGGAGGAGAAGGCAATGGTGGAGGTGATGGAGAGGGCAATGATGGGGTGGTAGGGAAGAAAGCAATGATAGAGGTGGTGGAAAGGGGAATTATGTGGGTGGTAGGAGAGAAGGTAATGATGGAGGTGGTGCAAAGGGCAATGATGGTGGTGGGTGAAAAAGCAATGATGAAGGTGTGGAAAGGGCATTAATGGGGGTTATAAGGGAGAAGGCAATGGTGGAGGTGATGGAGAGGGCAATATAGGGTGGTGTGGTAGGGGAGAAAGCAATGATAGAGGTGGTGGAAAGGGCAATGATGGGGTGGTGGAGAGGACAATGATGGGGGTGGTAGGGGAGAAAGCAATGATTGAGGTGGTGGAAAGGGCAATGATGTGGGTGGTAGGAGAGAAGGCAATGATGGAGAGGGCAATGATAGGGATGGTAGGGGAGAAACCAATGATAGAGGTGGTGGAAAGGGCAATGATGGAGGTAGTGGGGGAGAAAGCAACAATAGATGTGGTGGAAATGGCAATAATAGTGGTGGAGAGGGTAATGATGGAGGTGGTAGGGAAGGGCAATGGTTGAGGTGGTGGAGAAAGCAATGATGGTGGTGGGGGACAAAGCAATGATGAAGGTGTGGAAAGGGCATTAATGGGGGTGGTAGGGGAGAAGGCAATGGTGGAGGTGATGGAGAGGGCAATAAAAGGCGGTGTGGTAGGGGAGAAAGCAATGATAGAGGTGGTGGAAAGGGCAATGATGGGCGTGTGGAGAGGACAATGCTGGGGGTGGTAGGGGAGAAAGCAATGATTGAGGTGGTGGAAAGGGCAATGATGGGGGTAGTGGGGGAGAAAGCAATGATGGAGGTGGTGGAGAGGGCAATGTGTTATGACCTGGTGGTTACGGAGCAGCACTGATATGACCTGGTGGGTAAAATGAATCATGGGACAAGCTCTGAGGAGGTGGTAGCTTTACTGACCGCAGTTCCTACACCTAACACCAACACTAGAAATAGCCGTGGAGTGTCCCTGACTCTCTCTAGACACCTCGTCACAGCCTAAGAACTAACTACCCCTAAAGGTGGAAATAGAAAACTATCTTGCCTCAGAGAAACTCCCAAAAGGAAAGATAGCCCCCCACAAATATTGACTGTGAGTGGAGAGGGAAATGACACACACAGAAATGAAAACAGATTTTAGCAAAGGAGGCCAATTCTATCTAGATAGACAGAAATAGAAAAGGATACTGTGCGGTCAGTATTAAAAACTAAAAATCCACGCAGAGTTTACAAAATGATCTCCACACCGACTCACGGTGTGAAGGGGCAAATCTGCTTCCCCAGAGCTTCCAGCTAGCCTGAATATTTCATAATGACAAGCTGGACAAAAAGAAACATAATCCAAACAGAGCAGCAAGTCCAAAGCAAAGGAACAACCAAAGAACTAGCAAGAACTTATCTTATGCTGAAATGGACAGGCAATCAGAGAAATCCAAGGAGAGATCTGAATCCAACCAGAGAACATTGACAGCTGGCATGGACTACAGACCAGAGCCAAGTTAAATAGCAAGGCCAAGGGAGCCGATTAGTGAAAGCAGCTGCTAAGGCTAAACTCAAGGAGCAGCAGTTCCACTCGAAACCACCAGAGGGAGCCCAAGGGCAGAACTCACAAAAGTACCATTCATAACCACAGGATGGAGCCCAAGAACGGAATTCACAACAGCAATAATGGCGTTGTGGAGAGAGAAATGATGGGGGTGGTGGGGGAGAAAGCAATGATGGAGGTATGGAAAGGGCATTAATGGAGGTGATGGGGAGAAGGCAATGATGGAGTGGTGGGGGAGAAGGCAATGATGGAGGTGGTGAAAATGGCAATAATAGTGGTGGAGAGGGTAATGATGGAGGTGGTAGGGGAGGGCAATGATTGAGGTGGTGGAGAGAGCAATGATGGGGTGGCGAAGAAGACAATGATGGAGGTGGTAAGGGCAATGATGTGATGTGGGGGGGAGGAGGACAATGAGGGGGATGGGGAATGGGGACTTATAATGGACTTACGAACAGGGGAAGGAGGACGTTCGATGTGGATGTAAAATGAATTGGGTGGTGGAGGAGGATGCTAAGCCCCTGACAGTGTCCTCCCTCATCTCACAAATCATTGTGATGCTATCGGGGGACTTAAAATTTATTGGGGAGCGGGAGAGGAGGGGGTAAGGTGCATAAGACCCTTTATAATAAACTGGAAGGTTGGAGAAGACGCTGTCGGGACTTGTAATGACTTGGGAGGTGGTGGAGGAGGCTCAGTTTGATGCTATCAAGGACTTATAATGAATGATGGGGAGACAGGACAGGGACTAAGGCTCTGTGCACACGGTCAGAATCTGCAGGAGAAAATTCTGCTGCATGTCCTAATGTGTTGGCAGGAAGAACGCTGCATAAAATACATGTATTTTTCCCCCACGTTTTTGCTTTTGTTGTGTATTTTTACCATAAGTGAAATACGCTGCAAGAATTGACATTATGTAGATTTTAATCTGCTGCAAATCTGCAAGGGAAAAAATAATCAGACTCCAGGATCTCAGTCACTTCACTTGCACTGTAAACCTGCTCATATTCCACGTGTGCACATACCCGTACAGGTAATTGGGGAGTCACAGACTGAATGATTTATATTATTGGGTGGCAGAGATTATAGGTATCGGGGGCACATTGCTGATCATCACTTTATATGTTTAATGGTGCCTGGCTAATACACTACCTGACAGAAGTTATCCATGTTATGTCAATGAAAGCTTATATCCTGACGTTACATTCATCCATTGGTTGTATAAATTATTCTTTTGAAAGCTGAAACCCTCTGAAATGTGGTTTAGGATAAGAAAATAAATTGGCATCAATGCAGAAATATTGATCAGTTAATGGACACAGAATGGTCAGATTTTGGCAAGACAAAAGTTTTGTCGCCCACAGAAAGTAGTGTGATATTCAAACAAATAATTAACTTAAAATACAAATATATGCTGCGTAACATTGGTGAATGAAGTTGTGGTGCTATTAGAGTCATATTTAATATTTTGTGTGACTTCCATGAGATTGAAGGACTGCATCCATGCGGTTCTACAATGATTCATACAATTCATTAATGAAGTAATCAGGAATAACACAGAATGCAGTCTTACATGCCTCCCAGAGCTCATCTAGATTCTTTGGTTTTGTCTTCCAAGCTTCCTCTTTCATCCTACCCCAAACATGCTCAATGATGTTCATGTCTGGTGACTGGGCTGGCCAGTCCTTGAGCACCTTGATCTTTTTTGCCTGGAGGAACTTTGCTGTAGAGATGGATGTATGAGATGGAGCACCATCCTGCTGCAGAATTTGACCCCTTTTATGATTTGGAATATAAGAGGAAGCTAATACTTCTTGATATTTTAGGCTATTGATATTGCCTTCCACCTTGCAAATGTTTCGCACCCCCCCATACTGAATGTAACCCCAGACCATGATCTTTTTTTTCTGGGTGTATTTTGGATCTATACGGGCTCCAGTAGGTCTCCTGCAGTATTTGCGGTGGCTGTGGTGTAATTCTACTGAAGATTCATCAGAGAAATCCACCATCTGCCACTTTTCCAGCGTCCATCTGTTTAACAGGCTGTGGGACTTTGTAGATGCCACACGGTTTTTTATTTGCCTTTTGTTTAGTGCTGGCTTCTGGGCACTGATTTCACCATGGAGGCCATTTCGAGATAGAATCCTACAAACTGTTCTAGTTGACACAGGGACTTGAGGTGACCAGGCCTGTTGGATGAATTTAACGTCAGGTTATAAGGTTTTATTTACATAACATGGATAAGCGACAACTTCTGTCAGGGAGTGTAGTATATTAATGGTGGGGTGCATATCTGTATTCAGGGGAGACACATGTATGTATACAATGTATGTGACCTTTGTTTTCAAGGCTGCGAAGATCATCGTGACAAGACGAGTCGTGGTTGGGGGATGTGGACGTGAAGGTCTGACCAGATTATTATTATAGTGCTTTGGAACAAAGCACTATACTGTTATTCCACCGTGGTAAACTTCTTATTATAGTGCTTTGGAACAAAGCACTATACTGTTATTCCACCGTGGATAACTTCTTCTTCTTATTATTCTTATTCTTATTATTATTCAGTCCGCACGTAATGCGGCCCGAACCGCTTCACTCACAGACTCCAGTGAGGTGTCATTTCGAAGCCAGCGTCCCCAAGAGGTGTGCTGTTATGATTTTCCCAATGGCAGGGAAATCAAAATAACAACGGACTAGCTCTCGGGTGATGGGAACTAAAGTGACCGTGACCTGAACCTGACACGACACTGGAAGTAGCCGGGGAGTGTTTCCTACGATGCCCTAGACACCACGCGCCAGCCGGAGATCTAACTACCCCTATCAGAGGAATATACAGGCCTGCCTTACCTCCAGAGATGAACCCCAAAAGGAGATAGCAGCCCCCCACAGATATTGACGGTGAGTCAAGAGGAAAAGACATACGTAGGATGAACAGCAGATTTAGCACAGTGAGGTCCGCTTACTAGATAGCAGAAGTACAGGAAAGAGTCACTTCACGGTCAACTTCAAAACACTACTCAAAAACACCATCCTGAAATTACTTTAAAACTCCAGTGACAACTCATGCCACTGGAGTGGCAATTCCAGTCCACGAGAGCTTCCAGCTACAGAGAGTCACATTGCAAATAGCTGGACAAAAATAGAATAAACTAGAAACAAAATTCAACTTAGCTGAACAGGATCTTGAGGCAGGAGAATGCAACAGAATGCTACTGATACATTGTTGGCCGGCATCAGACCAGCAGCCAAGCAGCCTTAAATAGGAAACTCCCCTAATGGGTGTCAACAGGTGATCAAGGATAGAAGAAGGCAAATAAGTGGCACTACCATAAAACACCACCGGGGGAGCCCACAAACAGAATTCACAACAGTACCCCCCCCTTAAGGAGGGGGCACCGAACCCTCACCAGAACCACCAGGGCGATCTGGATGAGCACTATGAAATGCACGAACCAAATCAGGAGCATGAACATCAGATGCTGTCACCCAAGAATTATCCTCCTGACCATAGCCTTTCCACTTAACCAGATACTGAAGTTTCCGTCTGGAAACACGGGAGTCCAAGATCTTTTCCACCACATACTCCAACTCACCCTCAACCAGCACAGGAGCAGGAGGATCAGCAGACGGAACAACCGGCACCTCATACCTCCGCAACAATGACCGATGAAAAACATTATGAATAGTAAAAGATGCTGGGAGGTCCAAACGAAAGGAAACAGGATTGAGAACCTCCAGAATCCTATAAGGGCCGATAAACCGAGGCTTAAACTTAGGAGACGAGACCTTCATAGGAACAAATCGAGAAGACAACCAAACCAGGTCCCCAACACAAAGACGAGGACCGACACGCCGATGACGATTAGTGAACTGTTGAGTCTTCTCCTGGGACAACTTCAGATTGTCCACAACCTGTCCCCAAATCTGATGCATTCTATCAACCACAGCATCTACTCCAGGACAATCCGAAGACTCCAATTGACCGGACGAAAAGCGAGGGTGAAACCCTAAATTACAAAAAAATGGAGAAACCAAAGTGGCAGAACTGGCCCGATTGTTAAGGGCAAACTCTGCCAATGGCAAAAAATCAAGCCAATCGTCCTGATCAGCGGACACAAAACACCTCAAGTAAGTCTCCAAGGTCTGATTAGTACGCTCAGTCTGGCCATTAGTCTGAGGATGGAATGCAGATGAAAAAGACAAGTCGATGCCCATCCTGGCACAGAACGCCCGCCAAAATCTAGACACAAACTGAGTACCCCTGTCAGACACTATATTCTCAGGAATACCATGCAAACGCACAACATTCTGAAAAAATAGAGGGACCAGCTCAGAGGAGGAGGGCAATTTGGGCAAAGGTACCAAGTGAACCATCTTGGAAAAACGGTCACACACCACCCAGATGACGGACATCCTACGAGAAACAGGAAGGTCAGAAATAAAGTCCATAGAGATGTGCGTCCAAGGCCTCTTAGGAATAGGCAAGGGCAACAACAACCCGCTGGCCCGGGAACAGCAGGGCTTAGCCCGAGCACAAACATCACAAGACTGCACAAAAATACGTACATCTCGAGACAAGGAAGGCCACCAGAAGGACCTAGACACCAGATCCCTGGTGCCAAAAATTCCAGGATGACCTGCCAACGCGGAAGAGTGAACCTCCGAAATAACTCTACTGGTCCAGTCATCAGGGACAAACAATCTACCAGGCGGACAGCGATCAGGCCTATCCACCTGAAACTCCTGCAAAGAGCGCCGCAGGTCTGGGGAGACAGCTGACAATATCACCCCATCCTTCAGGATGCCAGTAGGTTCGGAATCACCAGGCGAGTCAGGCTCAAAACTCCTAGAGAGGGCATCCGCCCTCACATTCTTAGACCCAGGCAGATATGAAACCACAAAGTTAAATCGAGAGAAAAACAACGACCAGCGCGCCTGTCTAGGATTCAGACGCCTGGCTGACTCAAGATAAATTAGATTTTTGTGGTCAGTCAAGACCACCACCTGGTGTCTAGCACCCTCAAGCCAATGACGCCACTCCTCAAATGCCCACTTCATGGCCAAGAGCTCCCGATTTCCAACATCATAATTTCGCTCAGCGGGCGAAAACTTTCGAGAGAAAAACGCACATGGTCTCATCACTGAGCAGTCAGGACCTTTCTGCGACAAAACTGCACCTGCTCCGATCTCGGAAGCATCTACTTCAACCTGGAACGGGAGCGAAACATCAGGCTGGCGCAACACAGGAGCAGAAGAAAAGCGGCGCTTAAGCTCCCGAAAGGCCTCCACAGCCGCAGAGGACCAATTAGCAACATCAGCACCCTTCTTGGTCAAATCAGTCAAAGGTTTAGCAATGGCAGAAAAACCCGCTATGAATCGGCGATAGAAATTAGCAAATCCCAAGAATTTCTGAAGACTCTTTAGAGAAGTAGGTTGTACCCAATCACAAATAGCCTGAACCTTAACAGGGTCCATCTCCATAGATGAAGGGGAAAAAATATATCCCAAAAAGGAAATTCTCTGAACCCCAAAAATACACTTTGAGCCCTTCACAAATAGAGAATTAGCTCGTAAAACCTGAAAAACTCTCCTGACCTGTTGAACATGAGATTCCCAGTCCTCCGAAAAAATCAAAATATCATCCAAATACACAATCATAAATTTATCCAGATATTCACGGAAAATATCGTGCATAAAGGACTGAAAAACGGAAGGGGCATTCGCGAGACCGAAAGGCATTACCAAATACTCAAAATGGCCTTCAGGCGTATTAAATGCGGTCTTCCACTCATCCCCCTGCTTAATCCGCACCAAATTATACGCACCACGTAGATCGATCTTAGTGAACCACTTCGCCCCCTTTATGCGAGCAAAAAGATCAGTCAGTAAAGGTAACGGATACTGGTATTTAACTGTAATCTTATTCAGAAGTCGATAGTCAATACAAGGTCTCAATGAACCATCCTTTTTACCCACAAAGAAAAACCCTGCCCCCAGTGGAGACAAAGAGGGGCGAATATGACCCTTTTCCAAAGATTCTCTGATATACTCCCGCATAGCAGTATGTTCAGGTACAGACAAATTAAACAAGCGACCCTTAGGAAATTTACTACCGGGAATCAACTCAATAGCGCAGTCACACTCTCTGTGAGGAGGGAGAGAATCAGTTTTAGGCTCCTGAAAGACATCATAAAAATCTGACAGAAATGCTGGGATCTCAGAGGGAGTAGATGAAGAAATGGGAACCAAAGGTGCATCCCCATGAATCCCCTGACATCCCCAGCTCAGCACAGACATTGATCTCCAGTCCAAGACTGGATTATGAATTTGTAACCATGGTAATCCAAGTACTAATACGTCATGTAGATTATATAACACAAGGAAACGAATAATCTCCTGATGGTCTGGGGACAGATGCATAGTCACTTGTGTCCAATATTGTGGTTTATTGCTAGCCAAAGGTGTAGAATCAATACCCTTTAAGGGAATAGAAACCTCCAGAGGCTCTAAATCAAACCCACAACGCTTGGCAAAGGACCAATCCATGAGACTCAGAGCGGCGCCAGAATCCACATAAGCATCCACAGTAACAGATGATAAAGTACAAATCAATGTCACGGACAAAAGAAATTTAGACTGCAAGGTACCCATTGAAAAAGATTTATCAACCTTTTTATCAACCTTCTTTATGCGTTTAGAGCATGCTGATATAACATGAGCTGGATCTCCACAATAGAAGCACAACCCATTTTTGCGCCTGTAATTCTGTCGTTCGCCTCTAGACAATACACTATCGCATTGCATATGCTCTGGTGCCTTTTCAGAGGTCACCGCCATATGGTGCACAGGTTTTTGCTCAGAAGATACCGCCATATGGTGCACAGGTTTTTGCTCAAAAGATACCGCCATATGGTGCACAGATTTTTGCTCAGAAGATACCGCCATATGGTGCACAGATTTGCGCTCCCGTAAACGCCGATCAATCTGGATAGCCAATTTCATGGCATCATTCAGACCTGTAGGCACAGGGAACCCCACCATGACATCCTTCACGGCATCAGAGAGACCTTCTCTGAAATTAGCTGCTAGAGCGCACTCATTCCATTTAGTAAGCACCGACCATTTACGAAATTTTTGGCAGTATATCTCAGCTTCATCTTGCCCTTGAGAAAGAGCTATCAAGGCTTTCTCAGCCAAAATCTCTAAATTAGGTTCTTCATAAAGCAACCCCAAAGCCAGAAAAAACGCATCTACATTTAATAACGCAGGATCCCCTGGCGACAATGCAAATGCCCAACTTTGTGGGTCACCCCGCAATAGAGAAATAACAATTTTAACCTGTTGCGCAGGATCACCAGCAGAGTGAGATTTCAGAGACAAAAACAATTTACAATTCTCTCTGAAATTCAAAAAACGGGATCTGTCTCCGGTAAAAAATTCAGGCATAGGGATCTTAGGTTCAGACATTGGAGCACGTATAACAAAATCTTGTAAGTTCTGGACCTTTGTAGCCAGGTTATTCAGACCTGCAACCAAACTCTGTGGATCCATGATTCAAACAGGTGTAACCAAAGCCATTCAGAGATTAAGAGGAGAGGAAAAAAAAAAAAAAAAGGCTGAAGACTGCAGTTTAAGCAAGGAGTACAAATAAGCACTAAGGTGCACTTTCCAAACACAGAAGGAAAAAAAACCTTTTCATATCCTTTCCTGCTTTAGTGCATAGTTTTAACACATGTGGCCGGCCAAACTGTTATGATTTTCCCAATGGCAGGGAAATCAAAATAACAACGGACTAGCTCTCGGGTGATGGGAACTAAAGTGACCGTGACCTGAACCTGACACGACACTGGAAGTAGCCGGGGAGTGTTTCCTACGATGCCCTAGACACCACGCGCCAGCCGGAGATCTAACTACCCCTATCAGAGGAATATACAGGCCTGCCTTACCTCCAGAGATGAACCCCAAAAGGAGATAGCAGCCCCCCACAGATATTGACGGTGAGTCAAGAGGAAATGACATACGTAGGATGAACAGCAGATTTAGCACAGTGAGGTCCGCTTACTAGATAGCAGAAGTACAGGAAAGAGTCACTTCACGGTCAACTTCAAAACACTACTCAAAAACACCATCCTGAAATTACTTTAAAACTCCAGTGACAACTCATGCCACTGGAGTGGCAATTCCAGTCCACGAGAGCTTCCAGCTACAGAGAGTCACATTGCAAATAGCTGGACAAAAATAGAATAAACTAGAAACAAAATTCAACTTAGCTGAACAGGATCTTGAGGCAGGAGAATGCAACAGAATGCTACTGATACATTGTTGGCCGGCATCAGACCAGCAGCCAAGCAGCCTTAAATAGGAAACTCCCCTAATGGGTGTCAACAGGTGATCAAGGATAGAAGAAGGCAAATAAGTGGCACTACCATAAAACACCACCGGGGGAGCCCACAAACAGAATTCACAACAGTGTGCTAAGTATTTTTCGTGTCGATCGGATTTGTAGTTTTGGCGCAATTTGCGTTTGAAAATGTTTTTTCCCCTCATTGTAATGCTTTTCAATAGGGAAATTTTCACATAGGTTATAATGGCCGGGTTTCTGAGGCAATTTGAAATGTACCTGCCACCTGGCTGATTAGCTCATTGATATGCTCAGTCAGGCCCAGTTACTATGCCAACGCCTGCGAACTGTACATGACCCTAGCAGGACAGTTTTGGCAGATAATATCAGCTCTTAAAGTGATAGCACAGCACAATTTCAAAGCACTATCTATAGTCTTATTATAATTATTGCCCCGCTCACCAAATCGGACCCAGCCTGCCAAATCGGACCCAGAGTGGCGCCGCCCGCCAAATCGGACCCAGAGTGGCGCCGCCCGCCAAATCGGACCCAGAGTGGCGCCGCCCGCCAAATCGGACCCAGAGTGGCGCCGCCCGCCAAATCGGACCCAGAGTGGCGCCGCCCGCCAAATCGGACCCAGAGTGGCGCCGTTCGGCCAAATCGGACCCAGAGTGGCGCCGCCCGCCAAATCGGACCCAGAGTGGCGCCGCCCGCCAAATCGGACCCAGAGTGGCGCCGCCCGCCAAATCGGACCCAGAGTGGCGCCGCCCGCCAAATCGGACCCAGAGTGGCGCCGCCCGCCAAATCGGACCCAGAGTGGCGCCGCCCGCCAAATCGGACCCAGAGTGACCCGGGCCACCAAATCGGGCCCAGAGTGACCCGGGTTGACCAAATCGGGCCCAGAGTGACCCGGGCCACCAAATCGGGCCCAGAGTGACCCAGGCCACCAAATGGGACCCAGAGTGACCCGGCCCACCAAATGGGACCCAGAGTGACCCGGCCCACCAAATGGGACCCAGAGTGACCCGGCCCACCAAATGGGACCCAGAGTGACCCGGCCCACCAAATGGGACCCAGAGTGACCCGGCCCACCAAATGGGACCCAGAGTGACCCGGCCCACCAAATGGGACCCAGAGTGACCCGGCCCACCAAATGGGACCCAGAGTGACCCGGCCCACCAAATGGGACCCAGAGTGACCCGGCCCACCAAATGGGACCCAGAGTGACCCGGCCCACCAAATGGGACCCAGAGTGACCCAGCCCACCAAATGGGACCCAGAGTGACCCGGCCCACCAAATGGGACCCAGAGTGACCCGGCCCACCAAATGGGACCCAGAGTGACCCTGCCCACCAAATGGGACCCAGAGTGACCCGGCCCACCAAATGGGACCCAGAGTGACCCGGCCCACCAAATCGGACCCAGAGTGACCCGGCCCACCAAATCGGACCCAGAGTGACCCGGCCCACCAAGCCTCAACCCTGAGGGCTACAACTACCAAACCAGCGCCTGAGGGGCACCCAAGTGTGAAAGTCTTGCAGGGGCAGCCCGGGCACCATTCCAAAGCACTATCTGTAGTTCCTTCAGGAAATACCCATCTAGTTCTTATTATTATTATTCAGTCCGCACGTAATGCGGCCCGAACCGCTAAACTCACAGACTCCAGTGAGGTGTCATTTCGAAGCCAGCGTTCCTGAGAGGTGTGCTAAGTATTTTTCGTGTCGATCGGATTTGTAGTTTTGGCGCAATTTGCGTTTGAAAAAAGTGTCTCAATGCATTTCAATAGGGAAATTTTCCAATACGTTTATAATGGGCCTGATTTCTGAGGCAATTTCTAAAAATAACTGCCACCTGGCTGATTACCTCATTGATATGCGCAGTGAGACCCAGTTACTATGCCAACGCCTATAAACTCTACATCAGCCCACCAGGTCACAAGTTTTGTCAGATAATATCAGCTCTTAAAGTGACAGTACAGCACAATTACAAAGCACTATCTGTAGTCTTATCATTATTGCCCCGCTCACCAAATCGGACCCAGCCCACCAAATCGGACCAGAGTGCCCCCGCTTGCCAAATCGGACCCAGAGTGCCCCCGCCCGCCAAATCGGACCCAGAGTGGCGCCGCCCGCCAAATCGGACCCAGAGTGGCGCCGCCCGCCAAATCGGACCCAGAGTGGCGCCGCCCGCCAAATCGGACCCAGAGTGGCGCCGCCCGCCAAATCGGACCCAGAGTGGCGCCGCCCGCCAAATCGGACCCAGAGTGGCGCCGCCCGCCAAATCGGACCCAGAGTGGCGCCGCCCGCCAAATCGGACCCAGAGTGACCCGGGCCACCAAATCGGGCCCAGAGTGACCCGGGTTGACCAAATCGGGCCCAGAGTGACCCGGGCCACCAAATCGGGCCCAGAGTGACCCAGGCCACCAAATGGGACCCAGAGTGACCCGGCCCACCAAATGGGACCCAGAGTGACCCGGCCCACCAAATGGGACCCAGAGTGACCCGGCCCACCAAATGGGACCCAGAGTGACCCGGCCCACCAAATGGGACCCAGAGTGACCCGGCCCACCAAATGGGACCCAGAGTGACCCAGCCCACCAAATGGGACCCAGAGTGACCCGGCCCACCAAATGGGACCCAGAGTGACCCGGCCCACCAAATGGGACCCAAAGTGACCCGGCCCACCAAATGGGACCCAGAGTGACCCGGCCCACCAAATGGGACCCAGAGTGACCCGGCCCACCAAATGGGACCCAGAGTGACCCGGCCCACCAAATGGGACCCAGAGTGACCCGGCCCACCAAATGGGACCCAGAGTGACCCGGCCCACCAAATGGGACCCAGAGTGACCCGGCCCACCAAATGGGACCCAGAGTGACCCGGCCCACCAAATGGGACCCAGAGTGACCCGGCCCACCAAATGGGACCCAGAGTGACCCGGCCCACCAAATGGGACCCAGAGTGACCCGGCCCACCAAGCCTCAACCCTGAGGGCTACAACTACCAAACCAGCGCCTGAGGGGCACCCAAGTGTGAAAGTCTTGCAGGGGCAGCCCGGGCACCATTCCAAAGCACTATCTGTAGTTCCTTCAGGAAATACCCATCTAGTTCTTATTATTATTATTCAGTCCGCACGTAATGCGGCCCGAACCGCTAAACTCACAGACTCCAGTGAGGTGTCATTTCGAAGCCAGCGTTCCTGAGAGGTGTGCTAAGTATTTTTCGTGTCGATCGGATTTGTAGTTTTGGCGCAATTTGCGTTTGAAAAAAGTGTCTCAATGCATTTCAATGGGGAAATTTTCCAATACGTTTATAATGGGCCTGATTTCTGAGGCAATTTCTAAAAATAACTGCCACCTGGCTGATTACCTCATTGATATGCGCAGTGAGACCCAGTTACTATGCCAACGCCTATAAACTCTACATCAGCCCACCAGGTCACAAGTTTTGTCAGATAATATCAGCTCTTAAAGTGACAGTACAGCACAATTACAAAGCACTATCTGTAGTCTTATCATTATTGCCCCGCTCACCAAATCGGACCCAGCCCACCAAATCGGACCAGAGTGCCCCCGCTTGCCAAATCGGACCCAGAGTGCCCCCGCCCGCCAAATCGGACCCAGAGTGGCGCCGCCCGCCAAATTGGACCCAGAGTGGCGCCGCCCGCCAAATCGGACCCAGAGTGGCGCCGCCCGCCAAATCGGACCCAGAGTGGCGCCGCCCGCCAAATCGGTTCCAGAGTGACCCCGCCCGCCAAATCGGTTCCAGAGTGACCCCGCCCGCCAAATCGGTCCCAGAGTGACCCCGCCCGCCAAATCGGACCCAGAGTGTCGCCGCCCGCCAAATCGGACCCAGAGTGGCGCCGCCCGCCAAATCGGACCCAGAGTGACCCCGCCCGCCAAATCGGTCCCAGAGTGACCCGGCCCACCAAATCGGACCCAGAGTGACCCGGCCCACCAAATCGGTCCCAGAGTGACCCGGCCCACCAAATCGGACCCAGAGTGACCCGGCCCACCAAATCGGACCCAGAGTGACCCGGGCCACCAAATCGGACCCAGAGTGACCCGGGCCACCAAATCGGACCCAGAGTGACCCGGGCCACCAAATCGGACCCAGAGAGACCCGGGCCACCAAATCGGACCCAGAGTGACCCGGCCCACCAAATCGGACCCAGAGTGACCCGGGCCACCAAATCGGACCCAGAGTGACCCGGGCCACCAAATCGGACCCAGAGTGACCCGGGCCACCAAATCGGACCCAGAGTGACCCGGGCCACCAAATCGGACCCAGAGTGACCCGGGCCACCAAATCGGACCCAGAGTGACCCGGGCCACCAAATCGGACCCAGAGTGGCGCCGCCCGCCAAATCGGACCCAGAGTGGCGCCGCCCGCCAAATCGGACCCAGAGTGGCGCCGCCCGCCAAATCGGACCCAGAGTGACCCAACCCACCAAATCAGACCCAGAGTGACTCCGCCCGCCAAATCGGACCCAGAGTGGCGCCAAATGCCAAATCGGACCCAGAGTGGCGCCGCCCGCCAAATCGGACCCAGAGTGGCGCCGCCCGCCAAATCGGACCCAGAGTGGCGCCGCCCGCCAAATCGGACCCAGAGTGGCGCCGCCCGCCAAATCGGACCCAGAGTGGCGCCGCCCGCCAAATCGGACCGAGTGGCGCCGCCCGCCAAATCGGACCCAGAGTGACCCAACCCACCAAATCAGACCCAGAGTGACTCCGCCCGCCAAATCGGACCCAGAGTGGCGCCGAACGCCAAATCGGACCCAGAGTGGCGCCGCCCGCCAAATCGGACCCAGAGTGGCGCCGCCCGCCAAATCGGACCCAGAGTGGCGCCACCCGCCAAATCGGACCCAGAGTGGCGCCGCCCGCCAAATCGGACCCAGAGTGGCGCCGCCCGCCAAATCGGACCGAGTGGCGCCGCCCGCCAAATCGGACCCAGAGTGGCGCCGCCCGCCAAATCCCGCCAAATCGGACCCAGAGTGGCGCCGCCCGCCAAATCGGACCCAGAGTGGCGCCGCCCGCCAAATCGGACCCAGATTGGCGCCGCCCGCCAAATCGGACCCAGAGTGGCGCCGCCCGCCAAATCGGACCCCGAGTGGCGCCGCCTGCCAAATCGGACCCCGAGTGGCGCCGCCCGCCAAATCGGACCCCGAGTGGCGCCGCCCGCCAAATCGGACCCCGAGTGGCGCCGCCCGCCAAATCGGACCCCTAGTGGCGCCGCCCGCCAAATCGGACCCGGAGTGGCGCCGCCCGCCAAATCGGACCCGGAGTGGCCCGACCCACCAAATCGGACCCGGAGTGGCCCGGCCCACCAAATCGGACCCGGAGTGACCCGGGCCACCAAATCGGACCCGGAGTGACCCGGGCCACCAAATCGGACCCGGAGTGACCCGGGCCACCAAATCGGACCCGGAGTGACCCGGGCCACCAAATCGGACCCGGAGTGACCCGGGCCACCAAATCGGACCCGGAGTGACCCGGGCCACCAAATCGGACCCAGAGTGACCCGGGCCACCAAATCGGACCCAGAGTGACCCGGGTCACCAAATCGGACCCAGAGTGACCCGGGCCACCAAATCGGACCCAGAGTGACCCGGGCCACCAAATCGGACCCAGAGTGACCCGAGCCACCAAATCGGACCCAGAGTGACCCGGGCCACCAAATCGGACCCAGAGTGACCCGGGCCACCAAATCGGACCCAGAGTGACCCGGGCCACCAAATCGGGCCCAGAGTGACCCGGGCCACCAAATCGGGCCCAGAGTGACCCGGGCCACCAAATCGGGCCCAGAGTGACCCGGGCCACCAAATCGGACCCAGAGTGACCCGGGCCACCAAATCGGACCCAGAGTGACCCGGGCCACCAAATCGGACCCAGAGTGACCCGGCCCACCAAATCGGACCCAGAGTGACCCGGGCCACCAAATCGGACCCAGAGTGACCCGGGCCACCAAATCGGACCCAGAGTGACCCGAGCCACCAAATCGGACCCAGAGTGACCCGGGCCACCAAATCGGACCCAGAGTGACCCGGGCCACCAAATCGGACCCAGAGTGACCCGGGCCACCAAATCGGACCCAGAGTGACCCGGGCCACCAAATCGGGCCCAGAGTGACCCGGGCCACCAAATCGGGCCGAGTGACCCGGGCCACCAAATCGGGCCCAGAGTGACCCGGGCCACCAAATCGGGCCCAGAGTGACCCGGGCCACCAAATCGGACCCAGAGTGACCCGGGCCACCAAATCGGACCCAGAGTTACCCGGCCCACCAAATCGGACCCAGAGTGACCCGGCCCACCAAATCGGACCCAGAGTGACCCGGCCCACCAAATCGGACCCAGAGTGACCCGGCCCACCAAATCGGACCCAGAGTGACCCGGCCCACCAAGCCTCAACCCTGAGGGGCTACAACTACCAAACCAGCGCCTGAGGGGCACCCAAGTGTGAAAGTCTTGCAGGGGCAGCCCGGGCACCATTCCAAAGCACTATCTGTAGTTCCTTCAGGAAATACCCATCTAGTTATTCTTATTATTATTCAGTCCGCACGTAATGCGGCCCGAACCGCTAAACTCACAGACTCCAGTGAGGTGTCATTTCGAAGCCAGCGTTCCTGAGAGGTGTGCTAAGTATTTTTCGTGTCGATCGGATTTGTAGTTTTGGCGCAATTTGCATTTGAAAAAAGTGTCTCAATGCATTTCAATAGGGAAATTTTCCAATACGTTTATAATGGGCCTGATTTCTGAGGCAATTTCTAAAAATAACTGCCACCTGGCTGATTACCTCATTGATATGCGCAGTGAGACCCAGTTACTATGCCAACGCCTATAAACTCTACATCAGCCCACCAGGTCACAAGTTTTGTCAGATAATATCAGCTCTTAAAGTGACAGTACAGCACAATTACAAAGCACTATCTGTAGTCTTATCATTATTGCCCCGCTCACCAAATCGGACCCAGCCCACCAAATCGGACCCAGAGTGCCCCCGCCCGCCAAATCGGACCCGGAGTGGCGCCGCCCGCCAAATCGGACCCGGAGTGGCGCCGCCCGCCAAATCGGACCCAGAGTGGCGCCGCCCGCCAAATCGGACCCAGAGTGGCGCCGCCCGCCAAATCGGACCCAGAGTGGCGCCGCCCGCCAAATCGGACCCAGAGTGGCGCCGCCCGCCAAATCGGACCCAGAGTGGCGCCGCCCGCCAAATCGGACCCAGAGTGGCGCCGCCCGCCAAATCGGACCCAGAGTGGCGCCGCCCGCCAAATCGGACCCAGAGTGGCGCCGCCCGCCAAATCGGACCCAGAGTGGCGCCGCCCGCCAAATCGGACCCAGAGTGGCGCCGCACGCCAAATCGGACCCGGAGTGGCGCAGCCCGCCAGAGTGGCGCCGCACGCCAAATCGGACCCGGAGTAGCGCCGCCCGCCAAATCGGACCCAGAGTGGCGCCGCCCGCCAAATCAGACCCAGAGTGGCGCTGCCCGCCAAATCGGACCCAGAGTGGCGCCGCCCGCCAAAATCGGACCCAGAGTGGCGCCGCCCGCCAAATCGGACCCAGAGTGGCGCCGCCCGCCAAATCGGACCCAGAGTGGCGCCGCCCGCCAAATCGGACCCAGAGTGGCGCCGCCCGCCAAATCGGACCAAGAGTGGCGCCGCCCGCCAAATCGGACCCAGAGTGGCGCCGCCCGCCAAAACGGACCCAGAGTGGCGCCGCCCGCCAAAACGGACCCAGAGCGGCGCCGCCCGCCAAATCGGACCCAGAGCGGCGCCGCCCGCCAAATCGGACCCAGAGCGGCGCCGCCCGCCAAATCGGACCCAGAGCGGCGCCGCCCGCCAAATCGGACCCAGAGCGGCGCCGCCCGCCAAATCGGACCCAGAGCGGCGCCGCCCGCCAAATCGGACCCAGAGTGGCCTCAACCCTGAGGGGCTACAACTACCAAACCAGCGCCTGAGGGGCACCCAAGTGTGAAAGTCTTGCAGGGGCAGCCCGGGCACCATTCCAAAGCACTATCTATAGTTCATTCAGGAAATACCCATCTATTTCTCTCTGTTATCAGCCATTCCACTGTCCTGCTGTCAGTCTATTCTCCCTGTTATCAGCCATTCCCCGTCCTGCTGTCAGTCTATTCTCTCTGTTATCAGCCTGTTGTGAATTTGCTTTTTGCTCCCTCTAGTGGTTACTAGTTTTTTTGACTCTGGTTTTTCTGTCATTCCTTTTATCCGCACCTGGGTCGTTAGTTAGGGGTGTTGCTATATAAGCTCCCTGGACCTTCAGTTCAATGCCTGGCAACGTAGTTATCAGAGCTAGTCTGCTGTGCTCTTGTCTACTGATCCTGGTTCCAGTTATATCAGCTAAGTCTGCCTTTTGCTTTTTGCTATTTGTTTTGGTTTTGTATTTTTGTCCAGCTTGTTCCAAATCTATATCCTGACCTTTGCTGGAAGCTCTAGGGGGCTGGTGTTCTCCCCCCGGACCGTTAGACGGTTCGGGGGTTCTTGAATTTCCAGTGTGGATTTTGATAGGGTTTTTGTTGACCATATAAGTTACCTTTCTTTATTCTGCTATCAGTAAGCGGGCCTCTCTGTGCTAAACCTGGTTCATTTCTGTGTTTGTCATTTCCTCTTACCTCACCGTCATTATTTGTGGGGGGCTTCTATCCAGCTTTGGGGTCCCCTTCTCTGGAGGCAAGAAAGGTCTTTGTTTTCCTCTACTAGGGGTAGCTAGATTCTCCGGCTGGCGCGTGTCATCTAGAATCAACGTAGGAATGATCCCCGGCTACTTCTAGTGTTGGCGTTAGGAGTAGATATATGGTCAACCCAGTTACCACTGCCCTATGAGCTGGATTTTTGTATTCTGCAGACTTCCACGTTCCTCTGAGACCCTCGCCATTGGGGTCATAACATCAGCCATTCCCCCATCCTGCTGTCAGTCTTTTTCTCGGTTATCAGCCATTCCCCTGTCCTGCTGTCAGTCTATTTCTCTGTTATCAGCCATTCCTGTCCTGCTGTCAGTCTATCCTCTCTGTTATCAGCCATTCCCTTGTCCTGCTGTCAGTCTATTCTCTGTTATCAGCCATTCCCTTATCCTGCTGTCAGTCAGAGTGACCCGGGCCACCAAATCGGACCCAGAGTGACCCGGGCCACCAAATCGGACCCAGAGTGACCCGGGCCACCAAATCGGACCCAGAGAGACCCGGGCCACCAAATCGGACCCAGAGAGACCCGGGCCACCAAATCGGACCCAGAGTGACCCGGGCCACTAAATCGGACGCAGAGTGACCCGGCCCACCAAATCGGACCCAGAGTGACCCGGCCCACCAAATCGGACACAGAGTGACCCGGCCCACCAAATTGGACCCAGAGTGACCCGGCCCACCAAATCGGACCCAGAGTGACCCGGGCCACCAAATCGGACCCAGAGTGACCCGGCCCACCAAATCGGACCCAGAGTGACCCGGCCCACCAAATCGGACCCAGAGTGACCCGGGCCACCAAATCGGACCCAGAGTGACCCGGCCCACCAAATCGGACCCAGAGTGACCCGGCCCACCAAATCGGACCCAGAGTGACCCGGCCCACCAAATCGGACCCAGAGTGACCCGGGCCACCAAATCGGACCCAGAGTGACCCGGGCCACCAAATCGGACCCAGAGTGACCCGGGCCACCAAATCGGACCCAGAGTGACCCGGGCCACCAAATCGGACCCAGAGTGACCCGGGCCACCAAATCGGACCCAGAGTGACCCGGGCCACCAAATCGGACCCAGAGTGACCCGGGCCACCAAATCGGACCCAGAGTGACTCGGCCCACCAAATCGGACCCAGAGTGACCCGGGCCACCAAATCGGACCCAGAGTGACCCGGGCCACCAAATCGGACCCAGAGTGACCCGGGCCACCAAATCGGACCCAGAGTGACCCGGGCCACCAAATCGGACCCAGAGTGACCCGGGCCACCAAATCGGACCCAGAGTGACCCGGGCCACCAAATCGGACCCAGAGTGACCCGGGCCACCAAATCGGACCCAGAGTGACCCGGGCCACCAAATCGGACCCAGAGTGACCCGGGCCACCAAATCGGACCCAGAGTGACCCGGGCCACCAAATCGGACCCAGAGTGACCCGGGCCACCAAATCGGACTCAGAGTGACCCGGGCCACCAAATCGGACCCAGAGTGACCCGGGCCACCGAATCAAACCCAGAGTGACCCGGACCACCAAATCGGACCCAGAGTGGCCCCGCCCACCAAATCCTCAACTACCAAACCAGCGTCTGAGGGGCACCCAAGTGTGAAAGTCTTGCAGGGGCAGCCCGTGCACCATTCCAAAGCACTATCTGTAGTTCCTTCAGGAAATACCCATCTAGTTATTATTATTATTTATTGTTATAGCGCCATTTATGCCATGGCGCTTTACAAGTCAGGAGGGGTATACATAATAAAAACAAGTACAATAATCTTAAACAATACAAGTCATAACTGGTACAGGAGGAGAGAGGACCCTGCCCGCGAAGGCTCACAATCTACAAGGGATGGGTGAGAATACAGTAGATGATGATAGAGCTGGTCGTGCAGCGGTTTGGTCGATTGGTGGTTACTGCAGGTTGTAGGCTTGTCGGAAGAGGTGGGTCTTCAGGCTCTTTTTGAAGGTTTCAATGGTAGGCGAGAGTCTGATGTGTTGTGGTAGAGGGTTCCAGAGTAGGGGTGATGAGCGAGAGAAATCTTGTATACGATTGTGGGAAGAGGAGATTAGAGGGGAGTAGAGAAGGAGATCTTGTGAGGATCGGAGGCTGCGTGCAGGTAAGTACCGGGAGACGAGGTCACAGATGTATGGAGGAGACAGGTTGTGGATGGCTTTGTATGTCATGGTTAGGGTTTTGTTCTGGAGTCTCTGGGTAATGAGGAGCCAGTGAAGGGATTGACAGAGGGGAGAGGCTGGAGAATAGCGGGGGGACAGGTGGATTAGTCGGGCAGCAGAGTTTAGAATAGATTGGAGGGGGGGCGTGGCTTGAGCTCTGCCAATGTAGGAGGCAAGAGTTCAGAGCTCCTGAATAAGACATCAACAAGCAACTCCTAAATATACAAGAGGATAATATTTTATTAATAACCAGTGTTTTGACCCACTCCTGAATGCGGCTGGTCATATTGGACGCAAGTATAAGACTTTAATTCAAGAAATTTTATTCATTTGCCTCAGCTGAGGTAAACCGTGGCTTTACAAAGGCTGGCGACAGGATATTTACCGCTTATTTATCTGAACAAAAACGTATATACTGGACCCTCAGTTATTTTCTCTACTATTATCTAGTATTTACAATGGGTCACAAGGAATATTTAAGCTCTAAAACCTGGCTATTAACGGGACCATAAGAGAAAGGGTTACAGCATTTGAGGAAAAATAGTCCTGATTTTTGTGTCTCTCTATCTACATATTGACATAACAATTTGGAGGCAAGTGCAGGTTCTTTCATTTGCGGATTTCACAGGCTTGGCCCGAAGCATTTCGCATTATAATAGCAAAATTAAACAAGGGCACAACGCTGTTTCTGAAAGTTACCTCAGGTGGAAAGCGGGTGCATTGATACCAGTGACAGCGCTTGTAAAGAAGGTCCGGCCGCTTCTCATCTCCATAGACGCTTCATTAACAAGCAGACTGCACCTCTGAGGGAGGGAAGATTACGGAAAACCTTTCTTCATACCATCTGCCTTATCAATTTTTTTACTGGGATTTATTGGTCTCCTCAGGAAAAAGGTGTGTAACTGTGTATTAATATAAAGACATTCAACAACACCACAGAAGAAGAACTGAGACTTGGATCCGGGGGTGATATTCATCTATCCCCTTTTCTTGTTTTTCTCATGTGTGTGTGTGTGTGTGTGTGTGTGTGTGTGTGTGTGCGTGCGTGTGTGTGTGTGCGTGTGTGTGTGGACTCTCTCCTGGAAACTATTACCGGTACATAATCTATTAGAACTTTCAGTGACTTACTACTGCAACAACGATAATAAGATTATTACCTGTGCACAGGTTTGCGATACACTCCTCTCTAAACTCGCAAAATAGAACTTTACTGTTTGGAATATATTCTAATGATAAGAGACATAGATATATATATACATCTGCCATATTAAGATTATATATTGTTTCTTTCTATTCCTTAGGTTACTCTACAAGTTATAAGGTATATTATATTTAATTGTACTGTATTGTCGTTATACTCTATACACCTTATTTTGGCTAAAGTAATTTTGGAAGTATTCTAATCCAAAATGGAGTCATCGGGGAGAAGAGCAAGTGTTAAACATTACAACAATACTCAGTCAAGTTCAAGTGGGGATATGTCAAATCAACATAGTCCTGAAAAATCTAGATCTCCCCACAGGAAGGGGGAACAAGATTTCATGTCTGGAAGACCTTCCCACATCCCTTCACATAGCAATGCTGTTAAAAGGGGGGGTAACCAGAAATCTTTACCTTCCAATTCTCAATCTAACATTCCCCTCCAAAAAGGGAATAATAAAGGGGCTGTAGGGATTTTACTCACTCAGGTGCGACGGCTGACACTTAGGAGGCAGGTTCCAACAAAAGTTCAAAGGTTTATTGCGTCATAAACCAAGTAGAAACACAGGAAACAAATAGCCTTTAACTTAGGCAAAGGAAAAAAAACAAGTGTCCATTCCTTCAGACTCAGACCTCGAGCCTTCACACACACTGGAGACTAGCACCTCCACACATGTCCACTGTGTTAAGCATTAGCCTGTCTTATATAAAGCTAACCACACCCAGTAACCCATCACATGATTAGCCATGTGGTCTGACATCACCACAGGTCCTGGAGCACACATATATACATGGTAATATAGAACAAAGAAATACTCCGGGCTACATTACAGCAATAAGGCACTTATGTGGCACATACCTCCCGTCGACTACACACCCTTTAGCCATGCTACATACCTCCCCCCTCTGCCTAAAGCCGTGGGGCTTGGCACTTTTCCCCACTAAACAAGGGATTCTTGATAGGGCATCCGCATTACCGTGCAGCTTTCCAGCCCTATGTTCCACATGGAAACTGAAGTCCTGCAGGGCTAAGAACCAACGGGTGACCCTAGCATTTCTACCCTTTGTTTCCCTCATCCATCTTAGTGGGGCATGGTCAGATATCAGTCTGAATTTACGACCCAGCAGATAGTACCGTAACGTGTCCACCGCCCACTTTATGGCCAAACACTCTTTTTCCACGACTGAGTAGTTCTTCTCAGATGAGGACAGCTTTCTACTCAGATAGAGAACAGGATGCTCCTTCCCATGTAGCTCTTGGGAAAGGACTGCTCCTACCCCAAAATCTGAGGCATCTGTCTGAAGAATAAATTCTTTATTAAAGTCTGGGGCCATCAGAACGGGCTGCTTACATAGAGCCCCTTTCAACTCTTGGAAGGCTGACTCTGTCTCTTCGGACCATTTAACCATCACCGATTTTGTCCCCTTTAGCAGATCAGTCAGAGGCGCAGCCACTGTGGCGAAGTTCGGGATGAACCTCCTGTAATATCCCACGATTCCCAGAAAGGCTTTAACTTGCTTTTTGGAGAGTGGTTTCGGCCATGTTTGGATTGCCTCCACTTTCCTGATTTGGGGCTTTATTTCTCCACGACCCACTATATAGCCTAGGTATTTAGCTTCTTCCTTAGGGTACTGTCACACAGTGGCACTTTGGTCGCTACGACAGTACGATCCGTGACGTTCCAGCGATATCCATACGATATCGCTGTGTCTGACACGCAGCAGCGATCAGGGACCCTGCTGAGAATCGTACGTCGTAGCAGATCGTTTGGAACTTTATTTCGTCGCTGGATCTCCCGCTGTCCTCGCTGGATCGTTGTGTGTGACAGCGATCCAGCGATGCGTTCGCTTGTAACCAGGGTAAACATCGGGTTACTAAGCGCAGGGCCGCGCTTAGTAACCCGATGTTTACCCTGGTTACCAGCGTAAAAGTTAAAAAAAACAAACCGTACATACTCACATTCCGGTGTCCTTCAGGTCCCTTGCCGTCTGCTTCCCGCTCTGACTGACTGCCGGCCGGAAAGTGAGAGCAGAGCACAGCAGTGACGTCGCCGCTGTGATCTGCTTTCACTTTACGGCGGCACTCAGTCAGAGCGGGAAGCAGACTGCGAGGGACCTGGCGGACACCGGAATGTGAGTATGTACGTTTTTTGTTTTTTTTTTTACTTTTACGCTGGTAACCAGGGTAAACATCGGGTTACTAAGCGCGGCCCTGCGCTTAGTAACCCGATGTTTACCCTGGTTACCCGGGGACCTCGGCATGGTTGGTCGCTGGAGAGCGGTCTGTGTGACAGCTTTCTTACCCAAGGCACACTTCTTCGGGTTTATTGTAAACCCCGCCTCTCTTAGAGCATTAAACACCGCTTGGACTTTCTCCAGATGACTCTCCCAGTCCAGGCTAAAGATGACGATATCATCTAGGTACGCAGCAGCGTAGGCCTTATGGGGTGCAAGGACTCTATCCATAGCCCTCTGGAAGGTCGCCGGAGCTCCCTGTAGGCCAAACGGCATCCGGACATACTGGAAGCATCCATCAGGTGTCGAAAAGGCCGTCTTCTCCTTGGCTTCCTGTGCCATGGGGATCTGCCAATACCCCTTTGTCAAATCCAAAGTGGCTATATATCTGGCGTGCCCAAGCCTTTCGATGAGCTCATCAACGCGGGGCATGGGATAAGCGTCAAACTTGGAGACCTCATTCAACTTCCGATAGTCGTTGCAAAACCTCCACTCTCCATCAGGTTTTGGGACCAGGACAATTGGGCTCGACCAGCCGCTCTTGGATTCCTCAATGACTCAAGCTTCAACATACGCTCCACTTCCTTGGAGATAACTTCTCGACGAGCCTCAGGAATACGATAGGGCTTCACGTTCACCTGCACATGTGGCTCTGTTAGGACCTCGTGCTCTATGACCTTCGTGTGTCCTGGTAACTCTGAAAACAGGTCCCTGTTTTTCTGGAGTAACTCCCGGCACTGCTGTTTCTGGGTCTTCGATAGCCTCTCCGCTATAGTAACCGCTCCAACTTCACCTTCTGGGTTGCTTAACAACGATGGAGTTACTGTCGGCTCTCTATCTTGCCACGGCTTGATGAGGTTGACATGGTATACTTGGAATGGTTTCCGTCTTCCTGGTTGGTGAATTTTATAATTTACTTCACCAAGTTTCTCGACAACCTCATATGGCCCTTGCCATTTGGCCAAGAACTTGCTCTCCACCGTCGGAACTAATACAAGAACTCAGTCTCCCGGATTGAACTGCCTCACTCTTGCAGACCGGTTGTAGACTCTGGCCTGAGCTTCTTGTGCCTGGAGGAGGTGTTCTTTCACAATAGGCATCACCTTTGCAATCCTCTGCTGCATCAGGGCCACATGCTCAATGACGCTTCTGTGGGGCGTGACTTCGGCTTCCCAGGTTTCCTTGGCTATATCCAGGAGTCCTCGTGGATGTCGGCCATATAGAAGCTCAAACGGTGAATACCCTGTGGAGGCCTGTGGGACTTCACGAATGGAAAACATCAGGTAGGGTAAGAGACAATCCCAGTCTCTACTATATTTCTCTATAGCTTTTCTCACCATGCTCTTCAGTGTCTTGTAACAAGGCCATCTGACTGGGGATGGTACACCGAGGTCCTCAACTGGGAGATTATCAGGGCTTTGCACAACTCCCTCATCACTTTGCTCATGAAAGGTGTCCCCTGGTCAGTCAGGATCTCCTTCGGCAGACCTGTCCGGGAAAAGACATGGACCAACTCACGGGCTATACTCTTCGAGGAAGAATTTCTCAGAGGAATTGCCTCAGGATAGCGTGTGGCATAGTCCAGGATGACTAATATATACTGATGGCCCCGGGCTGATTTAACTAAGGGACTGACCAAGTCCATGGCAATTCTCTCGAACGGCACCTCAATAATGGGCAGGGGCACAAGAGGGTTCCGGAAATGAGGAGTGGGAGCAGTTAGCTGACATGTAAGGCAGGACCTGCAGTAGTTCACTATTTCCCGGTGACACCCAGGCCAATAGAACCTCTGCACAACCCGTTCCTGCGTTTTTTCCAAGCCTAGGTGTCCACCCAAGAAGTGTGAATGGGCCATGTCCAACACCTTCCGTCTATATGGACCCGGAACTACCAACTGCTCTACCAACTCCTCCCTTATTTTCGTGACCCGGTACAACAACTCCCCACTCATCAGAAAATGGGGAAATCTTGTGTCTGCCCCGGCTCCTATACCACCCCGTCAATAACTGTGACATTATTAAAGGCTTCCCTGTTATGACCCCAATGGCAGAGGGTCTCAGAAGTTATTACCAAGTCTGAAAACACAAAAAAACAGCTCATAGGGCAGTGGTAACTAGGCTGACCGTATACCTGATCCTAGCACCACAAATAGCAGCAGCCGGGGAACGTACCTACGTTGGTTCTAGACGTCTCGCGCCAGCCGGAGAACTAACTAACCCTAGAAGGGAAAAGATAGACCTTTCTTGCCTCCAGAGAAAAGACCCCAAAAGTTGGATACAAGCCCCCAACAAATAATAACGGTGAGGTAAGAAGAAAAGACAAACGTAAGAATGAACTAGGTTTTTAGCAAAGAGAGGCCCACTGACTAATAGCAGAATATAGTAAGATGACTTATACGGTCAGCAAAAACCCTATCAAAATTTCCACGCTGGATATTCAAGAACCCCCGAACCGTCTAACGGCCCGGGGAGAGAATATCAGCCCCCTAGAGCTTCCAGCAAAATCAGGAATCACAATTAGTGCAAGCTGGACAAAAAATAAGAGCAATGCAAATAACCAAAAAACAAGGAAGCAGGACTTAGCTTATTTTGCAAGAACCAGGACCAGCAGACAGGAGCAAACAGAAAGGAACTGATTACAACGATGCCAAGCACCAGACTGAAAATCCAGGAAGCTTAAATAGCAACACCCCTGGACTAACGAGCCAAAGAACGAGCAGAAGACAGAAAGCATACTTTCATGGTCAGTAGAAAACCCTAACAAAACACATCCAGAAATTACTTTAGGACTCTGGCATTAACTCATAATACCAGAGTGGCAATTCCTGATCAACAAGAGCTTTCCAGACACAGTAACGAAACTGCAGCTGTGAACTGGAACCAAAATACAAAAACAAAACATGGACGAATGTCCAACTTATCTAGTAGTTGTCTAGGAGCAGGAACAAGCACAGAGAGGCTTCTGATAACATTGTTGACCGGCAAGCAACTAACAGAGCAGCAAGGTTATATAGCGACTCCCACATCTTGATGGGAACAGGTGAACAGAGAAGATGAAGACACCAGTTCAATTCCACCAGTAGCCACCGGGGGAGCCCAGAATCCAAATTCACAACAGTACCCCCCCCTCAAGGAGGGGGCACCGAACCCTCACCAGAACCACCAGGGCGATCAGGATGGGCCCTATGAAAGGCACGAACCAGATCAGAGGCATGAACATCAGATGCATTCACCCAAGAATTATCCTCCTGGCCGTATCCCTTCCACTTGACCAGATACTGGAGTCTCCGTCTGGAAACACGAGAGTCTAAGATTTTCTCCACAACGTACTCCAACTCACCCTCAACCAACACCGGAGCAGGAGGCTCAACGGAAGGCACAACCGGTACCTCATACCTGCGCAATAATGACCGATGAAAAACGTTATGAATAGAAAAGGATGCAGGGAGGTCCAAACGGAAGGAAACAGGGTTAAGAATCTCCAATATCTTATACGGGCCGATGAACCGAGGCTTAAACTTAGGAGAAGAGACCCTCATAGGGACAAAACGAGAAGACAACCACACCAAATCCCCAACACAAAGCCGAGGACCAACACGACGGTGGCGGTTGGCAAAAAGCTGAGTCTTCTCCTGGGACAACCTCAAATTGTCCACCACCTGCCCCCAGATCTGATGCAATCTCTCCACCACAGCATCCACTCCAGGACAATCCGAAGATTCCACCTGACCAGAGGAAAATCGAGGATGAAACCCCGAATTACAGAAAAACGGGGACACCAAAGTGGCAGAGCTGGCCCGATTATTGAGAGCGAACTCCGCCAATGGCAAAAAAGCAACCCAATCATCCTGGTCAGCAGACACAAAACACCTCAGATATGTCTCCAGGGTCTGATTAATCCGCTCGGTCTGGCCATTCGTCTGAGGATGGAAAGCGGACGAAAAAGATAAATCTATGCCCATCCTAGCACAGAATGCCCGCCAAAATCTAGACACGAATTGGGTCCCTCTGTCAGAAACGATATTCTCAGGAATACCATGCAAACGAACAACATTTTGAAAAAACAGAGGAACCAACTCGGAAGAAGAAGGCAACTTGGGCAGAGGAACCAAATGGACCATCTTAGAGAAACGGTCACACACCACCCAGATGACAGACATCTTCTGAGAAACAGGCAGATCTGAAATAAAATCCATCGAGATGTGCGTCCAAGGCCTCTTAGGAATAGGCAAGGGCAATAACAATCCACTAGCCCGAGAACAACAAGGCTTGGCCCGAGCACAAACGTCACAAGACTGCACAAAGCCTCGCACATCTCGTGACAGGGAAGGCCACCAGAAGGACCTTGCCACCAAATCCCTGGTACCAAAAATGCCAGGATGACCTGCCAGCGCAGAAGAATGAACCTCAGAGATGACTCTACTGGTCCAATCATCAGGAACAAATAGTTTATCAGGTGGGCAACGATCAGGTCTATCCGCCTGAAACTCCTGCAAGGCCCGCCGCAGGTCTGGAGAAACGGCTGACAATACCACTCCATCCTTAAGGATACCTGTGGGCTCAGAGCCACCAGGCGAGTCAGGCTCAAAACTCCTAGAAAGGGCATCCGCCTTAACATTCTTAGAACCCGGTAGGTATGACACCACAAAATTAAACCGAGAGAAAAATAATGACCAGCGCGCCTGTCTAGGATTCAGGCGCCTGGCGGTCTCAAGATAAATCAAATTTTTGTGGTCAGTCAATACCACCACCTGATGTCTGGCCCCCTCAAGCCAATGGCGCCACTCCTCAAAAGCCCACTTCATGGCCAAAAGCTCCCGATTCCCAACATCATAATTCCGCTCAGCGGGCGAAAATTTACGGGAAAAGAAGGCACAAGGCCTCATCACGGAGCAGTCAGAACTTTTCTGCGACAACACTGCCCCAGCTCCGATCTCAGAAGCGTCGACCTCAACCTGAAAAGGTAGAGCAACATCAGGCTGACGCAACACAGGGGCAGAGGAAAAACGGCGCTTGAGCTCCCGAAAGGCCTCCACAGCATCAGGGGACCAATCGGCAACATCAGCACCCTTCTTAGTCAAATCGGTCAATGGCTTAGCAATATCCGAAAAACCAGCAATAAATCGACGATAAAAGTTAGCAAAGCCCAAAAATTTCTGAAGACTCTTAAGAGAAGAGGGCTGCGTCCAATCACAAATAGCTTGTACCTTGACAGGATCCATTTCAATGGAAGAGGGGGAAAAAATATATCCCAAAAAGGAAATCCTCTGTACCCCAAAAACACACTTAGAACCCTTCACACACAAAGAATTAGACCGCAAAACCTGAAAAACCCTCTTGACTTGCTGGACATGAGAGTCCCAGTCATCCGAAAAAAATCAGAATATCATCCAGATACACAATCATAAATTTATCCAAATAATCGCGAAAAATATCATGCATAAAGGACTGGAAAACTGACGGAGCATTTGAAAGACCAAAAGGCATCACTAAATACTCAAAATGGCCCTCGGGCGTATTAAATGCGGTTTTCCACTCATCCCCCTGCCTGATTCGCACCAAATTATACGCCCCACGAAGGTCAATCTTAGAGAACCACTTGGCCCCCTTTATGCGAGCAAACAAATCAGTCAGCAACGGCAATGGGTATTGATATTTAACAGTGATTTTATTCAAAAGCCGATAATCAATACATGGTCTCAAAGAGCCGTCTTTTTTTGACACAAAGAAAAAACCGGCTCCTAAGGGAGATGACGATGGACGAATATGTCCCTTTTCCAAGGACTCCTTTATATATTCTCGCATAGCAGCATGTTCAGGCACAGACAGATTAAATAAACGACCCTTTGGGTATTTACTACCCGGGATTAAATCTATGGCACAATCGCACTCTCGGTGCGGAGGTAACGAACCAAGCTTGGATTCTTCAAAGACGTCACGATAGTCAGACAGGAACTCAGGAATTTCAGAGGGAATAGATGATGAAATGGAAACCACAGGTACATCCCCATGAGCCCCCTTACATCCCCAGCTCAACACAGACATAGCTCTCCAGTCGAGGACTGGGTTGTGAGATTGCAGCCAAGGCAATCCTAGCACCAAATCATCATGTAGATTACACAGCACCAGAAAGCGAATAATCTCCTGGTGATCCGGATTAATACGCATAGTTACTTGTGTCCAGTATTGTGGTTTATTATTAGCCAATGGGGTGGAGTCAATCCCCTTCAGAGGAATAGGAGTCTCCAAAGGCTCTAAATCATACCCACAGCGTTTGGCAAAGGACCAATCCATAAGACTCAACGCGGCGCCAGAGTCGACATAGGCGTCCGTGGTAATAGATGACAAAGAGCAAATCAGGGTCACAGATAGAATAAACTTAGACGGTAAGGTGCAAATGGAAACAGATTTACCAAGCTTTTTAGTGCGCTTAGAGCATGCTGATATAACATGAGTAGAATCACCACAATAGAAACACAACCCATTTTTCCGTCTAAAATTCTGCCGCTCGCTTCGGGACAGAATTCTATCACACTGCATACTCTCTGGCGATTTCTCAGTGGACACCGCCAGATGGTGCACTGGTTTGCGCTCCCGCAAACGCCTATCGATCTGAATAGCCATTGTCATGGACTCATTCAGACCCGCAGGCACAGGGAACCCCACCATAACATCCTTAATGGCATCAGAGAGACCCTCTCTGAAAGTCGCCGCCAGGGCGCACTCATTCCACTGAGTAAGCACAGACCATTTACGGAATCTTTGGCAGTAAATTTCCGCTTCATCTTGCCCCTGAGATAGGGACATCAAAGTTTTTTCTGCCTGAAGCTCCAAATGAGGTTCGTCATAAAGCAACCCCAAGGCCAGAAAAAACGCATCCACATTGAGCAACGCAGGATCCCCTGGTGTCAATGAAAAAGCCCAGTCTTGAGGGTCGCCCCGGAGCAAGGAAATCACAATCCTGACCTGCTGTGCAGGGTCTCCGGCAGAGCGAGATTTCAGGGACAAAAATAATTTGCAATTATTTCGAAAATTCTGAAACCCAGATCTATTCCCCGAGAAAAATTCCGGCAAAGGAATTCTCGGCTCAGATACAGGTGCATGACAAACAAAATCTTGCAAATTTTGTACCTTCGTGGCGAGATTACTCAAACCTGCAGTCACACTCTGAAGATCCATTACAAACAGGTGGACACAGAACCATTCAAAGATTAGAAGGAGAGAAAAAAAAAAAAAAATTTCAGCAGACTACTTATTTCTCTCCTTTCTCAGCCAAGGATTTTAACCCTTTAGTGGGCCGGTCAAACTGTCATGATCTCAATGGCAAGAGATCATAGCATCAGCATATAAAGGAACTAGCTCTTGGAAGATGGGAACTGAGCTGACCATGAACTAAACCTAACGCACAACTAGCAGTGGCCGGGTAGCATGCCTACGTTGATTCTAGATGCCCAGCACCAGCCGGAGGACTAAATAATGCTAGCAGAGGAAAATATTAGTCCTAGCTCACCTCTAGAGAAATACCCCGAAAGGAGACAGAGGCCCCCCACATGTATTGGCGGTGAATTAAGATGAAATAACAAACGTAGTATGAAAATAGGTTTAGCAAATTTGAGGTCCACTTACTACATAGCAGAAGACAGAAAGGACACTTTCATGGTCAGCTGAAAACCCTATCAAAACACCATCCAGAAATTACTTTAAAACTCTGGCATTAACTCATAACACCAGAGTGGCAATTCCTGTTCACAAGAGCTTTCCAGACACAGTAACGAAACTACAGCTGTGAACTGGAACAAAAATGCAAAAACAAACATGGACAAGAGTCCAACTTATCTAGTAGTTGTCTAGGAGCAGGAACAAGCACAGAGAGGCTTCTGATAACATTGTTGACCGGCAAGCAACTAACAGAGCAGCAAGGTTATATAGCGACTCCCACATCTTGATGGGAACAGGTGAACAGAGAAGATGAAGACACCAGTTCAATTCCACCAGTAGCCACCGGGGGAGCCCAGAATCCAAATTCACAACAGTAGTCCTTTGCATCACGATGTATGCACCGCACTCCGACCTTCCTTCCCGGGAGCAGATGGAGAGGAAAAGTGGCCCTCACCAGGGTCACTAGGCTCCCCAAATCTAACAGTGCCGTTACTGCTCGACCCTTCACCTTTACGGGACACGCTTGAGGTCCCTCGTTGGGTGGAGAGTTCACACTGCAGGCTGGATACGCATAGTATGAACAACGGCGACCCATGCTGCAGTCCATCTGCTCAGTGGTCTGGGAACAACGGGCAGCTATATGTCCTGGCCCGTGGCACCTCCAGCAAATAATATCACCCGTAGGGACCTTGGGCACCACCTCCCCCGCCCTTTGTGACCTTGGACGCGCCACCCCTTTTTGGGACTCAGTAGCTTTCTGGGACCCCCAGTATGGCATGGGCTGCTTCCCAAAGGAGCCTTCCAACCCTTGGTATCTCTCGACCAGTCCGATCAGTTCGTCGGCATTCTGGGGATCACCCTGGGCAACCCAAGTCTGTATGGACCTCGGGAGTGAATGCACAAACAGATCCATCATCACTCGTTCCACCATCTGTGCAGGTGTACATGACTCTGGCTGCAGCCATTTCTGGACCAGGTGCAACAGATCAAACATTTGAGAGCGAGGCGGTTTGTCCCGGTGATAGGCCCAGCTGTGAAGTCGCTGTGCCCTGACAGTCAGTGTCACCCCCAAACGTGCGAGAATCTCGACTTTCAACTTGTGATACTCTTTGGCATCCTGCAAGGTCAAATCATAGTACGCCTTCTGGGGTTCTCCCGTCAGGTATGGCGCCAGTACCTCTGCCCACTGCTCTGGCGGGAGTTTTCCCTCTCAGCGACCCTCTCAAACACCATCAGGAAGGCCTCAACATCATCCCCGGGGGTCATTTTCTGCAATGCGCGTCTTACCGTCTTCCGGACGTGGGTGTCATCAGCCAGACCTGGGGTTGGGGCACTCGTCTTGCCCTGGATGGTGGTTGCCAGAAGCTGCATCTGCTGCCGTTGCTCCTGCTGGTTCTGTTGCATCTGCTGCCGTTGCTCCTGCTGGCTCTGCCGTTGCTCCTGCTGGCTCTGTTGTATCTGCTGCATCAACAGCCTGTTGGTCTCTTGCTGTACTTGCTGCCGTTGCTCCTGCTGTGATTGCAACTGGACCAAGTGTTTCAGCAGTTCCTCCATTTTCTCCGTCTGGCTTACAACAGACTTGACCCAGACTTTTCGTGTCCGCTGGGAACGCTGCCCGCACGTCTACCACCAATTGTAGGGATTTTACTCACTCAGGTGCGACGGCTGACACTTAGGAGGCAGGTTCCAACAAAAGTTCAAAGGTTTATTGCGTCATAAACCAAGTAGAAACACAGGAAACAAATAGCCTTTAGCTTAGGCAAAGGAAAAAAAAACAAGTGTCCATTCCTTCAGACTCAGACCTCGAGCCTTCACACACACTGGAGACTAGCACCTCCACACATGTCCACTGTGTTAAGCATTAGCCTGTCTTATATAAAGCTAACCACACCCAGTAACCCATCACATGATTAGCCATGTGGTCTGACATCACCACAGGTCCTGGAGCACACATATATACATGGTAATATACAACAAAGAAATACTCTGGGCTACATTACAGCAATAAGGCACTTATGTGGCACATACCTCCCGTCGACTACACACCCTTTAGCCATGCTACAGGGCGTTCAAACCACCAATATTGAATGCTCCAAAAACAGAGGAAATGGATACGTCCAGTTCCTTTAAAACAAAGGGTTTGGTCAGTCAGGAAAGCAAATTAGACCCTTCCCTCGAGGACTCGATCATTCCTCTGGATGACCACTCACCCAACGGCAGCCCTGATAGACAGAGGTTCAAGAAAGATCATACAGAACCTCCTTTAACAATAAAGATTTCGCCTCCAGCTATTAATTTAGATGATTACATTAATTCCAACAGACAAGCTACTGAGGGTTTTCTTGCCACTCTTTTTAAGTCTTTTAGTGAATCCATGAGGATAGGATTTGAGATACAAAACCCTCCAAGAAACTTGAACCAGCTTTAACCTCAGATTCGAAAAAAACGAAAAACGAATTACCCTTATAGAAAAAGACACCTCTTCTCTTTCTAAACAGAATGCTTCTCTCCAAACCGAAATTTTATCCCTCAAGAATAAACTAACTGATCTTGAGGATCAGAATAGAAGAAATAATTTGAAATTGAGAGGTGTACCTGAAAGTGTTCTCCAGAAAGATCTTTTGGGATACTCTAAAAATTTGTTTAAACAACTGATCCCAAACCTTACTGATTTAGAGTTGAGCGTAGATCGCATACATCGTCTCCCTCGTCCCCAGGAGATTCCCAAGGATAAACCTAGAGATGTCATCCTCAGGATACATTTTTTTGAGACAAAAGAAAAGATCCTTAAAATCATCAGAGATAGAGGGTCCTTCCCAGAGCCATTTAAATTATTTTCGGATTTCTCAAAGGCCACAATGGACCTAAGAAGAAGTTATGGAGAAACAACATCTAAACTGAGAGAATTACACGTCCCATATAGGTGGGGGTTTCCTACTAAATTAATAGTTTGGTATAATAGTAAAAACTATCAAATTAGCTCTCCCCAGGAGGGTCCTAGATTTATTAACTTCCTCCTTGAGGAGATGGCCCTCAAGGACAAAGACTAAAAAGGGTCCCTTTTTCCAAATCTAAATATAAAATTTGCATTTTAATATTAAAAATAATTATTGTCCTCAAAACCAGAGATGTCTTTTTAGGATCTCGGCCACTAATTTTGTGTTGAAACCCCCTCGTAGGTGAGACCCATTTACTTGGTGTCCTCCAGGAGAACCTTTTAAGGTTCACAATTTTTTGAACATTTTTGACAGGTTATAGTGAGGTTAACTATTCTCTGCTTAGTTTTGTTTTATTTGTATTTAAATACCGATGAAGATTCTTTCATACAACGTTCGGGGCATTAATAGCCCAAACAAAAGATTTTCTATCTGGAAGGAAATTAATCTTGCTAATGCGGAGATTATTTGTTTACAGGAGGTAAGACTAATAGAAGATAATTGCCAGGTCTTCCATCATAAGAAGTTTCCTCATTCTTTTAAGTCGCTGCATTCAAAAAAAAAAGCCGGAGTCATTACAATGGTAAATGGCATTGTTCCTTTTCAGCTGGTGAAAGAAATAACAGACCATCTCGGCAGTTTCCACATCTTGGCTTGCTTAGTGAATAATCAGCCTTGCACAGTGGTAAATGTGTACGCTCCTAATAAGAATCAAATTTCCTTCTTAAATAAACTATTAAAAAAAGTTGATAAGATCAAAATAGGAGACACTATTTGGGTAGGAGATTTTAACATCGTTCCAGATAGTGCCATGGACTCTTCATCTCTAGTACGTCATAAATCACCAGTTTTAAAAAAAATGGCTGATCAATAATGAATTATTTGACATTTTTAGATGTCTTAATTCTTCCTCTCATGAATTTTCACACTTTTCTGACGTACATCAGACGTCCTCTCGCATAGATTTGGTCTTATCAAATATCTTCACCCTCCCCAAATTTAAGAGTATTCAATTCCTTAAAAAATCCTTATCTGATCATACCCCAGTGTTAGTGGAATTTTTACTAGGTCCTTCCCTTGGCAACAGATATTTATGGAAGTGTAACCCAACCCTATTCAAGATACCTGAATATAAACAAGAAATAGAATCTCTTCTATCCAATTACTTCAAAGAAAATACAACTAATAATATAGACCCTTTCACATTATGGAATGCTCACAAGGCCGTCCTAAGAGGCGGACTTATTCAATTGGCAGCTAGGTATAAAAAGAAAAACAGGGAAAAAATAGTAGATTTGCAAAACCAAATACACTTTAAAGAATCACAGCAAAATAATTTGCAAGTTCCCTCCCCAAGTATACAAAAAGAAATTCTAGAGTTAAGGCAAAAACTAAAATCTGAAATCCTACAAGAATATGACTCTGTCATAAAAGCTTCAAAGTTCAAGGTGTACACCTCCTTGAATAAACCTAACAGGTACATGCTAGCAAAAATAAAAAAGGATCATATTAACAAAACAATTTCTAAAATTATTGCTCCCTCGGGTAAGGTTTTGATTCACCCAAAAGATATCAATAAATCATTTGCTGATTTTTTTAATAGTCTGTATAACCTAAAAAATGATCCAAATTCCCCTTGTATTGATCCAGATTCTATAAACTCTTTTCTATCTAGTATTAGCTTACCTAAGATTACGCCATCTGATTTGGAGTCCATCAACTGCCCATTTAAAGAAAAAGAAATTATCGATACTATCAATAAACTAAAATCCCCCAAAACTCCTGGCCCAGATGGCTTTTCTAATGATTATTATAAATCCTTCTCAAAAATTTTAGCCCCTCATTTAGTCCCCATTTTTAATCTAGCCTCTGCCCAAGGTTCCTTCCCTAAGGAAATGCAGGAAGCAGTAATTATAATGATTCCTAAGAGTGGGGGGATCCTGAAAGGATTCAGAATTATCGCCCAATTTCTTTAATCAATAGTGACTCTAAGGCCATGTGCACACGTTCAGGATTTTTAGCGTTTTTTTCGCTATAAAAACGTGATAAAAACGTGAAAAAAACGCTAACATATGCCTCCTATTATTTACAGTGTATTCCGCATTTTTTGTGCAAATGTTGCAATTTTTTCCGCGAAAAAATCGCATCGCGGAAAAAAAAGCAACATGTTCATTAAAAATGCGGAATTGCACGGGATTCCGCACACCTAGGAGTCCATTGATCTGCTTACTTCCCGCACGGGGCTGTGCACACCATGCGGGAAGTAAGCAGATTATGTGCGGTTGGTACCCAGGGTGGAGGAGAGGAGACTCTCCTCCACGCACTGGGCACCATATAATTGATCAAAAATAAAAGAATTAAAATAAAAAATAGTCCTATACTCACCCTCGATGTCCCCCGCAGTGTTCCCGCCTCACCGCTGCACGCTGCCGTTCGGTTCCTGTAGCTGGTGTGCGGTGAAGGACCCTGCCGATGACGTCACTGTCCTGTGATTGGTCGAGACCGGTCATGTGACCGCTCACGTGACCGTGACGTCATGGAAGGTCCTGCGCGCACACCATCTATACGGAACGGACGCCGGTGAGGAGATCAGCTGTCTGCAGGTGAGTATAAGCATTTTTTTTATTTTTTTTATTATTTTTAAACATTCTATCTTTTACTATAGATGCTGCAAAAGCAGCATCTATAGTAAAAAGTTGGTCACACTTGTCAAACAGTATGTTTGACAAGTGTGACCAACCTGTCAGTCAGTTTTCCAAGCGATGCTACAGATCGCTTGGAAAACTTTAGCATTCTGCAAGCTAATTACGCTTGCAGAATGCTAAAAAAACGCAAAAAAACCGCAAAAAAAACGCAAAAAAAAAATGCGGATTTCTTGCAGAAAATTTCCGGTTTTCTTCAGGAAATTTCTGCAAGAAATCCGGACGTGTGCACATACCCTAAAATATATTCTAAAATATTAGCTGACAGGCTAAAATTTATCCTCCCACGTTTACTAGTAGACGATCAGATTGGGTTCACCGAGGGTCGCCAGGCTTCGGACGGGACCAGAAGAGTAATCAACTTAATGAATATTATCAACAGTACGAACTCACAAGCCGTTTTTCTGGCACTGGATGCTGAGAAAGCCTTTGATAGGCTAAACTGGTCTTACCTGAAAGCAACTCTTGAAAAGTTTGGCTTTGATTCCAAATTCTTGTCTACTGTATTTGCTCTATACTCGGCACCCAGTGCCAGGATATACTCTAATAATTTTTTGTCTGACCCATTTACCATCTCCAATGGTACGCGACAGGGGTGTCCTTTGTCCCCTCTGTTGTTCGTCCTCGCAATGGAGACTTTTGCAGAAAAAGTAAGATCAAATATGGATATTTTGGGAGTCAACCTGAAGTCTCGTCATTTTAAAATAGGGTTATTTGCCGATGACTTATTTTTCACGCTTCTGGACCCTATAACCTCGATTAAAGCTTTATCTTTGGAACTTAAGGCTTTTTCTGATATATCTTACTTTAAGATTAATCCCCAGAAATCAAAATATCTTACCTTCAACATGAAGGACTCTGATATAAGGAAGTTAACAGAACAGACAAACTTCGCTAGGGGTAATGATGAAATACAATATTTAGGAATAACTATTTCTAATAAGCTACAAAATATAATTAAAGTCAACCTAGAAAAAACTCTAAACTCGATCACTAGTGACATTACACATTTTGCTCATTCTGAACTGTCCTTATTTGGCAGAATAATGACTATTAAAACTTTTGTTTTGCCCAAGGTTTTGTATCTTTTCAGGACCCTCCCTCTTACCTTTTCATATCAATCTATTTATAAATTCCCAAACTTGGTACATTCATTTTTATGGGGCAGGAAAAAGGCTAGGATCTCCCTAGATATTCTATGTAAACATAAACGCAATGGTGGGGCTGGTTACCAAATTTCTATACTTATTATTTAGCCTCATTAGTTAAACAAACTTGGTATTGGTTTGAAAGCAGATCTTATCCAGCCTGGTTTCAAATTGAAAATGAAATGAAAAGCCCCCAGTCTATTCAACACATCTTTTTCAGCTTCTTATTTCACAGACAGCAGAGGGAATCCTCTCATCCTATTTTTAGAGCTGTTATTCAGGCTTGGAGGTTATTGCTCAAACCTTCAAGGAAGAACTTTAACAGAACCGAACAAATCTTGAAGTTTCCTATTCAACTATTATCCACGATTTATAATTTTTCACTATCCGATTCCTGGAGTAAGTCAGGAATTAAAAAGATTGGTAATATATATGATGGAATTAAATTCCTCACTTTTAGTGAGTTAAAAATAAAATTTAATCTTCCCTCTTCTGAATTAATCCCTTATATAATTTTAAAAGGTGTTCAGAAACTACTAGGTAGCAAACCTCTTAACCTAGATATTCTCGTTTTACTACTGTGCAATATTAAAAATAAAAATATATGGAGCCTAAACAACATCTATAGAATTTTCAATAAAGATGGTGTTGGTTTCAAAAATGTTTACTTGAAGAGGTGGGAATCTGACCTCAATAAATCCTTTCAGGCCGAGAGCTGGGACAATGCTATTAAGACCACTTAGGGTACCGTCACACATTGAAATTTCCATCGCTGCGACGGCACGATCCGTGACGTCGCAGCGATCGTATGATTATCGCTCCAGCGTCGTAGACTGCGGTCACACGTTGCAATCACGGCGCTGGAGCGATGCCGAAGTCCCCGGGTAACCAGGGTAAACATCGGGTAACTAAGCGCAGGGCCGCGCTTAGTAACCCGATGTTTACCCTGGTTACCAGCGTAAACGTAAAAAAACAAACCGTACATACTCACCCGTCGGTGTCCTTCAGGTCCCTTGCCGTCTGCTTCCTGCTCTGAGTGCAGCCGTACAGTGAGAGACATCGCTGGATCGCTGTCACACACAACGATCCAGCGATGTCAGCGGGTGATCAAGCGACGAAAGAAAGTTCCAAACGATCTGCTACGACGTACGATTCTCAGCAGGGTCCCTGATCGCTGCTGCGTGTCAGACACTGCGATATCGTAACGATATCGCTAGAACGTCACGAATCGTAACGTCGTAGCGATGGAAATTTCAATGTGTGACAGTACCCTTACAAATCCACCATTTCGTTAGCTTTACATGAGTCCTACTTTAAGGTAATTACTAGGTGGTATTATACCCCAATTAGATTAGCACACATAATTCCGGATTATTCACCAACTTGCTGGAGGAAATGTGGCCACCAAGGTAATTTATATAATCTTTTATGGAGTTGCCCAAAGGTAAAACTTCTATGGTCAAAAGTTTCTAATTATATTCATTCACTCACGGATAATTTTGTGCTTACACCACAAAGAGCTCTTTTTTCCCTGGACATGGAAATAGTTGACCCTCAGGTTAAATTCATTATCATTCATATATTTCTTGTTGTCAAATATATGTTAGCACTTTGGTGGAATAAGCCAGATCTCCCTAAATTTGAAGACATTATAGATCAAATTCACCAACACAATTTTTTGGAGTGGAGATTCGCTGTAAATAATAGTGGTATTAAAAATTTCTTGAAAAAATGGAAGATTTGGATTGATAAATTCTATACTCCTTAACCTCCTAATAGATTTTCAAATAAAAGAAATAATTGTAATTTACTTGTCCTTCCAAAATTTCGCACTCTTTTAAATGTATTTATGCATTTTGTTACTGTTGAACTATTGTATTACATTTGGTTCTCTAGTTTTTTGTTTTCTTTAATTGTATCCCTTTCCATTCCCTCTCCCTATTCTTCACTGTTATATTTTCCCTCCCCTATTCCCATTTCCTGGTTTTTATTCAAAAAATTAATAAAAAAAAATATTTAAAAAGAATAGTTTGGAGGGGTGCGAGAGTGTTCGAGGGGAGGCCACAGAGCAGGAGGTTGCAGTAGTCGAGAGATGATGAGGGCATGGACTAGGGTTTTTGCAGATTCTTGGTTGAGGAATGAACGGATTCGTGAAATATTTTTGAGTTGAAGTTGGCAGGAAGTGGAAAGGTGGAGAAAGATGGAGAAGAAACAGCAGAAAGCGGCTCTAATCAGACGGGACGTCAGCGGTAAGTGCTGGATGTAGGTATTATTCTGTGTCTGCTCTGTGTGACGCGCAGTGATAATGTTATCTGTTACATCCCTTATTCTACAGTCTCACATTGGTGTGAGATGTCCGTGTGCTGCCAGGTTTTTTTATCGGATGGCACACGGACTCGTAGAGTTTTATAGGTCCATTCACACATACAGGAAAACTACGGATCTGAGAATGAGATCCGTGAGGGTCAGAGAATGTTCTGCTCTGATCCGATTTTGAGTATCAGAATAGGACATGCTCAATGCGTCTGTAAAAGCGGGCAGCACACAGACACTGCACGCGGATACAGAAATGTAGCCTTATTATGTATAGCACAGTCCCTTAGTATATAGTGAACTCACTTATTATGTATAGCACAGTCCCTTAGTATATAGTGTACTCACATATTATGTACAACATAGTCCCTTAGTATATAGTGTACTCACATATGATGTACAACACAGTCCCTTAGTATATAGTGTACTCACATATTATGTATAGCACAGTCCCTTAGTATATAGTGTACTCACATATTATGTACAACACAGTCCCTTAGTATATAGTGTACTCCCATATTATGTATAGCACAGTCCCTTAGTATATAGTGTACTCACATATTATGTATAACACTATCCTTAGTTACATAGTTTCCTCTTTTATTATGTATCACAGCGTCCCTTATTGCGTACCATCCTCTAGTTATATATGGTGCTGTCCATTATTATATACATTAAGAGGCTGATTTCAGGCACGTATGCTGTCTGGAGGTTATATTAGTACTGGAGTGTTATAACAGGGGCTGATATCAGTCACATATGATGTAATGTCTGGAGGTTTTGTAAATAATATTGGAGGTATATTTTCATGACAATTTGGCCTGGGGTTATAAAGTATCTTCCGCTCCTCACCCAACCGCCTCCAAGACTTCTCCAGAATATCCCCCATCCTCTGGAATTCTTTGTCCCAACACATCCAACTATCAACCACATTCGGATCCTTCCGACGGAACCTGAAAACCCACCTCTTCAGGAAAGCCTACACTGACCCCTCTGCCTCCTCACCACTACCGGAGCTACAGCCTCACCAACACCGGAGCTCCTGCAACCATCAATCTACTGTCTCCTTCCCCACCATCCTGTAGAATGTAAGCCCACAAGGGCAGGGTCCTCGCCCCTCTGTATCAGTCTGTCATTGTTAGTGTACTGTAAGTGATATCTGTAATTTGTATGTAACCCCTTCTCATGTACAGCACCATGGAATCAATGATGCTATATAAATAAATAATAACAATAATAATACCTTCCTTTGTCCAGCATTAACAGGAAACCAGGCTTAGCAGGAAGCCCACATTCTGAAAGCCTCAAGTAGATTGGCCAAACCTCAAAAGCTGTGAGTGACATGTCACATCTTGACCAGCTCAGAGAAGGACAAAGAACTGCTTGCAATACAGAGTCATGCTGAAGCTGCAGACACATTCTAGAACATTCCAGAAAAATAATTCTGTAAGGAGATATGGAGATACTATACATTCTAGCCATACTTCATGCTTATTTCCGAGATCCCCAAAACATGGCGAACACCTACATGGGTCTTGACCTGTTTTAGCATCCAGGGTATGGAGATACCAGAGAACAGCTAGTAGAAATCAGATAGCAAAGCCGTGTTTGGTCTTAATGTGTAATGGGCCCAGCCGGACCCAGTGGCACAAAAACCGCCTCCCTAGGTCCATCTCTTAAGAAGTTCTGATACATCTTAGGTTGTGGAGTTTTTAGCTGCTAGGGTAAGAGGATAGGATTTATATTCAGCCCGGAGGCAGAAGGGGAGTGAACCAAAGGAGTTAAATGCTTGTGTAAAGTATGGCCTATTGCTTTTTCTCTGGGGAGGATGCAATGACAAATTGTGTGGGTAGAAGTCAAGGAACAGAGGGGACCACAAGCCACCGATGTGGCAGCCGCTCCCCCGAAAGCCAGGTAACTGATCCATACTTTCTGCTTATATTTTTTGTCCTATCACTATCTGTATTTGCATATAATCTGACTATTGTATATGTGTAACCATCATGTATATAGTTTGTATAGTGTGCGCTTAAGGCGATTAAGTATATAATTTAACCTGGGCTGCTCTTATCTCGATCCACAAATCCACACATTTGTGTTTCTGTGTGTCCGGTGTGACAGTCATCCTGGATCCGGCTGTAGAAGGTCTTTGCGGTTAGCTCAAGCACCTTCTTGATTTATGGAGAGACATCCTTCTCCCTCTAGGACCCAACAGTTACCTCTACATTCTGCTGCCAATTACACATCTGTGCCGTAGTTTTAAATACATTCAATGGCTGCAGCACGGTGCTGGTGTTGGCTCTCACTTGTCTCTGTCTAGTTGGAAGTACTAACAGTCAGTTAGTTCCTTCTTACAGGACTCTTTGGGGATTGCTGGTGTGACATCTCGATTGTCTTCTCAAGCTAAGTGTTCCCCTCGTTTGTCTACTCTCTCTGTCTTTAGTTGCAGTGGGGAGTGACTAGTGCACTTCATCCCCTCCCTAACCAGGGATTAGGTTACTGCTCAGCGATAGGTGCAGAACCTAGATAGGGATGGTTAGGGCAGTCAGGTTGATTTTAGATCTGCCTAGGGGCCTCCACTCCACTCTTCCCTAGTAATTGGGCTCCCCCTTCCCTCTTCCCGCTGTTGTGCACATACTTATCCTTCACCCAGCGTGACATTAGCACCAGCTGTATACTTAGGTAAAAAAAAAGACACTTTTTTGTGTTTTTTTTCTGTGTGGATTTTTTCTTTTTCCGGGTTCATGGATCCCGTTTCTGTGCTGGCAGAACCTTCGTTCTGAGGTTCAGCAGCAATGTCAGCGGCTGCAGACCCATACTGTGGGAGACTCTGCGGGTAGGCGGGTCCAGCTTGAACCCAAAATTGCCGTTTGACAGGTTTTCAGGAGGTAGGGACATTTTTTTTTGTATTTAAAGAAGATTGTAAATTGTATTTTAAACTTCGTCCTTACTCCTCTGGAGATGAGGAGCAGAGAGCGGGAATTGTGATTTCATTGTTGCAAGGGGATCCTCAGTCCTGGGCTTTTTCTCTAATCTTAGAATTCTATGTGTCTCCAGTCTGTGGAGGAGTTTTTCAGGGCTTTAGCTCATATCTATGATGATCCGGACCGCATTTCCTTGGCTGAATCCAGGCTCCGTTGCCTTCAGCAAGGTAATAGTTCAGTGGAGACTTGGTGACCGATATCAAATGGAATGACCCGTGTGTTAGAAGCCAATTTTGTCAAGGTCTTACTGAAAGGTTAAAAGATGCTTTGGCAGTGTATGAAACTCCTGAGTCATTGGAGGCTGCCATGTCATTGGCCACAAGGGTGGATAGACGCCTTCGGGATAGATAAGTAAGACCACTTTCTCCTGAGCCCTCTGTCCGGGACAATAATGCTGTGTTGGAGGGACGGTCCGGGGGTGAATCTAGACTTGCGGAGTTGGAGGAACCCATGTAGCTAGGAGGTGCATCTGCGTCGTATGTCTCTCCCGACATTCGCAAGAAAAAGGGCGTGTATTTGTTTTTGTGGGAAGAAGGGACATTTTATTGGGACCTGTCCTTTGATTCCTAAAAAAAGGAGACTTGATTAACCCTTGGGAGCCTGGAGTTTGATAATCAAGGGGTGTGTTCGTCTTCAACCTGTAATTCTCGGTTTGTTTTGAAAGCAGAGGTGGTGCTAGAGAGCAGGACTGAGAGAATTTCTGTGTTTGTAGACAGCGGAGCTGGAGTCAGTATGGTGGACGCTGAGTTTGCTAGAACTCATGGGTTTGCTCTACCATAGCTAAGCACATCCCTATTTACACCATGGACTCGGCACCTCTTGCACAGAGAACACTGATGCAGATTGTCCATAACATAAGGCTAACCGTGGGATCTTTTCATTATGAGGTAATTCCTTGTTATGTCCTGGAGGGTCTCCAAGCTCCAATGGTTCTGGGGTTACCCTTGTTGGTGAAATATAGTCCGATAGTGGATTGCCAATCCAGAGAGATTATGGAGTGGGGAGATTACTGCCATCCTAAACATTTCCCTTTCTGCAGTATCTACGGGGACCTTACCTGCATTTGTCGGGGTTTGAGGATGTATTTTCCCAGAAGGGTTGTCAGCATTTGCCCCCCCATCGTGCATATGACTGTGCTATTAACCTGACCCCTGTAACTAAACTACACAAGTCCAGAATGTACAATCTGTCCGGTCCTGAGAGTCAAGCCATGAGTTGGAGGGAAAGTAAGGAAGTTCCTGGCTGGGGACCGAGAGAGAAAGGTTTCCAGACCGAGCTGGCTGGAGTGAGTGCCAGTCAGATCCAGACTGCGGTCTGAGGACGAGGGTCCACGGAGCTGCGCCTGCCTCACGTGCGGCAGCATCCTAAGAAAGAGACATTGAAGAGAAGTGTATTGCAGTGAGTGAGAAACAAAGTCATAGCAAAAGGAGAGGAAACCAGGAGTTCTGTCCTGAGAGAGGCTGCCTCCTTCTGAAGCGCAGGAATACCGAGGGAGTAAGGATCTCTATGCTTTACTTCAGAGACTGGCAGGAAAGTTGATTCTACGTTGGCTGCCCGACCTTTATACACAGGAGACACGGTGGCAACTTGTGGGGGCCGGGGCGTCCCTAGGGTCCCTATAAAAAGCCTCAGGCCACCAGTCATACGTGTTTTGTTCTATCCGACCACGGGAACAGTGAGAGGAGTAATAACAGTGAGGACCTCATTAGAGCTTATGCAAGTAGGGACCTATTGTATTACTGTACGCATAGGAAGGTTATTGAATTCCACCTGGATAAGGGGACTCTGGATTTGCCTTCAGACCGGATGGATTCTGCCTACTCTGTGATCCGGTGCCCTGGACTGAGGACACTGAAGCCTTCAGTAAAGGTAAAGAGACTGCAACCTTGTGTCCTCGTTATTCACTGCACCTCTCACCATCCACCATCTACACCTCTGGGAAGCCCTGGGGATACACTTCACCTGTGGGAAGGTATACCATCAAGCTGCCATAACATCACACCAGCGGACCCCTAAGCAGCATCGGTCACCCTGACTGAATACCACAGGTGGTGTCACGAACTACCCCTTTAAAGACCTTTCCCCCCATTTATTAACGGACGCCCCTAGGGCCACGGACCGGGTCAGCCACCATGACCTCCCCGCTGAGAACCGAAGGACCCGGCTCCGAGTACCCCACGGTCCTGTGGGGGCGCTCCAAAATCTTGGCGTCACGAACAGGATCTACTTAAGCCTGAAAATCGGGTCATGTGCACCTAAGAATTGTATGTGAACTGTGTTTCATTGCTGAACTGTGTATTGCCGTTTACCGCAAGATTCCCGCCAAAACCGCCACCATTACCGCACCATGTGGCGTGCAGGAGGAGTGGGGAGTGTCATCGTGGGTGTAGCCTGGAAGAACGGCGCGAAAGTGGAGCCAGACCCTCACAGATACCACTATGTCCGAGAGATATGCCCGTCAACGAGAAAGATCCGCCTCCTGGTCTGGGATGGTGGAAGAAGAAGGAACCGCCCTCTGGAGGAGGAGGAGCAGGAAAAACTGGACACCATTTGGCAGAACCTAGTTGGCAGCATGGCGAGCGGAGGTCGCCCGGAAGAGGGGGAGAAAACCTGCAAAAGTCCCAGCCAATGGGAGATGAGCGAGACCCTTCCAGGCCGCAGGAACCAGGAAATCCTGGGAGCAGAAATGGAGGAGTTGTGTCGGCAGTTCCGGAGCCTGTGCCATCGTGCGACTACCAGCCGCAAGGAGCAGCAGCACCGCCAGCCGCCGGAACCCCAGCCTGCAGAGGAGGAGACCGGCACCGGAGACGCCACGGAGGCAGGTAATGACACTGACCCTGCCCCGATAGCCAAGGAACCCCTGCTAGTGGCCGTAGACTCCCCTCCACTACCACCACCCGGCCAGGTGTGTAGCCGCCTAGAGTGGGAAAGGCCATGGGAGACCCTAAAAATCTCAGACGTCCCACTGCAACCCACTAAGCAGATGGTGGACATCAAAGGAGATGGGGTAACCTTTAAGTGGACCCATGCCACCACTAACCTGATCGGGTTCCCTGGAGAGAGCCAGACAGGAGAGAAGATCGAGGTGGTCAGGCTAGCAGAATATCGACGCCAGGAAACCCTCCGGCAAGAGCAGCGGGAAACAGAGCGTCGGCGCCAGGCTGAGCGTGAGAAAGATCTTCAAGCTAAAGCCTGGGCCAGGCAGATGAGTGAGGAGGACTGGGGCCCACAGCGCTACGGGATTGTAGTAACCTTCCGCCTACAGGGAGGCTGGGGCTTCATTAAAGAACCAGGCCTCTATCCGGAGGTATTTGTAAACCGACGTGATGTGGAGGCACACCTCATGGAGGGAAACCCAGACCGGGATTTGTATCCAGGCGACCGTGCCACGTATACGTGGCATTGGGGAGATAAAGGATGGTACGCTCTCCATGTCTACAGATACAGACCAGAAGCTCCCACCTCACCACCTCCAAGCTCTAAACTCGTACCAAGGGAAACACCGTGAGCTCCACCAGAACAGGTGACCCCTGCACCGGTCACCCTGTGTTCAAAGTGCACACAAACATCTGTAGCACGGAGGACTGTCAGCACGCAGACTCCCATCAGAAGTGCAGACACACTCTATGTAGTACCAGGTGGTAGCCAATACCCAAAAGGACTACCCCCATCGGTACTACCTCCCGAATGGTTCAAATAAACCTCGAAACCCTGAAGAAGGAATGTAAATAGTTCTCTTTAAAACTTTTCCTGTTTCTTTGCTGCTAAAACCCGTCTAGGGTTATGCCTTAAAGGGATCCTCAGTTCCAGGAGGATTCCAAGTTTAAACCTATTTTGCACACGTTATCCTTGTTTTTTAAGAACTGCAGAATCATGGACTGTGCATGACCACAAATTGTTCCTGTAAATAGTTTGCACCTTCTTAAAGGTGCTCTCTACTGGTTTTACAAGAAGAGCTTTTCGAAGAGACTGTTCCTGATGACATTGTGAAAGTTCTTGCTGTTTTACAAGTTGATGATTGACTTGCATCTTGATTGTTTGCACTACCTCATTGAGAGACTTGGGTTTACCCTTAAAGGGAATGTTTATTTGTTGCACTTTGCCTAAGAGTAATAATGTTGCCTTAAGTAGTTAGATAGTAATAGTGTTTACATAGCTGGTAGTATGTAGCTAGGAATAGAAAATGTTGAATGATGTACTTTAAATAAAATTGAAGTTAAAGTAGATGTTAGGTTTTATAGGAGTAAACTGAAGAAAAATGCAGTGAGCCTGTGGGGGTAGACAGATAGTCCTGCATATGTAGAAGGAGTAAGAATAGCATATTAGTTTGCACTTTGAAGTTTTATAGTACACCCTTAGAGGGTATTTGCACTTGAATAAAGGAAAATACTGTTTTGTACTTGCACTTAGTAGATAGTATACCCGTATGGGCGTATGGGTGATGGTCGTTCATAGTTAGTTAATAATTGTTATTCACTTAATTTAAAGTCGTACGCACAATGTAAATATGTTATTGTTTGCAACGTTCAAGTGTTCTCACCTCCCATAAAGGGAAGCACTGTTAAATGAATTTGGTTTATAGCATTTTAAAAATCTTGCATGTCTTTTGCTAACCTGTAATTGTGGTTTTCTTTTCCCAGTCCGGGAGTACTGGATTTAATTGGGGGAAGTACAGCGCCCCAGAGTCCTGGTCGTTGCAGTAATGTTGTTCTTCCACCAGGGGGAGCAATATTACGTCTGAAGGCAATAAAGGAGATCTTCTGTCCAGGTATCACAACCACACACAACACACTTCACACTCCAGCCACCAGGGGGAGCAAAGGTTCTATCTACTAGGCCACTCCTCAGTTAGGTAAAACTGGTAGTTGGAGGGAAAGTTAGGAAGTTCCTGGCTGGGGACCGAGAGAGAAAGGTCTCCAGACCGAACTGGCTGGAGCGAGTGCCAATCAGATCCAGACTGCGGTCTGAGGAGGACGAGGGTCCATGGAGCTGCGCCTGCCCCACGTGCAGCAGCATCCTAAGAATGAGACATTGAAGACAAGTGTATTACAGTGAGTGAGAAACGAAGTCATAGCAAAAGGAGAGGAAACCAGGAGTTCTGTCCTGTGAGAGGCTGCCTCCTTCTGAAGCGCAGGAATACCGAGAGAGTAAGGATCTCTATGCTTTACTTCAGAGACTGGCAGGACAGTTAATTCTAAGTTGGCCGCACCGGCCGGACTCTGCCTACCCTGTGATCCGGTGCCCTGGACTGAGGACACTGAAGCCTTCAGTAAAGGTAAAGAGACTGCAACCTTGTGTCCTCGTTATTCACTGCACCTCACACCATCCACCATCTACACCTCTGGGAAGCCCTGGGGATACACTTCACCTGTGGGAAGGTATACCATCAAGCTGCCATAACATCACCCCAGCGGACCCCTAAGCAGCGTCGGTCACCCTGACCGAATTCCACAGGTGGCGTCACGAACTACTCCTTTAAAGACCTTTCCCCCCATTTATTAACGGACGCCCCTAGGGCCACGGACCGGGTCAGCTGCCGTGACCTCCCCGCTGAGAACCGAAGGACCCGGTTCCGAGTACCCCACGGTCCTGTGGGGGTGCTCCAGTGCCAGTATCTGGCCACTGAACCTCGAAGACAGGATCCTCCAGAACACAACGTAATATCCACCCCTGTTCATGTCAATGTCATTAACATACCAACTGATTGAGATGTGGTGGTGGATGACGTACTGTGTCCCTCTCCCATTAGGGGGAGATCAATCAAGCAAGCAGTACTAATGACTTAGAGTGTGGCCAGCAAGCATGCTGGAACCAGTTGTCCTGTGAGGTTGTAATGGAAGGGACAGACGGGGTAGACAGCTACAGAGGAGGAACATGCATTTGGGGACCGGGATGTCCCAGGAGAGATAGGGATTCCAGATAAGTCATCATTGCACGGTTTCTACAAAACGGGAATGTCAGAGGGCTAGGTTAGTCAGTCTGGACTGGCGACTTGGTCGGAAGCCGAGGAGAAGCGGGCACTACCCAAGGCTGCAGCGGCCATGCCACTGTCACGCATAGTGGTAGTGCCAGGGGTGTTCCTCAGGTGTCCAGCAGCTTCCCCACTTCCAACCAAATGGCTGCCAGGTCAGACAGAGGCTAGGATAGAGATTCTGGGGTACTGACAGAAGTCATGGCGGTCTCGTTTATTCTGGACACTTCCAATCAGGGGTTTCAGGCAGCGTTGGATGTGGTTGCCTACTGCCGTTCGTGAGATAAATGTCAGAAGGTGGGAAAGTCAGGGTGATGCCCCAAAGCCTCACTGGTAACTCTGACCATCATTGAAGAGAAGAGCCTTTCAGGAGTGTGGCTATGGATTTGGTTGGCCCAATGGCCACTCCCAGCACCTCTGGGAAACTCTACATTCTGACGGTAGTAGACTATGCCACCCAGTACCTGGAAGAGATAGCCTTGTCGTCTATTCACTCCGACAAGATGTCCACCTTATTACTGGAGATTTTCTCCCAAATGGGTTTTCCCCAGATAATGCTCACCGACTGGGGGACCTAGTTCATGTCGCAGCTGAATGAGTCCCTCTGTAAGCAGATACAGGTGCAACATCTGGCGACCAACCGGCACCACCCACAGACCAGCGGCCTGTGCGGACGGTTCAATGGCACCCTGAATCAGGTGCTGTTCGACTCCCACAGGTTCAACTGGAAGCGATACCTCCCACAACTGCTATTTGCCTACCGGAAGGTTCCACAGGCCTCAACAGGGTTCTCCGCCTTTGAGCTCCTGTAAGGACGACATGTACAGGGGTCCTTGGCTCTGGGTGAAAGAGGTTTGGGCCAACCATGGAGTATCAGTCATTGAATATGTAGTGCGCTTCTGTGATCAGATGCAGGCTTTGGCACACCTGGTGCAAAACAATGTGACGCAAGCCCAGGCCAACCAGAATTGGTGGTATGACCAGAATGCTTGTGAAGGACCTACCAGGTGGCTCAAAAAGTGTGGGTACTGGTCTCCGTATCCCAGGACAAGCTACAGGTGATCTGGGAGGGCCTCGTACACCAGCAGCTCCATGCCGAAATTTACCTGGTCCCCCTCGACAATGCCCAGGGAATGCGGAAGGCGATCCATGTGAACATGAAGGCAAATCATGAACGGAGGGTCTGTGCCCTCCCCATATGCAACCTGCCAGATGAGAGAGAGGCAGAGACCCTTGTGAATATGCTCGACCAAACTAGGGCAAGTGGGACCACCAAGGATGTGGAGATTTGTCACCAGCTCTCCTTGTTAAACAACAAGCATTAGAGGACCGAGTCGGCTGTCCGTCACTTGGACATCAGGGATCACCCCCAATCCAGCGTTCAGCATATCTGTTCTCCCCTTAGTGACAGAGCCAATTTGGTACTTAATGACCAGGCCAATTTTTACAATTCTGACCACTGTCACTTTAAGAGGTTATAACTCTGGAACGCTTTATCAGATCCCGCTGATTCAGAGATTGTTTTTTCGTGACATATTGTACTTCAAGTTAGTGGTAACATTTCTTTGATATTACTTGTGATTATTTATGAAAAAAACGGAAATTTTTAAAATTTTGCAATTTTCAAACTTTGTATTTTTATGCCCTTAAATCAGAGAGATATGTCACAAAAAATAGTTAATAAATAACATTTCCCACATGTCTACTTTACATCAGCACAATTTTGGAAACAATTTTTTTTTTTGTTAGGAAGTTATAAGGGTTAAAAGTTGACCAGCAATTTCTCATTTTTACAACACCATTTTTTTTTAGGGACCACATCATATTTGAAGTCATTTTGAGGGGTCTGTATGATAGAAAATACCCAAGTGTGACACCATTCTAAAAACTGCACCCCTCAAGGTGCTTAAAACCACATTCAAGAAGTTTATTAACCCTTCAGGTATTTCACAGGAATTTTTGGAATGTTTTTAAATAAAAATGAACATTTAACTTTTTTTTGCAAACATTTTACTTCAGAACCATTTCTTTTATTTTCACAAGTGTTAAAACAGATATGTAACCATAAATTTAGTTTAGCAATTTTTCCTGAATACGCCGATACCCCATATGTGGGGGTAAACCACTGTTTGGGCACACCGCAGAGCTTGGAAGAGAAGGAGCGCCGTTTTACTTTTTCAATGTAGAATTGGCTGGAATTGAGATCGGACGCCATGTTGCGTTTGGAGAGCCCCTGATGTGCCTAAACATTGAAACCCCCCACAAGTGACCCCATTTTGGAAACTAGACCCCTTAAGGAGTTTATCTAGATGTATGGTGAGCACTTTAAACCCCCAAGTGCTTCACAGAAATTTATAAAGTAGAGCCGTGAAAATAAAAAAATATTTTTTAGCCTGCAATTTGTTATATTCTCAAGGGTAACAGGAGACATTGGACCTCAAAATCTGTTGACCAGTTTGTCCTGAGTACGCTGATACCCCATATGTGGGGGGGGCACTGTTTGGGCACCCATCGGGGCTCAGAAGGAAAGGGATGGTCTGCGGGCATCATGTTGCATTTGCAGAGCTCCTGATGTACCTAAACAGTAGAAACCCCCCACAAGTGACCCCATTTTGGAAACTAGATCCCCCCAAAGAGCTTATCTAGATGTGTGGTGAGCACTATGAACCCCCAACTGTTTCACAGAAGTTTATAATGTAGAGCCATGAAAATAAAGAAAATCATATTTTTTCTACAAAAATGAACTTTTCACCCCCAAATTTTTACTTTCACAAGGGTAACAGGAGAAATTGGACCCCAAAATTTATTGTGCAATTTATGCTGAGTAGGCTGATACCCCATATGTGGGGGGGAACCACTGTTTGGGCGCATGGCAGAGCTCGGAAGGGAAGGAGCGCCGTTTGGAATGCAGACTTTGATAGAATGGTCTGCGGGCGTTATGTTGCTTTTGCAGAGCCCCTGATGTACCTAAACAGTAGAAACCCCCCACAAGTGACCCCATTTTGGAAACTAGACCCCTCAAGGAACTTATCTAGATGTGTGGTGAGAACTTTGAATGGCCAAGTGCTTCACAGAAGTTTATAATGCAGAGTTGTGAAAATAAAAAATATTTTTTCCACGAAAAAGATTTTTTAGCCCCCAAGTTTTTATTTTCACAAGGGTAACAGGAGAAATTGGACCCCAAAAGTTGTTGTCCAATTTATCCTGAGTACGCTGATGCCCCATATGTGGGGATAAACAACTGTTTGGGCGCACGGCAGGGCTCAGAAGGGAGGGAGCACCATTTGACTTTTTGAGCGCAAAATTGGCTTTCGTGTTTGGAGACTCCCTGATGTACCTAAACAGTGGAAACCCCCCAATTCTAACTCCAACCCTAACCCCAACACACCCCTAATCCTAATCCCAACCCGATCCATAATCCTAATCACAACCCTAACGATAATCACAACCCTAACCCCAAAACAACCCTAATCTCAACCCTAACCATAACCCTAATGAAAACCCTAAATCCAACACACCCCTAATCCTAATCTCAACCCTAACCTCAAACCTAACCCTAATCCCAATACACCCCTAACCCTAATCCCAACCTAACCTTAACCCTAATCCCAAACCTAACCCTAATCCCAAACGTAACCCTAATGCCAACCCTAACCCTAATACCAAACCTAACCCTAGCCCTAACTTTAGCCCCAACCCTAACCCTAACCCTAAATTTAGCCCCAACCCTAACCCTAGCCCTAACTTTAGCCCCAACCCAAACGCTAGCCCTAACCCTGAATTTAGCCCCAACCCTAACCTTAACTTTAGCCCTAACCCAGGGGTGGACATAGCGCTGGTTCAACCGGTGCAAGTGCACCGGGGCCCAGAGAGGGAGGGGGCCCCCGACGGACATATAAAGCATTGAGGTGAATGACAGCCGGCAGTAGTATTACTGCTAACAGGAGAAGCAAGGGGCCCGATCTGCTGCATACATGAAATGACAGTCAAAAGGGGCCCCCTTCCTGACCTCACCTGTTAGCATACATTACGCTGCTGTCCGGCTGTCACTGGTGTTGTGTGGTGACCGGCTGCAGAAGCAGGAGGGGGAGGGCCTCTCAGTGAGTCACTGAAGCTCTGCTTGTGACTCACTGCTGCTGCGCAGGTGCGCACTCTTCCCAGAGTCTCAGTGATCCGCGGGACTGGGTTACACATGAACATAGGGGGGAGGGGAGGAGGAATCACTACTCTAGGTAGGAGAAGGCCTGGCCCGCCGGGAGTCTGCAGGGATGAGCGCCAACAATCTAGACAGGCTCCATGTCTCCCCTGCTCATTTCCTGTGTTGTTCTGGGCCGGACCAGCTCCCTGCAACTGCACTCTCTGTAGGTACACATTCCATGTGATGTATGTTGATCTGTCTAGTGTGTGTGTATTCTGCTGTGTGTGTATATAGGGCTAGTGTGTGTGTTTGCATACTGCTGTGTCTGTCTATAGGGCTAGTGTGTGTATACTGCTGTGTGTGTATAATGCTATGTATTTAGGGGTAGTGTGTGTGTATTTTCTGCTGTGTATACACATATGTTATTATAGGTATTTTATATACAGTGTACATGCATGAGGGGGGCCCCCGACGTATTTAGCCCTAACCCTGACTCCTCTAGCTGCCTGCCGGCAGATCATGGCGGGTGCACTGCGCATTCGCCCGCCATTTTCTTACCAGATGAAGAAAATCATCTGCAGGAGGGGACGCAGGAGGACCCAGGGACACCGATAAGTATAACAGGGTCCCCGAATCCCCCTATTTCTGTCCTCTGATGTGCGATCACATCAGAGGACAGAGAATTACACAGCGCTTTTTTTTTTCTGTGGCCCCCGGTAAACAGTTCATTACCGGCGATCGCAAAACAGGGGTTGGTAAAAACCGACCCAGATCATGTTCTTTGGGGTCTCGGCTACCCCCGGCAACCGAGACCCCAAAGATCTTCCGGGTGCCGTTTTTTGGCCGGAACAAGATGGCGGCGCCCATCGGGAGCCACGAGGAGCACCGGGGGAGACAGGTGAGTATCGGGGGGCTATCGGGGACCCCATTTCTCTGGAGACAGAGAAATTAAATGGGAAATCGCGTTTTGTTTTTTTTTTTTGCGACCCCCGGTAAACGGTTAATTACCGGCGATCGCAACCTGGGGGTCAGTAAAAACCCCCCGAATCATGTTCTCTGGGGTCACGGCTACCCCCGGTAACCGAGACCCCAGAGAAAATCCGGCTATTCACATTTTTTAGGTACCCTTAACTGCCGCTGTTAAAAGGCGTATCGGCGGTCGTTAAGGGGTTAAAGACTGAACTGTTAGCTTTCTTCATTATGAATAGCTAATCAGTGCACCACATGAAGACCACCTCACAGTCCCGCCCACAGGCTGCCCCAGAGCACGAGCATATCATTAACTCAAAACTGAAAATAAAGATTTAACAACCACAAGATGGATTTCATCACCAGCTATCAGTGTAATCAGTGTAATGGCGCCGGGTTGACGCTGGGTGTAGTTGAGCGCAATCCTGCTGACAGGTTCCCTTTAATTATGCAGACGTAAATTCAGAAGGTCATGAGCCATGCATGATTATCTTTATGTTGACTGTTTAATGTGTGTGTCTTTCTTTGGTTGGTCAAGAAGCAAAAACTATTGTTCGTAGGAGCCTGGATGTTGATGTTTAAGTCACTGTTTGTTGTAACTTATTGTCTGTTATCTCTGCAAGACAGGGGCGAGGGGTCACTGAACAATCGGTTTGACATTATGTTGATTGACCATTGTGTGGGAGCCTGTGGTTTGTTGCCGTGCAAAACAGAGAAGGATGAACTATGCATAGTGATTAGTGATGAGCGAGTATACTCGTTGCTCGGGTTTTCCCCAGCACGCTCGGGTGGTCTCCGAGTATTTGTGACTGCTCGGAGATTTAGTTTTTCCTTGCCGCAGCTGCATGATTTGTGGCTTTTAGACAGCTTGACTACATGTAGGGATTTCCAAGAAACCAGGTAACCCCACATGTACTCAGGCTGGCTAGCAGCAGTAAATCATGCAGCTGCGTCAACAGAAACTAAATCTCCGAGCACTCACAAATACTCGGGAGACCACCCGAGCGTGCTGGGGAAAATCCGAGCAACGAGTATACTCGCTCATCACTAATAGTGATTTAAATGCTCAAACTACGCAAGTTAATCTCATCACACCTTCCTCTTGACCTCTGGATGATTACTTGAAGGACAACAGTTGTGAAATAAATAAAGGGGTATGCTTCTGTAACAAGTCACCCAGAGAACCAGAGACTCTTTACAAAACCACAGCTAGGAATACTCTACAGGATAGCTGCCAGAACATCATGGTTCCATCATGAGGGACACAGATTTATCATTCTACAGGATGCCAGCTATGGACCTATGGATACGTTTGGGGAAACGAAGATTTGGACCTCCCCTGTCACCAGAGCCCCCTGAACACGTTTAGGAAAGCCAGGATTGGGAGTCGCTGGTCACCTGACACCATGGAGTTGTTCAGAGAAGCAAGATTGTGACCCTTTGGTCACCTGGCCTCGTGCTTAAATGGACTGTCGGCTTCCTAAGCTTTTCGATGCCTCCTCTTTGTGAGTGCCACAGGTGACTGTAGCAGTCCCTGGAAGTTGTCGCTGCTTTAATCCTGACAAGTCAGCAGAAGGGTGAGGCTCTGTAATTTTGCACCATCTTGGGTATTTTGTTTGGACTGTTCTATGTGTTATTATCTCTTCCTGGTTCAATAAAGCATTGCCACATTGTGGTATGAGTAGTATTCTGCCCACAGTAAAAAGGAAAGTGGGCATTCGATGGGATGAACCTTGATCCATGCAGTTTCGGGCAAGCAGACTAGAGCACCCACTGACTCCCATGTCTCCACAGAGGGCCAAGCCTCAAAGGCTGTGAGTGACAGATCTCACGCCTTGACCAGTTCAGAGCTGAATGAAGTCCTGGTTGCCATTTAGAGTCCTGCTGACCCTGCAAACACCTTCTAGAACATTCCAGAAACATCATTCCTAATGAGTTATTGAGATACTATATGTTCTAGCCAGCCATACATCGTGTAAATTTCCGAGATCCCCAGAACATGGGGAACGCCCGCCTGCATCTCGACCCGTTTCAGCACCCAGGGGTATGGAGATACATAGAACAATTAGTAGAAACAAGATAAGAAAGGTATGTTTGGTCTTAACGTGTAGCAGGGACCCAGCCAAACTCGATAATGCCAAAATCGCCTCCCTAGGACCATCAATTATGGAGTTATGACACATCTTAGGTAGTGGAGTTTTTAGCTGATAGATGCAAGAGGATAGGATTTAGGTTCAGCCCGGGGGGCAGGATGGTAATGACTCAAACAGGTTAAATGCTCGTGTAAAGCACGTCCTCATATTGCTTTATCTCTGGAGAGGTCATGAGGACATATTGTGTGGGTAGAAGTCAAGGAACAGAGGGGACCACAAGCCTCCAATGTGGCAGCCCCTCCGCTTCAGACTAGGGGCATCTGTGTAAAACTGTACCAAGCTGACCGTACGTGTCCTCAGGGGGTGCGGAACGTCACATTGGTGAAAGTGGGGAGACCCATTACGTCATCCATCTTACATAATAGAGATGTCAGGGGAGGTGAGGGTTCATCACTGGTTATGTCAGTACTGGAGCGTTACAAGAGGCAGATATCAGTCACATCTGATGTAATGTTTGGAGGTTATATTAGTACTGGAGCATTATAAGGGGGTGATATCAGTCACATATGATGTAATGTCTGGGGGCTATATCAGTACTGGAGCGTTATAAGAGGGGCTGATATCAGTCACATATGGTGTAATGTCTGGGAGTTATATCATTACTGGAGCGTTATAAGAGGCTGATATAGTCACATATGATGTAATGTCTGGAGGTTATATCAGTACTGGAGTGTTATAAGAGGGGCTGATATCAGTCACATATGGTGTAATGTCTGGGGGCTATATCATTACTGGAGCGTTATAAGAGGGGCTGATATCAGTCACATATGGTGTAATGTCTGGGGGTTATATCAGTACTGGAGCATTATAAGAGGCTGATATCAGTCACATATGATGTAATGTCTCGTGGCTTTATCAGTGCTGGAGACACTGTCTCTTTAAACTCACCTGCACCGTGACACAATACCTCATTTAACATGGCCACCAGTTTCCCCAGTGGACATATGTTGTGTAGCAGAAGGCCTGGGCACAGCAGAGCAGTAGGTGAGTACCTGATAGGGATGATGGTCTCTGAGACGGCCGCCTCCGTCTGCGTTTCTGAAGAGCTGACCTCAGGATGAGCTTCTGTGGCTTCACTGACCACTGGCGGCTTTGAGGCGTCATCTAAGGCACAGGGCGAGTGTGAGACCCGGTGATCACCCGTATTACAGAGCAGTAGGACCCCTAGAGGACATTGGCACTTACCGTGAGTGACGTCCTCTGGTGTCTGGGTGTTGGCGTCTCGGAATATATCCACAGCTTCCTGTTGTTCCTCGCGCATATGTTCTGCATGTTTTGGGGTCCCTGGGCTTCCCAAGGTCGGTTCTCGGGATACCGGGGACCTCAGACTCCTCAGGACGTGTCTGATCTCCTGATCTGCTCGCTGGAGAGAAGCTCGGATACATTCATCCCATCCAGCTGCGCCCCCTACAGACGGTGGCAATGTCAGTAAGTCATGTGATGCCTGAACACAGCTTCCCGCTGCTGGGTACGGGGTCATGTGAGGGTGCAGGGTCATGTGAGGGTGCAGGGTACACCATACACCACCACACATACCAACTGCAGCACGGTATCTGTAAAATCTGTACTCACTGAAGACACTGACCAAAAATGTAACAGCTGGTGCTTATGAGTCTATGTAGAGGGTAAGGGGAGGAGCTAGAGGCATGACTAGAGAGGGAGGAGCTGAAGGCAGACCTCGAGGGGGAGGAGTAAGAGGCAGACCTATAGGGGGAGGAGCTGAAGGCAGACCTATAGAGGAGGAGTAAAAGGCAGACCTCGAGGGGGAGGAGTAAGAGGCAGACCTAGAGGCAGAGGAGCTGAAGGCAGACCTCAAGGGGGAGGAGTGAGGCAGACCTATAGAGGGAGGAGTAAGAGGCAGACCTCGAAGAGGAGGAGTAAGAGTCAGACCTAGAGGGGGAGTAACTAGAGGAAGACCTGGAGGGGGAGTAACTAGAGGAAGACCTGGAGGGGGAGTAACTAGAGGAAGACCTGGAGGGGGAGTAACTAGAGGAAGACCTGGAGGGGGAGTAACTAGAGGAAGACCTGGAGGGGGAGTAACTAGAGGAAGACCTGGAGGGGGAGTAACTAGAGGAAGACCTGGAGGGGGAGTAACTAGAGGAAGACCTGGAGGGGGAGTAACTAGAGGAAGACCTGGAGGGGGAGTAACTAGAGGAAGACCTGGAGAGGGTGTAACTAGAGGAAGACCTGGAGGGGGTGTAACTAGAGGAAGACCTGGAGGGGGAGTAACTAGAGGCAGACCTGGAGGGGGAGTAACTAGAGGAAGACCTGGAGGGGGAGTAACTAGAGGCAGACCTGGAGGGGGCGTAACTAGAGGAAGACCTGGAGGGGGTGTAACTAGAGGAAGACCTGGAGGGGGAGTAACTAGAGGCAGACCTGGAGGGGGCGTAACTAGAGGAAGACCTGGAGGGGGAGTAACTAGAGGAAGACCTGGAGGGGGTGTAACTAGAGGAAGACCTGGAGGGGGTGTAACTAGAGGAAGACCTGGAGGGGGAGTAACTAGAGGAAGACCTGGAGGGGGTGTAACTAGAGGAAGACCTGGAGGGGGTGTAACTAGAGGAAGACCTGGAGGGGGAGTAACTAGAGGAAGACCTGGAGGGGGTGTAACTAGAGGAAGACCTGGAGGGGGTGTAACTAGAGGAAGACCTGGAGGGGGAGTAACTAGAGGAAGACCTGGAGGAGGAGTAACTAGAGGAAGACCTGGAGAGGGAGTAACTAGAGGAAGACCTGGAGGGGGTGTAACTAGAGGAAGACCTGGAGGGGGTATAACTAGAGGAAGACCTGGAGGGGGAGTAACTAGAGGAAGACCTGGAGGGGGAGTAACTAGAGGAAGACCTGGATAGGGAGTAACTAGAGGCAGACCTGGAGGGGGAGTAACTAGAGGAATACCTGGAGGGGGTGTAACTAGAGGAAGACCTGGAGGGGGAGTAACTAGAGGAATACCTAAAGAGGGAGTAACTAGAGGAAGACCTGGAGGGGGTGTAACTAGAGGCAGACCTGGAGGGGGAGTAACTAGAGGAAGACCTGGAGAGGGAGTAACTAGAGGAAGACCTGGAGGGGGTGTAACTAGAGGCAGACCTGGAGGGGGTGTAACTAGAGGAAGACCTGGAGGGGGAGTAACTAGAGGAAGACCTGGAGGGGGCGTAACTAGAGGCAGACCTGGAGGGGGAGTAACTAGAGGAAGACCTGGAGGGGGTGTAACTAGAGGAAGACCTGGAGAGGGTGTAACTAGAGGCAGACCTAGAGGGGGAGTAACTAGAGGAAGACCTGGAGGGGGAGTAACTAGAGGAAGACCTGGAGGGGGTGTAACTAGAGGAAGACCTGGAGGGGGAGTAACTAGAGGAAGACCTAGAGGGGGACTAACTAGAGGAAGACCTGGAGGGGGAGTAAATAGAGGAAGACCTAGAGGGGGAGTAACTAGAGGCAGACCTGTAGGGGGAGTAACTAGAGGAAGACCTGGAGGAGGTGTAACTAGAGGCAGACCTGGAGGGGGTGTAACTAGAGGAAGACCTGGAGGGGGAGTAACTAGAGGAAGACCTGGAGGGGGAGTAACTAGAGGAAGACCTGGAGAGGGTGTAACTAGAGGCAGACCTGGAGGGGGAGTAACTAGAGGAAGACCTGGATGGGGAATAACTAGAGGCAGACCTGGAGGGGGAGTAACTAGAGGCAGACCTGGATGGGGAGTAACTAGAGAAAGACCTGGAGGGGGAGTAACTAGAGGAAGACCTGGAGGGGGTGTAACTAGAGGAAGACCTAGAGGGGGAGTAACTAGAGGAAGACCTGGAGGGGGAGAAACTAGAGGAAGACCTGGAGGGGGAGTAACTAGAGGAAGACCTGGAGGGGGTGTAACTAGAGGAAGACCTGGAGGGGGTGTAACTAGAGGCAGACCTGGAGGGGGAGTAACTAGAGGAAGACCTGGAGGGGGAGTAACTAGAGGAAGACCTGGAGGGGGAGTAACTAGAGGAAGACCTAGAGGGGGAGTAGTTGGAGGCAGAGGTAGAGAGGGAGGAGCTTGAGCCAGACCTAGAGGGAGGAGCTACAGGAATACGTAAAGGGGAGGAGCTGAAGGCAGACCTAGAGGAGGAGGAGCTAGAGGCAGAGCTAGAGGAGAGGAGCTGATGGCAGACCCAGAGGGGGGAGGTAGAGCTAGATGAGGGAGGAGCTAAAGGTAGAGCTATAGGGGAGGAGCTGATGGCAGAGCTAGAGGGGGAGGAGCTAGAGACAGACCTAAAGAGGGAGGAGTTGAATGCAGGCACAGATATGTTTTGTTTTTTTTTACTATTGATTTAAAGCGACTATCACCAGTTTTTTGTTCCTACATTGTGCTGTTCTCAGATTACCTACAGAGACCCTGATTCCAGAGATATAGAAACAGCAAAACAGCCCAATAAGTGACAAAAGTTTTTTATCAACATGCAATCATCACTACAGGATTAGGTGCCTCGTGCCTCTTAGTCCAACCACTCCCTCAGCACTGGTTTTGAACTGCCGCTATACAATGTACACAGAAACCTGTGGTGTGTGTGGGTTATACACAGCTCAGCAGTCTGAGCTCTGCTACATCTGCAGCAGAGACAACTATCACTATCACAACTGCTGCACCCAGTGATGCATGTGACAATAAAGATGAGACGGTTTTATTGCATCTAATGATAGTCTATGGGAAATTTATGTTGTGGAGGCGAAGCGTCTCCACAACATAAATAGACATGCTGCAGTCTGAAAAGACGCGCCACATGTCGGTTTACACAGGGAGGCTGGAGGCGTCTTCGTCTTTAACACATATTGGAGATGGGATTTCTTGAAATCCCCTCCACTATGCTGTAACTTCTGGATGCTGCGGGTTTGACGCTGCAGCTGTACGCAGCGTCTAACCCGCAGCGTTTACTGACCGTGGAAACATACCATAAAAGCACCACAGATACACTCATTCATACAGGAACCCCCCGGGAAGAAGCAGCATGCGAAACGCGCGTCGGGGATCTGCACTTCAGTACCAGGTTATGTAACCCTTTCTTTCAGCCTATGCACTGTATTTATCTTGCTGCTATACTGATGCATTAAGCTGCTATATCTATATTGAATATTTGTCCATGGATTTAGGCTATGTGCACACTTTGCGGCGTGCTCTGTGGGTTCTCCCGCAGCGGAATTGATAAATCTGCAGGGCAAAACCGCTGCGGTTATCCCTGCAGATTTATCGCGGTTTGTTTTGCGGTTTCCGCTGCGGGATTACTCCTATACTATTGATGCTGCATATGCAGCAATATGCAGCATCAATAGTAATGTTAAAAATAATAAAAATGGTTATACTCACCCTCTGATGTCCGGATCTACTCGGCGCTGCACGCGGCGATCCGGTTCCAAAGATGCTGTGCGAGAAGGACCTTCGTGACGTCACGGTCATGTGACCGCGATGTCACCGCAGGTCCTGCTCGCACAGCAACTAAGACCGGACGGCCGCATGCAGCGCTGAGAGGTGAGTATATCATTATTTTTTATTTTAATTCTTTTTTTTACACTATTTAGGCTTCCCAGGGCCTGGAAGAGTCTCCTCTCCTCCACCCCGGGTAGCAGCCGCACATTATCCGCTTACTTCCCGCAACGTGGGCACAGCCCCATGCGGGAAGTAAGCGGTTCAATGCTTTCCTCTGGGTGCAGAATCGCTGCGATTCTGCACAAAGAAGTGACATGCTGCGGAATGTAAACCGCTGCGTTTCTGCGCGGTTTTTCCCGCAGCATGTGCACTGCGGTTTGCGGTTTCCATAGGGTTTACATGTAAATGTAAACGCAATGGAAACTGCTGTGGACCCGCAGCATCAAAATCGCTGCGGATCCGCGGTAAAACCCGCAAAGTGTGAACATGGCCTTATATATCTGCACTTTCTGAATGCTTTTGCAGCTGTTGTAGTCTGTTTAGACACATTTATTTAAAGCACTATGCACTTTACATAGCATATGTAATGACATAAATAACCATGTGTGTATGTTTAGCAGTCTATAGAGGGCAGAATTAGGATTAATCCTGATTAAATTGTTGGCTAATGTATCTGTACTATACAAGATATCAGATTTACTGTATGTTGTTTGGTCTTTAGGAGTGTTATTCCTTACTAACTGTACTTGATGATATAGGATGCAGTGCGCACCTAGAATATTCAATTCTCTCCTTTTTTTCATACTGCTTCAAGGTCTCCCATTTTTGGATTAGGCTTTTTTGTTCCTTTATGAGAATTTTGGATTATTAGGAACGGATATATTTATCTGGTAGGCCATCTCTTTGTATTGGCGTCTCCATTTTTTATCTATTTTATTTTAGAATTATTTGTGAATGAAGTTTCTTGTATTTCACGTTGGCTCGTGCTTCCTTGTTTGGATTTGGATTGATATATATATTTGAGATGTGCCATAAACTTAGCATCTTTCGTAGGTTTATTTAAGCGATGATATCAGATGTTCTCCTAGCTGCCTGTCCACATTTCTTCTCCATTCCGATCTCTATTGGACGTTACACAAGCCCACTGCATTTAGCGTCAGATCATGTGAAAGAAGAAAAAACATCAACAATGTTAAAAGCCCCAGGAAGTGCATTTGAAAGGACCGGTCACACATCTTTATTTTTTCCATTACACTGATGACAGTAACCCCCATAAATCTGTGAACATGACTCCAAGCGGGTAATGAGTCCATCTGATCACAGGCTGCGGTGGGTTCTGAGACATTGATGAGCCTGCAGAACCCAGGATGAACAGATCCACCAACAGAATCTAACCTGCAAGTACATGAAGAAATACTGAGCATGGACAGATAATCCACTAGTGACTGTACACAGTGTCACATCCTGTCTCTCTAACTCCTCATCTCTGTCTACCACCCTACCCGTCCTCTCCGCAATGCTGTGTAAGTAGGGAGACCAGGCTGCGGGTACCTGTGCTGCGCTGGGTCCGGAACTGTCGAGGCTGCCTCCCTTGTTTACCTGTCCTCTCCACAGTGCTGCACTACCCTACATCTCATCTCTGTGAACCACCCTACCCGTCCTCTCCACAGTGCTGCACCGCTCTACATCTCCTCCTCATCTCTGTCTATCACCCTACTAGTCCTCTCCACAGTGCTGCACTGCCCTACATCTACCCCTCATCTCTGTCAACCACCCTACCTGTCCTCTCCACAGTGCTGCACCGCTCTACATGTCCTCCTCATCTCTGTCTATCACCCTACTAGTCCTCTCCACAGTGCTGCACCGCCCTACATCTCCTCATCTCTGTCAACCACCCTACCTGTCCTCTCCACAGTGCTGCACCGCCCTACATCTCCTCATCTCTGTCTATCACCCTACTAGTCCTCTCCACAGTGCTGCACCGCCCTACATCTCCTCATCTCTGTATACCACCTACTTGTCCTCTCAGCAGTGCTGCACCACCCTATATTTCTTTCCTCACTCATTTTTCTCTACAATGCCAATGATCTCAGACTATCATCTGTCATAATCTGAATCTGCCACTCCAGTCTTCAGGATTTCTCTCGTGCTGCAGAAATTAACTGGAATGGACTGTCCCAATAAACCAGAAAAATTCCTAACCTTCACAGACTTAGCTGTGCTCCAAAAACAAACTTTTTCAGCAGTTCTACCACAACTCAGTCATCCAGATTTAATTACACTCATCATTCTATTACACAATGCATACATCACATAAATTCCCGGACTATGAAAGGAAGATGAAGGCTCCTGTCGAGGGTCAATACTAGAACACCTCAGTCAAGATGAATGATCTCATAGTGACCTCATTGTGTCTGTGCTGGAGACCAAACTCATGAGCCGTCTGGATGTCACTCTGGGTATTACATCCTTTAATATCAAGGATTCTTCAAACACATTCAGTAAAGCAAGAAAAATGCAATACAGAAATATTTACCTTTAAGAGCCTCCATAATAAAGGCCATTTAATGTAGAGAAAAACCCTGCAGCTGCTATGGGGTAGCATAGAACAAGTGACAATAAGAAATTGTGTAATATATTTCACCAAAGTAATATTATAGCAAATTACAGCAGAGAGCAGAGGAGAATGGAGGACCAATCTGAGAGACTAAGGTAAAGACACTCAGTTTGTGCTGCTTTTTAATGTGCTTTATTTACCCCATAGCTGCATTCACAGCAACACTGCTCAGTACTTCTGTATAATATACTCCATGCTGCAACTGCTTTCTAGTTAGTGTTTTATCCTATTCCAGAGCTGGATACACAGCCACACTGCTCAGCATTGCTGTAAAATATCCTTCTTATTGATGTTGCTTACAGTAAGTGAATGTTTTGTGAATCTCATTTATTTACTTGCACTAGCAGATACAATTGCTCATATTTCATTTTATCTAAGACCCTGACAAAAACTGAACATAGGAGGCAGACAAGTATCAATCCCCAATAGAGTTTTATTACACTCAGCAGCACTTGTCACTGGAACATCATTTCTCTAAGGAACAAAAACATAAAATATCTGCAGAAACCTAACAGAAAAGCAGTGAGGATGTGATGCATTGTCTGCGTCGAGGCAGTAATATTACAGACCGTGCAAGATCACGCCTAGACTTGAAGAGTTAATAAACAGCAACTATCACAATATAAAAGTCACGCTGCGAGAAGAATCTGCAGAAATGACACAAAAACAAACCTAAAAGCGGCTTATAAATAAGAGGCTTTTCACTGCCCAATGTGTGGACAGACACGGAGAACCAGCAGTATACATCTTCTGCATTACAGCCACGTCCTGTCACACAAGAGCTAAGCTCTACGACCTAATAATAAATAATGTCCACGGTGAAGATCTTGTGTTATCAGTAGATCTGAGTCCTCCACAGGTGAGGACAGGCGGTGTAACACGGTGCAATGGTTGTCATGTATTCGGCAGCATTCATGACATACTTCTGAGGAAATGTAATTAGTCCGTGTGATCTCTGGGACACCGCCAAAAGCAATGCACGTTTTTCCAGTTCTGTATTTTAATTGACTTGAACGTAGATTTGGCAGCACTGACGCGTATCGCATCTGCCATTGACAACGGTCGATGTTTCAGTGTAAACATTCAGATTTATTTCCGACAGATCCTTTGAATTAAACATGTCCAGATGGCAAAGTAAAGGAAAGAAGGCTGGAAGTACCAACCAACCAAAGAGGACAACAAGGAGGAGAGGCCAGTCTTTCATGGTCACTCTTGTCCACGTCCTCATCTTGACAACATAATTTTGTTTTTTTGACGGAATGACACTAACAATTACTGATATCATTTGTATCGAAGATTAAGTGTTCCCATTAAGACTGGAGAATTCTCATAAAACATTTTCTGTCTTCTAGATCTTATGTTACTTGCCTCCTCCTCGTCTTCCCAAGGTAGGTTCTGACCTTAACTTTGTGAAGGATCCTTTTTACTTATGTGCAAAGTAACAGTTTCGCCCAAGGTTCCGTAACTTATGGTTCTTGTAGAAACTTCTGTCTTAAAGCTGGGATGTCCATTATCTACTGAACGTTGGACCTCGGTGCAGAAAGAGGGCTTAATGTTAAAAGCTGCTTGACTGGTCGATGAAGCGCCAGCAGTAGCTGCTGACATGGGAGTTTCATTTATGTGAAAGGAAACATTTGCAGATCCCATGACATTCATCCTACTCATTTTTGAGCCCACCATGAACATGCTCCCTATACCTTCTTTTAAGTGGCTGAAGACGCTCGGTCTTTGTTTCGGCACCACAGGTCTCCCCACATTTAGCAGCACAGGTTTGCCGATGGTTGGCTCACTTATTTCTGCCTGCAGTACAGAGATTTCACATGGGGTGCTTCCCGAAATGTTTGTTACATTTTCTTCACATCCATAAGTCTCTCCCTGACCTGGAACATAATCTTCAAGATCTTCTAACGTCAGAACTTTCCCATGGTGAGTGAGAATTTTTTTATCTCTGTTTCGCAAATCTTCAGTGCCTTCATCCTCTGGGTATTCTACCATGAAATCTTCTACTTCTAGGGACACGGTTTGGTCCTGATCTCCTGATTCTACCTCAACTGGAACTTTTTGATAATTATCACAAGTATCTGCCGCCACTGCTGGAGGAGACCTTTCATCTTCTGGAATATTAAAGATCTCATGAGCAGCTAATGGTGACTCTGGCTCAGTGATGATACCACAACCTTCATCTACATCATCATTTTTCTCTGAGACATCCTGAGGAGAAAGATCCTCCTCAGTCTCAGATCCTGGTTCTACAAGTTCATACTCCAATGATGGGATGTCCACTTCCGATAAGCTACAAGATGTTATTGAGGACTTTGACATGTCCACCAGTTTATTGTTGGAGTTGTTTGTGTTGGGATCAGAACCAGGAAAGCCTCTTGATCTTGAGCCATAATGGGTAAACTTCTTACCAGCTCTTTCGTCTTTCTCTGGCTTGGCTGGGGAAGTTCCTCTTTTTCTTGGTGGTTTAGGTGATTTTTTCACTTTGAATTCAATGATTTCTTCCACTTCAACCCAACTAGACTTCGGCTCATCAGGCCGAGCAGAGGCTCCTAACTCATCTTCTGGCTCCGTGACAAAAAGCGTGGGAACCAATGTTCTTCGTGTCTCTTGTTCGGATCTATAGACAGACTGTTTGCCTCGTGATACAAAATGCATTTCTGGTGTGGACATATCTGGTCTAGGGGATCTTGCAGGTGACTGTCCTGATGCTGGACGAGATGGAGACATGCCTGGAGACATTCTTCTCCTCATCCGTGGACTCTTCACTACTGTGGTTATTGTCTCCTCTCTAGTGATGTAAATTTGTAATTAGTGTCTAATAACGGAGCTCACCAGGGCAGCAACAGCACCATGCAGAGTTAGTTCTGGAATTCTGTGGGCCATGCTTCATGACACATGTTAATACAAAGTACATTGCAGCGTGATGGGGAGTTCTGCAGAGGTGGAGGGGGAAGAACTTTCTGTACACTCTTATTAGTGATGGACAGCTGGTCGGGGACAAAGTTTTCAGTAGATCCTTATTAGTGACAAGAGTTCTGAGAGGGCAAAGAGGGAGATACTTGGGAGACCTCTGCTGGTGACATAGATGGTGAACACTTCTCCAGTCAGTGACAGAGGGTTACAGTCAGTTGTCCGACAACCTCAGGAGTTACACTGCCATTATGAGTTGTCACTAGGTTAATTCAGGAATACGTATTACGCAGAAGTTTCAGTAGCTTTCCAGAACACAATAAGTTGAGTTCTGCAGACGCTGGAGGCACTTTGTGCCGCGCGCCTCTGTGCAACACATACAATAAACATCAGTATCCAGCCAAGCACAAACAGACAGACTATGTGACTCTATCGCCTGTATTGTCTTTATCATATGTGTCGCCAATGTTGTACGTGCCGCCTATGTCGTTTGTATCGTAAGTGTCGTCTGTGCAGTCTGTATCGTCCGTGCCATCTGTATCGTAAGTGTCTTAAGTGTTGTATGTGTCACTGCAGAAAGAGGCAAGACAAGGCCTGATCATACCGATAATGAGGATGCCAAGTACAGAAGTTTTATATGGCATGTCCTGAGTAGTGATGGGCGGACCTGTGGATGTTCGGGTCCCTCAGGTTCGGCAGAACATTTAAAGTACCAACATAGTACCCAAACTCGAACCTCATTTAAATGAATGGGGGGTCGGAACATCTAGTGTTTCCCACACTGTCATCTGTGTGACAGTGCTAGAAACATCGGCTCTGATCAGTGGGAAATTCATTACAGCCAGTCAGAGCGCTGAGGTTCCCACGCTGTCATACAGACGACAGCATGTGAGCCAGCAGCTGTGACTGGTGGTAAAATGGTTACCGCCGGTCACAGACATCGGCTGATAAGAGTAATGCTCTCATCATCGTACGCCCAGTGTCGCTGATAGCAGCGAGAGCAAACATATGATAATGAGAGTATTCAAAGCCGATGAGCTCCGGTCACCTTTTGATGTCAGCGCTCGGCACTGAAGCCGAGTTCTCAGTCTCAGCTCAGTGTCTCCTGGATTCACGGCAGACCCGTCGCATCATGCCACCTCCCAGCCATGCAATTCACATGAGGCAGAGTTAGTCACTTTGTGGGACATATGGATTGTCGTCGAACAGGTGAGAATATAATGTTTTATTATTTTTAATTTTACATTAGTAAATGGGTAAAAGAGGGTGAGGAGTGTATATTTCAAACAAAGGACTTTACTGTGTGTATGTTTTTATTACATTTCATTATGGGGTTAAAAATGAATAGGTGACTTATAGATGCCTCCCAATTACTAACCCGTGGGCTTGATGTCAGCTAACATTACAAAGCTGACATCAACCCCACAACTATTACCACGTTTGCCACCTCACCAGGGCTAGGGAGAACAGCCGGACAAAGTACAACAACTGGCGCATCTATTAGATGCGCCTTTCCTGGGGCAGCTGTGGGCTGCTATTTTTACGATGGGGGCCAATATCCATGGCCCCTTCTCAGTCTGAAAATACCAGCATTCAGCTGTCTGCTTTAGCTTGGCTGGTTATCACAAAATGAGAGAGACCCCTCACTGTTCTTTTAAATTATTTATTTAAATATACTGGAGTTGCACCTGAGTTCACAGCAGCTGGTTCTCATGCTGCGCAGTGGCATTGCCAACTGATGAATCACTGTGGATCCAGCACTCCGGCATTCATCAGTCCGGCACTGAAGCTACTATGAGACCTGGTGGTTAACCCTTAAAGGTTACAAGAGTTCACAGACACTGGATCTCCTGGCAGCTGCGAGGCCCGGAAATCTCATGGGAAACTTTGAAGGACACTGTAAGGTTACTTGTGTTTCCGGCTTCTGGAACACCTTGAGGCCGTGGATTAAGATTACCTTAAGTGTGTATTTTACTGTACTTGTTAATAGATAAAATGAAATAAAAAAGCGGTGTGGACTCCAACAAAATTGTCATAACCAGCTGAGGGAAAGCTGACGGCTGGATGCTGATGTTAATATTCTGGGAAGGAGCCAATAGCCATAAAGGTTCCCCGAATATTAATATCATCTCACAGCTGTTTGCTTAGCCTGTACTGGCTATTATAGGGGAACCACCACCAAAAAATTTATGTGGTGTCCCTTCTATATTTACTAACCTGCAAATCTAAACAGACAGCTGCAGGCTGATATTAATAGCCTAGGAAGGGGCCATGGATTAAAAATAATAAAACACCATATTCCTCATCTGTCCCCTGATAATTCATTTGTCCCATGAAGAACCAAACTCATTGTGCTTCATCTGGATTGCATGGCTGAGTGGTAGCATGATGCAGCCGCTCAGCCGTGAATCCAGGAGACACTGAGCTGTAACAATCCAGATGTATCAGTGTTGGAGCACCTTGTGGGACATATGGATTATCTTCGGAAATATGAAAATATGGGGTTTTATTATTTTTAATTTTACACTAATAAATGGGTAATAGAGGGTGGGGAGTGTTTATTTCAAATAAAGGACTTCTCTGTGTCCGTGGTTTTTTTACAATATGACTATGGGGTTAGTATTGGGGTTGTCTGATAGACGCCTCTCCATTACTAGCCCCTGGGCTTGATATTAGCTGACATTACAAAAATGCTATCAACCCCACAACTATTATCCCACTTGCCACTGCACCAGGGCAAGTGGGAAGAGCCGGACAAAGTGCCAGAATTAGTAATGCATATGCACATGTAATGGATGCACCTTTTCTGGGGTGGCAGCGAGCTGCTATTTTTTAGGCTGAGGAGCAATATCCAGGGCCCTTTACCAGACTAAGAATACCTGCCCCCAGATGTCATTAACTTGGCTGTTCTCAAAAATTTGGTGGGACCCCGCGCAGTTTTCGAAATTATTTATTCATTAATCATTCTTGATAACCAGCCAAGATAATGGTGACAGCTGAGAGTTGCCGTCCACAGCTGTCAGTTTTGCCTGCACTGGTTAGCAAAAATAGAGGGGACCTCACACCATTTTTGACTTTTATTTATTGCAAAGGCATCAGCTGATGAATATTATCATCATCTTATGTCTGCTCTCGCTGCTATCAGCAACACTGGGGGTACCATGATGAGCGTAGTACTCATCAGCTGATGTATATGACCACCAGTTACAGCTGCTGGCTCACACTGCCATCTGTATGACAATGTGAGAACTGCAGCCACAAACTTACCACCGATCAGTGCCAGTGTTTCTCGCTCTGTGACACCTATGACAGCATGGGAAACCCCGGATGTTTGGGCTGCTGAACACGAGCAATAACACAGACGTCAGAGAGAAGTCTGTGAATGGACACTAGATGTTCGGTACATACCCCGAACTTTCCTGTACGAGCTAGCTCATCCCTGGTCCTGAGCACCACGGGATTGTAGGATGAGGCCCGAGAGCGTTCTGAGTACTACAGCACGGCATGGGACAGTAACTATAATACTGAGCATGCTGGTATAACCTGGGCATCTCCTGTATATTATTACATATGTACAGCCGGTATAACCTGGGCATCTCCTGTATATTATTACATATGTACAGCCGGTATAACCTGGGCATCTCCTGTATATTATTACATATGTACAGCCGGTATAACCTGGGCATCTCCTGTATATTATTACATATGTACAGCTGGTATAACCTGGGCATCTCCTGTATATTATTATATATGTACAGCCGGTATAACCTGGGCATCTCCTGTATATTATTACATATGTACAGCCGGTATAACCTGGGCATCTCCTGTATATTATTACATATGTACAGCTGGTATAACCTGGGCATCTCCTGTATATTATTATATATGTACAGCCGGTATAACCTGGGCATCTCCTGTATATTATTACATATGTACAGCCGGTATAACCTGGGCATCTCCTGTATATTATTACATATGTACAGCCGGTATAACCTGGGCATCTCCTGTATATTATTACATATGTACAGCTGGTATAACCTGGGCATCTCCTGTATATAATTATACATGTACAGCTGGTATAACCTGGTCATCTCCTGTATATAATTATACATGTACAGCTGGTATAACCTGGGCATCTCCTGTATATAATTATATATGTACAGCCGGTATAACCTGCTCATCTCCTGTATATAATTATATATGTACAGCTGGTATAACCTGCTCATCTCCTGTATATAATTATATACGTACAGCCGGTATAACCTGGGCATCTCCTGTATATAATTATACATGTACAGCCGGTATAACCTGGGCATCTCCTGTATATAATTATATATGTACAGCCGGTATAACCTGGGCATCTCCTGTATATAATTATATATGTACAGCCGGTATAACCTGGGCATCTCCTGTATATAATTATATATGTACAGCTGGTATAACCTGGGTATCTCCTGTATATAATTATATATGTACAGCTGGTATAACCTGGGCATCTCCTGTATATAATTATACATGTACAGCCGGTATAACCTGGGCATCTCCTGTATATGATTATATATGTGCAGCCGGTATAACCTGGGCATCTCCTGTATATAATTATATATGTACAGCCGGTATAACCTGGGCATCTCCTGTATATAATTATACATGTACAGCTAGCATACCCCGAGACACCCTGTCCATAGTTACGGGGTCACCGGGCACATAATGACAGGTGGGGTGATGGCGGATGGTGGGCGGTGACCTGTGGGGGCGGCTCTTTAGTATGTGGGTGGGGCACACAGGTGGGGTCACTGCGCCTCTCCATGCAGCACACACAGGGGCGGTTAGCAGGTGTTAGCGGGACGCACAGACACAGACAGCGGCACTTACATGATGACCGTTTTCTTGGGCACTTTAGTTTCTTGCTCAGTGACTATAAAGGAAACAATATGGAGAGCGGGTTAGACCAACACAAGCTGATGACCACCTGATCGGGTTAAGTTATTACCGGATAAAGCAGTCATGCGTCCTGCCCCTCCCCCACCACCATGATGGATGCTGGCGCCACATACTCGCATCACTGCCCGCATCCACAGGCCACTTTCCGGAGCTCTACCAGCTGACACCATTGATAATATACACAGTGGGGTCCAGATCTCCTGCGTATTTCTGATACAAAAAAACAGACTTTTCTTGAAAAAGGCTAGTGAGCCGAAACGTTGGAAGAAGTGATTTATGTCTGTAAAGAATCTACTATTACTTATCTTCTGGAGACCCACCATCTTGATTTTTGTGGAATAAAGATTATAAACTTCTACAGTATTGTAGTGTGCCGGAGTTTACTCATTGATATTGAATTATTTTTCTCCTGAGCACCTTCTCTAAGCAGTGAGCACCTCTTGATCTTATGGACATACACTGTACCCTCCCATGATAGGCACATGGCCGGGGAGTCAGCGCTGCACCTTCCAGGCACTGGCACATGGCCGGGGAGTCAGCGCTGCACCTTCCAGGCACTGGCACATGGCCGGGGAGTCAGCGCTGCACCTTCCAGGCACTGGCACATGGCCGGGGAGTCAGTGCTGCACCTTCCAGGCACTGGCACATGGCCGGGGAGTCAGCGCTGCACCTTCCAGGCACTGGCACATGGCCGGGGAGTCAGCGCTGCATCTTCCAGGCACTGGCACATGGCCGGGGAGTCAGAGCTGCACCTTCCAGGCACTGGCACATGGCCGGGGAGTCAGCGCTGCACCTTCCAGGCACTGGCACATGGCCGGGGAGTCAGCGCTGCACCTTCCAGGCACTGGCACATGGCCGGGGAGTCAGCGCTGCACCTTCCAGGCACTGGCACATGGCCGGGGAGTCAGCGCTGCATCTTCCAGGCACTGGCACATGGCCGGGGAGTCAGCGCTGCACCTTCCAGGCACTGGCACATGGCCGGGGAGTCAGCGCTGCACCTTCCAGGCACTGGCACATGGCCGGGGAGTCAGCGCTGCATCTTCCAGGCACTGGCACATGGCCGGGGAGTCAGCGCTGCACCTTCCAGGCACTGGCACATGGCCGGGGAGTCAGCGCTGCACCTTCCAGGCACTGGCACATGGCCGGGGAGTCAGCGCTGCACCTTCCAGGCACTGGCACATGGCCGGGGAGTCAGCGCTGCACCTTCCAGGCACTGGCACATGGCCGGGGAGTCAGCGCTGCACCTTCCAGGCACTGGCACATGGCCGGGGAGTCAGCGCTGCACCTTCCAGGCACTGGCACATGGCCGGGGAGTCAGCGCTGCACCTTCCAGGCACTGGCACATGGCCGGGGAGTCAGCGCTGCACCTTCCAGGCACTGGCACATGGCCGGGGAGTCAGCGCTGCACCTTCCAGGCACTGGCACATGGCCGGGGAGTCAGCGCTGCACCTTCCAGGCACTGGCACATGGCCGGGGAGTCAGCGCTGCACCTTCCAGGCACTGGCACATGGCCGGGGAGTCAGCGCTGCACCTTCCAGGCACTGGCACATGGCCGGGGAGTCAGCGCTGCACCTTCCAGGCACTGGCACATGGCCGGGGAGTCAGCGCTGCACCTTCCAGGCACTGGCACATGGCCGGGGAGTCAGCGCTGCACCTTCCAGGCACTGGCACATGGCCGGGGAGTCAGCGCTGCATCTTCCAGGCACTCAGAGATTCCCCCCAAAAGACAAGCGCAGAACGGCTCCAGCCTGATCCCATGTTTTACATTAATAATACTTCTATAGCACCAACATATTCGGCAGCACTTTACATTTCAGAGGAGATAGGCACATAAAAAAGCCATTACAGCACATTGGTGGGGAATCCATGCACACGTCTCGGAGTGTCTTTTATTCTATATGCTTCAGCTTAAGTGTCTCTTATAATATATTCTCCAACTCCAGTGTCTCCTAAGTAATGTATATGCTCCAGCATCTCCTATTCTATATACTCCAGGCTGTGTCTCCTGTGATGTACATGCTCCAGTTTCCTATTCTATATGGTCCAGCTACAGCTTCTCCTATTCTATATGCTCCAGACCCAGTGTCTCCTACGTGATATATATGCTCAAGTGTCTCCTGTGATGTATATAATGTAGAGTCTCCTATTATATATGCTTTAGCCCCAGCGTCTCCTATGTGATGTATATGTTCCAGCCCCAGTGTCTCCTATGTAATGTACATGCTGCAGCCCCAGTGTCTCCTATATGATGTATATGTTCCAGCCCCAGTGTCTCCTTTGTGATGTATATGTTCCAGCCCCAGTGTCTCCTATGTGATGTATATATTCCAGCCCCAGCATCTCCTATATAATGTACATGCTGCAGCCTCAGTGTCTCCTATATGATGTATATGTTCCAGCCCCAGTGTCTCCTATGTAATGTACATGCTGCAGCCCCAGTGTCTCCTATGTAATGTATATATTCCAGCCCCAGTGTCTCCTATGTGATGTATATATTCCAGCCCAAGTGTCTCCTATGTAATGTACATGCTGCAGCCCCAGTGTCTATGTGATGTATATATTCCAGCCCCAGTGTCTCCTATGTGATGTACATGCTACAGCCCCAGTGTCTCCTATGTGATGTATATATTCCAGCCCCAGTGTCTCCTATGTGATGTACATGCTTCAGCCTCAGTGTCTCCTATGTGATGTATATATTCCAGCCCCAGTGTCTCCTATGTGATGTACATGCTGCAGCCTCAGTGTCTCCTATGTGATGTATATGTTCCAGCCCCAGTGTCTCCTATATAATGTACATGCTGCAGCCCCAGTGTCTCCTATGTGATGTATATATTCCAGCCCCAGCATCTCCTATATAATGTACATGCTGCAGCCCCAGTGTCTCCTATGTGATGTATATATTCCAGCCCCAGCATCTCTTATATAATGTACATGCTGCAGCCCCAGTGTCTCCTATGTGATGTATATATTCCAGCCCCAGTGTCTCCTATGTGATGTATATATTCCAGCCCCAGTGTCTCCTATGTGATGTACATGCTGCAGCCCCAGTGTCTCCTATGTGATGTATATATTCCAGCCCCAGTGTCTCCTATGTAATGTACATGCTGCAGCCTCGGTGTCTCCTATGTGATGTATATATTCCAGCCCCAGTGTCTCCTATGTGATGTACATGCTGCAGCCCCAGTGTCTCCTATGTGATGTATATATTCCAGCCCCAGTGTCTCCTATGTGATGTACATGCTGTAGCCTCAGAGTCTCCTATGTGATGTACATGCTGCAGCCCCAGTGTCTCCTATGTAATGTATATTTTCCAGCCCCAGTGTCTCCTATATGATGTATATTTTCCAGCCCCAGTGTCTCCTATGTGATGTACATGCTGCAGCCCCAGTGTCTCCTGTGATGTATATATTCCAGCCCCAGTGTCTCCTATGTGATGTATATTTTCCAGCCCCAGTGTCTCCTATATGATGTATATGCTGCAGCCTCAGTGTCTCCTATGTGATGTACATGTTCCAGCCTCAGAGTCTCCTATGTGATGTACATGCTGCAGCCCCAGTGTCTCCTATATGATGTATATTTTCCAGCCCCACTGTCTCCTATATGATGTATATTTTCCAGCCCCAGCGTCTCCTATGTGATGTACATGCTGCAGCCCCAGTGTCTCCTGTGATGTATATATTCCAGCCACAGTGTCTCCTATGTGATGTATATATTCCAGCCCCAGCGTCTCCTATGTGATGTACATGCTGCAGCCCCAGTGTCTCCTGTGATGTATATGCCCCATGAACAGTGACAAATTTAATACTGTGAGGAGACCTGCAGTGTAATATACATCTGTGTTCGGAACACTTTACTGCTGCGAGTTCTTTATAAAACGTATCACAAAGAATCAACTGCGATCAAGACCAAAGCAAATCTGGAAAACCAGCTGTGAGCAGCAACATCATCCATAACACCTAACATCACACCTCATGAAAAAGCAGCTCCAGCAATCGCTATAGGGGGAGTTAATTCATTATTTGATCAAATGTACAAGAATTATTTTCAAATTGATAATTTGGGGGGCCGCACTAAATTATAAAATATTCAACTGGCTGATGGCAGCACAAGCTGTTTCAGTGGTCTTCAGCAGGACAGGAAGCAATGACGTTCCATTCTCTGGTCATTTGACCATTAAAATATCAGGTGACTGGAACAAAACATCTTCAGATGTGCTGCTGATGCCTTGTAACAAACCTCAGTAGTCAAGTGGCCAAAGAATGAGACCTTTCTGATTCCTGTCTAGCTGGAGACCACCAGAGTGACTTCTGCTGAAGCCAAGGAGTCAGTATACAGTGCCTTTTGGAGAGTACCCATAACATACTGCATTCTAGAGTGTACCAGTAACAGTGTCTTCTGGAGAGTTTCCCTTACACAGTGCCTTCCGGAGAACACCCATAACAGTGCTTTCTGGAGAGTTTCCCTAACACAGTGCTTTCTGGAGAGCACCCATAACAGTGCTTTCTGGAGAGTTTCCCTAACACAGTGCTTTCTGGAGAGCACCCATAACAGTGCTTTCTGGAGAGTACCTCTAACACACTGCCTGAGAGCATCCATAACATAGTGCCTTTTGGACAGTACCAATAACACACTGCCTTTTTGAAAGCACCCATAACACAGTGCATTCCTGGGGGTACCCATAGGACAGTTCATTCCTAAAAGTACAAATAACACAGCGTCTTCCTGAGAGTACCAAGAACACAGTGCCTTCTGGAGAGGACACATAGCATAGTTCATTCCAAAAAGTACCCATAAGAGTGCCTTCCTGAAAGCACCCATACCACCATGCCTTCCAGAGAGCACCCATAACACAGTGCCTCCTACAGCAAACCCACACCACAGTTCATTCTTGAAAGTACCCATAACAGTGCCTTCTGGAGAGTACCTATGACACAGTGTCTTTTTGAGGGCATCCACAAAGCAGTGCCTTCCCGAGAGCACACATAACAGTTCCTTCCTGAGAGCACCCATAACACAGTGCCTCCTGAAGAGTACCCATAGCACAGTTCATTCCTGAAACTACCCATAACAGTGCCTTCTGGAGAGCACCCATAACACAGTGACTTCTGGAGAGTACCTATGACACAGTGTCTTTTTGAGGGCATCCACAAAGCAGTGCCTTCCCGAGAGCACACATAACAGTTCCTTCCTGAGAGCACCCATAACACAGTGCCTCCTGAAGAGTACCCATAGCACAGTTCATTCCTGAAAGTACCCATAACAGTGCCTTCTGGAGAGCACCCATAACACAGTGACTTCTGGAGAGTACCTATGACACAGTGTCTTTTTGAGGGCATCCACAAAGCAGTGCCTTCCTGAGAGTACCTATACACAGTGCCTTCCTGAGACCACCCATAACACAGTGCCTTCCTGAGCGCACACATAACATAGTGCCTTCCTGAGAGTACTCATACCACAGTGCCTTCCTGAGAGTACCCATACCACAGTGCCTTCCTGAGAGCACCCATACACAGTGCCTTATGGAGATCGCCCATAACAAAGTGCTTTCCTGAGATAATCCATAGCACAGTGCCATCCAGACAGCACACATAACACAGTGCCTTCCTGAGAGCATCAATAACACAGTGACTTCCTCAGATCACCCATAACACTTTGCCATCTGGAGAGTACCCATAACACCGTGCCTTCCAGAGAGCAACCATAACACAGTGCCTCCTGGAGAGTACCCATAGCACAGTTCATTCCTGAAAGTACCCATAACAGTGCCTTCTGGAGAGTACCTATGACACAGTGTCTTTTTGAGGGCATCCACAAAGCAGTGCCGTCCTGAGAGTACCCATAACACAGTGTCTTCCTGAGAGCACACATAAAATAGTGGCTTCCTGAGAGCACCCATAACACAGTGCCTTCCTGACAGCACCCATTCCACCGTGTCTTCCAGAGAAAACCAATAAAACAGTGCTTTTCTGAGAACACCCTTAACACAGTGCCTCCTGAAGACAACCCACAGCACAGTTCATTCCTGAAAGTACCCATAAGAGTGCCTTCTGGAGAGCATCGATAACACAGTGCCTTCTGGAGAGTACCTCTAACACAGTGTTGTCGTGAGAGCATCCATAACACAGTGCCTTCTGGTGAGTACCCACAGCACAGTTCATTCGTCAAAGTACCTATAACAGTGCCTCCTGAAGAGCACCCACAACACAGTGCCTCCCTGAGAGTACCCATAACATGTCTTGAGAGCACCCATAACACAGTGCCTTCTGGAGAGTACCCACAGCACAGTTCATTCCTGAAAGTACCCATAACAGTGCCTTCCTTCTGGAGAGCACCCATAACACAGTGACTTCTGGAGAGCATCCATAACACAGTGCCTCCTGAGAGTACCCATAACACGTCCTGAGAGCACCCATAACACAGTGCCTTCTGGAGAGCACCCATAACACAGTGCCTTCTGGAGAGTACCCACAGCACAGTTAATTCCTGAAAGTACCCATAACAGTGCCTTCTGGAGAGCACACATAACACGGTGCCTCCTGAGAGCACCCATAACACAGTGCCTTCTGGAGAGCACCCATAACACAGTGCCTCCTGGAGAGAACCCATAACACAGTCCATTCTGCAGAGCACCCTCTGGAAATACCCATAACAATGCCATCTGTAGAGCACCCTCAATGCCTTCCCGAGAGCTCCCATAACACAGTGCCTTCTGTAGAGTACCTATGACACAGTGGCCTCCAGAGAAGCATGCCAAATGCAAGCTTTCAATAAAAACTTGTTTATAGCATTGAAAAATGTAATTGTGTTTTTTTTTAAGCCTAAGGCGTCATGTGGAAACCTGTATGGAAAGTTTTAGGAGAAACACAAAAGGTTTCACATGTTTGCCAGTTTTGATCAAATATGGAAGGCGTTCGATCGGAGACAAGGGCACACAAGCAGAGTCTCTTGGTGTACATGCTTGTCTGATCTCAGAAGTCCAGTCACAAGTTTTTATTACAAGCACAGAGATAAGAAAAGTGGGAATGGCTTACATTACCTAAGACAGAAGATATTTAAGTTGGGAAAAACAAAATCGTAAATTATGGATTCTGTTAAAATTCCTTTCTAGCCAGTTCTAACCAGCTTACTATACTTTCAAAGACAAAGAAATGTTTAACACACAGACACCTGTATATCGGAGACAGTGCCCTGTGTTATTGCTTTGATACATAAATAACACTTATAAAGCTAATACTAAAAAGAAAAAATTATCGAAGACATAAAGGTAGATTTAATTGTCTAATTAATAATCAAAGCAAAGTATAAATATTTACCATAACAGACGTTAATAAACGAGTTGTGTTTTTTTTTAAACTTAAACCTCAGTTCTCTGGTTAAATTGCTGTGATGGCACTTTGGGCAATCGGTCTCTAAAAGGTTCACAATCACTTCATTACAGAGTAACAGATAAGTCACCCGATACCAGTGAAGGCCCGGCTGCTCCAAGCTCCAATCTATCAGGAAATGATAAAAGGTTATTCTCGTGTACAGCCCGGCCATCAATATAATAAATGAGGCAGTCACAAAATGCTGCATGATCCGGTCACCAGCCAGTGCGTGAACAGGACAGACACAGAGGGCTATGGAGGGTGTGAACAGATGCTAAGAGGGACCAGATTTGGAAAATTTTACAAGGGGATAAAAGGGGACAGCTACATAAGTGAGGCGAAGCAATAGGCCAGTCTAAATAAATGCATTTTAGGGCCCGCTTAAAACTGTGCACATTGGGAATTAATACAATTCTCTGGGGTTATGCATTCTACAGAATTGGGCAGTACAAGAGAAGTCTTGGAGACTGGAGGTTCAAATGTATTGGGAATGTATTAGGTTATTCGCAGAACAGAGGACACATCTAGGGCGATAGACAGATGAGGGACGAGATGTAGGGTGATGCAGAACACTGGAAAGCTTTGTGGGTGAGAGAGATACAGCAAGTTTATATTAAACTCGGCAGCGGATGGGTAACCAGTGCAATGACTGGCACAGGGTAGAGGCATCAGTGTAGAAGCTGAAGAGGAATATGATCCTGGCTGCTGCATTCACAACAGATCCGAGAGAGGAGAGTTTAGTAAGAGACCGATTATTTGAAGGTTACAATAGTGCAGACGAGAATGAATAACAGCAACAGTAAGGCTAAGTTCACACTGGGCGTTTTTGCTGCGATTTTTTTTATGCTAATTTTCAGCTGCGTTTTACAGTATCAGCAAAGCCTATAAGATTTCAGAAATCTCATGTACACACATTGGTTTTTTGTCATCAGTATTTTGTGCTTTGCATGTTTTTTTGGACATACAGCATGTCACTTCTTTCAGCGTTTTTCAAATGCTGACATATGAAAAACACGGATATTACTTACCAGTTATGTGTTATTTTGTAACCCATGATGGCACCACGGGAGAGAGGGGATCTGCCATTCAAGGACAGGAAACCTTCAAGATAAAAAGGGTGGCTCCTCTCTCCGCATCAGTTGGTTTCCAGAGCATGAGAGGAAACTCCCAGGTTAGTGTACTGTACACACATAAATCATATACTTATTCATTCTTACCACCAAACGCAAAGGGGAGTGAAGAACCAGAACGAAGACTCACCGAGCCAAAAAAAAGAGTGATTAGACAGGGAGGGAATATAAAGGTGCCATCATGGGTTATGAAAAAACACATTATCAGTAAGGCTACTTTCACACTAGCGTCGGTACGGGGCCATCGCGTCGCGTCAGCCCGACGTACCGACGCATACTGTGCAAGTGCCGCACAACGGGGGCAGCGGATGCATTTTTTCCAACGCATCCGCTGCCCCATTGTAATGTGCGGGGAGGAGGGGGTGGAGTTCTGGCCGCGCATGCGCGGTTGGAAATGGTGGACCGTCGGCACAAAAAAAGTTACATGTAGCGTTTTTTTGTGCCGACGGTCCGCCAAAGCACGACGCATCCATGCTGTTGTTAGGATCTGAAGGATCCAGGCATTTGAAGAAATTGTCTCCCAGGCCGGGAGGGAGGAAGAGTTCAGTATTACATCCGGATTAGCTGCGGATTGAATGCTCCATACAGCCGCAGCGTTCAACACACAGCATTCAGATGTTATAGCATAGTGGAGGGGATTTTATGAAATCTCGTCTCCACTATGTGTGCGAACACACATCCAGCGACCCTGCGTTTACGGACATGCGGAGCGTCTTTTTAGACCGCAGCATGACTGTTTGCCTTGCGGCGACGCTCCGTCCGCAAGGTAAATCACAGGGCCCTATGTATAGGGTGCGGAGATTCCGAATGTGTGCAATGAACACATCCGGAATCACCGCGCGTACAGAAGGGGGCGACGCTTTGTGTGGAGCAGGTTTTCCGCTCCGTCCAAAGCGCCGTGATTATGGATCATGGACACATACCCAAAGTCTCCCCCCACCTGGGAGAACGAGCCACTGGGGTGGCTTTTTGGACTCTCAGGAGGATTTTCCGAAAAAGAAACCCCCTTTTTTTTAAGTCGCTCCTCTGGCTTGTCTTGGTCTCTGAGTGGTTTCCTGCGCACATAGCGGCCTCTCCTAAAGGAGCGTTGAACGGATGGAAACCAGGAAACCTCTCCTTTTTTTATCCCTTGCCTTTTCAAGGATTTCGTCCAAGGCTGGAACCAAACAGAAATTTACCCTCACAGGGGAGGGAACAAAGTTTGGCCTTTGCCTGTATGTCCCCATGCCATCCCTTCAGCCAGACCGCTCTGTGACCAGCCAACCTGCCTGCCAATCTCGCCGAGACCGCTGATGCATCCACCAGAAATGCTGCTGCTCCCCTGAGGGTTGGTATTGACGCCAGGATCATCTCCCTGGGTACGTGCTGTTCCAGGTGATCCTCCAGGTTATCCAGCCAGACTTTCAGTGACCTGGCCGTACACATGGCTGAGATAGTCGGTCTTAAGGTTCCTGCCGAGGACTCCCAAGTTGCTTTGAGGAAACTGTCAGATTTTCTTTCCAGTAGCTCCTTTAGCGACCCCAGGTCTTCAAAAGGCAAAGATGATCTTCTTGAAATCTTTGATATCGCTACGTCCAGTCTTGGGCTTTATCCCAAGAGGAAGAGGCCTCCTCGTCAAAGAGATATTTTCTTTTAAAAGAATCCAGACTCTGCTTCCTATCGGACTTTTCCCATTCCCTTCTGATCAGACTCTGCAACTGCTCATTAATTGGGAACTTTCTGCACTTCTTTTGCTCAAGTCTCTTGAACATGTCATCCTGTGCCGACCTCTTAGCCTTCTGGTCTACCAGACCCATAGTGGAACTAATTACCTTTACCAACTTATCCATTCCCTCTATAGGGAACCAGTGGCAACCTTCTGAGCTAGTATCTAATGAGGCGGCCGACTGGTCAGATGCCCACGGGTCTTGTGACCCAGTAGAGTCCTCAGGAGTCGAAGGGGATTCTCTGCATCTTTTCCCCCCCATTCCTCTATCCCCAGCTGGGACCAGAGCACTAACGGACTTCTGCGTTAATCAAGGACCTCAGACTAGTAGCAAACCCAGGGGATTCTTCGGAGATCATCTGCTCTATACAGTAGTGGCATAGTTTTGTCGCCTATTCTTTTAATAACTTCTGTCCGCAGAGGGGGCACTCCTTATGGTTTGCCTTGATCCTACATTTTCTAGGGGCCTCCTATACCACCCCATAAGCCATCAAGGATCATGAGAAGGAGAGCAACAAGAAGAGAGAGAGAGAAAGAGAGAGAGAAAGAACATTAGACAGCTGTACTTTCTCGAAGCCCACTCACCACTCGGACGCTTATACGTGTACCGGATCAGGAGGCTGAATACTGCCAGAAAGCTGTCCTCTGGAGACTGTAGTTCCCTCCTTTCTGGCACCACAACCGCTGCTCGCCGTATTCCGTGTGCTGCCTGAGTGGCCCCCACTGCTGCTGGCCCGATGAGGCTGCTGGGGTACTGTCTTTCTCCTCAAGAGGACGTGACGGGCGTCTTTTTTACGGTGTTTGCAGCAACACCTGTTGTTCCTGCTGCTGCAATGGTTGTAGCTGCTCAGGCGACTGAGCCTCCACATCGATGACGCCATCTACTTGTCGTCGGTCCCCTTTTTGCTCACATGCGACTGCCGGCCGACTTGCGCCACCCTCTGGCCCTCCTCCGGAAGCTGCCCATGATGAATTCCGGTTTATGCTGCTGACCGCATGCATCATCCAGATGCGACTTCCAGTCAAAGCTCCTGGCCGTACCTGCAGCACAGCCCTGGATCTCCTTTTCCCCGGTAAGCGCCGCTCTGCCTCTTCTCTTCCCCCACCCCCCCAGTACGCCGATGTGTCCGAGGAGTTCCAGCTTGGAGACGCTGCTACACCAGCGCCCAGCCCACACCCGCACAGGAAAGGAACCCCTGGGGACCTCCGTGATGCTACCGGCCCCTGGCGACAGCCGCAGCAGCCCCCAGTCTGCCTCCTCATGACCGACCCAGGTCCAGGCATCCTCTTCTACATTCGCCCAGAGCAACAATGTGCCTCCAGGCAGCATGGCTAGCAAAAGCCCGCAAATGTTTGCTCAAGGAGGGCACCCCACGGGGTACCTCAGAGGTGCTACCAATACCTGTGATGACTGCAGAAGCCCCCAGTCTACCCAGACTCCTGACTGTCCCAGACCCAGGCATCCTCTTTACTGCCGCCTTTACCTAGGGTTTCCCATCAAGGACAGGAAACCAACTGATGCGGAGAGAGGAGCCACCCTTTTTATCTTGAAGGTTTCCTGTCCTTGAAGGGCGGATCCCCTCTCTCCCGTGGTGCCATCATGGGTGAAAAAAAAAAAAAGTTCAGCACTATATGAAACCCATTTATTTTGGGGATTTTTCGAGGTCTACCATCTTGTCACCTTAGATACCAGTTTGTAGGCATCACTAATTTAATTAAACTGTATTAATCCAAAGTAAACATTGGCCAACAAAGGTGTGAAATTGAACAATCCCTGTGGCTGACCATATTGTGACAATGAACAAAGCATGTGGCTGATCAAGGTGTGATATTGAACAATGCCTGAGCCACTCAATGGCAGACCAAAGTGTGACAGTGTCCTACAAACACAATGCACTGCCAGTGTCTAAGGGTACCGTCACACAATGCCATTTTTATCGCTACGACGGCACGATCCGTGACGTCGCAGCGTCGTATGATTATCGCTCCAGCGTCGTAGACTGCGGTCACACTTTGCAATCACGGCGCTGGAGCGATGCCGAAGTCCCCGGGTAACCAGGGTAAACATCCGGTTACTAAGCGCAGGGCCGCGCTTAGTAACCCGATGGTTACCCTGGTTACCAGCGTAAACGTAAAAAAACCCAAACAGTACATACTTACATTCCTGTGTCTGTCCCCCGGCGTTCTGCTTCTCTCCACTGTGTAAGCACCATAGCCGGAAAGCAGAGCGGTGGCGTCACCGCTGTGCTCGCTTTCCGGCCGGCAGGCGCTCACAGTGCAGAGAAGCTGAGACGCCGGAGGACAGACACCGGAATGTAAGTATGTACTGTTTGTTTTTTTTACGTTTACGCTGGTAACCAGGGTAAACATCGGGTTACTAAGCGCGGCCCTGCGCTTAGTTACCCGATGTTTACCCTGGTTACAAGCGAACACATCGCTGGATCGCTGTCACACACAACGATCCAGCGATGTCAGCGGGTGATCAAGCGATGAAAGAAAGTTCCAAACGATCTGCTACGACGTACGATTCTCAGCAGGGTCCCTGATCGCTGCTGCGTGTCAGACACAGCGATATCGTAACGATATCGCTAGAACGTCACGAATCGCACCGTCGTAGCGATGAAAATGGCACTGTGTGACGGTACCCTTAGGTAAAATTATTCCCGACCAATTCACCTCCCCACTGTTACATTTGTATGTGTATTTTTTCATGAACATTTGTCTTGTATTGGTAACCTGTATTCAGGCTTCTGTGGTGGAAAAGCTGAAGTTTGGGATCCTGAAAAAGGAACAAAAAAAAACCCGCTTAAAACATGCATTTTTTATGCTGCTTTTCTGCCAAGAGTGCAGGTTTTGCTGCAGAAAAAAAGTGCAGCAAAAACGCCTAGTATCAACTTAGTTTCAGAATTTTTAGAGTCAAAGGTAAGAAAATGTCAAATTCTAGAGATGTTTTTGGAGGTGCAGGTGACCTGAGCGAGCGTGTTATCGGATGTGGGGAGTGAAGGAAAGAGCTGACTCAAATATAACCCCAAGAGATGGTAAAATTGGATTACGGAAGGTTATTACAGGGAGGAGACACTTAGTTTTGGACAGATTCAATTGTAAAGGTAGGAGGAGAACCAGGACAGAGTGGTTTCCTTGAAGCGAATGGAGCAGAGCATAGTGCGGAGCAGCTGATGATCCGCAGTGTCAGATGCAAGAGGGAGATCTAGCAGGGACCATTAGATTTAGCTGTTAGTAGATTTAGCTCCATCCATCTTCCCATCAACTCTGAGCAGCTTACCTGTTCTTGCTTAAAAAAAGCCTCCTCACAGCATGATGCTTCTACCACCACGTGTGACGGTGGGGATGGCGTTTTTAGGGTTATGTGCAGTGTTAGTTTTCCTCCAGACATATTCACATTTAGCCCCAAAAGTTCTCCTTTGGCCTCATCTGACCAAAGCCCCTTCTTCTACCACATGCTCGCTGTGTCCCCTATATGGTTTTTTGCAAAATGCAAACGGAACTTCTTCTGGTTTTGAAAAATGGCTTCTTCTTGCCACTCTTCCATAAAGGCCAGATTTGAGGCATATACGACTAATAGTTGTCCTATGAGTGTATTCTCCTCCCTGAGCTGTGGATCTTGGCAGCTCCTCCACAGGGACTGTGGACCTCTTGGTTTCTTCTCTAATTATTGCTCTCCTTGCTTGGGATGTCTGTTTAGGTGGATGGCCATGTCTTGGTAAGATTGCATTTGTGCCATACTCCTTACATTTTTGGATGATGGATTGATCATTAGATGTCCAGAGCTTGGGACATTTTTTATAACCTAACCCTGCTTTACTCTTCTCCACAGCTTTATCCCTGACCTGTCTGGTGGGCTCCTTGGTTTTCATGATGCTGTTTGATTCCTAATGTTATAATAATAATAATAATATTTATTAATAATAATAATAATAATAATAATAAAGTTCTCACACACTCCTCCACCTTCCACTCTCCTCTCCTACTCAGACTCTCCTTTTGTCCACCTCCTGCCATCTTCTCCTCCATCTCCTGCTTTCCCGTGCTCCTCCTCTCCTCCACCTTCCACTTTCCTGTCCTCCTTCTCCTTTCCTCCACTTCCCGCTCTCCTGTTTTCATCTACCTTCCGCTCTCCTTTCCTCATCCTCCTTTCCATCTGCAGCTCTACTGTCCTCCTCCTCTCCTCCACCTCTCGCTCTCCTCCGTCACCTTCCGCACTCTTGTCCATCTCCTCTTCTCCACCAGCCACTCTCCTCTTCACCTGCTCTCTTGTCCTGATCCTCTCCTCCACCCCCTGCTATCCTCATCCTAACCTAACCCTGTTTACTCTTCTCCACAACTTTATCTGTGACCTGTCTGGTGGGCTCCTTGTTTTTCATGAAGCTGTTTGATCCCTAATGTTCTCACAAAAACCTTTGTGGTCTTCAAAGAACATCTGCAGTTACACAGAGAAGAAATCACACCCAGGAGGACACAATGTAATAATTATGTGATTTCTGGGAGCATTTAGTCACTCAGGATGTTATTTAGGAGGATGAGACTACAGAGGGCTGAATACAAATGCACCTCATAATGTCCAGATTTATATTTCTTAAATAATTAGAAAACCTTGCACCATTTCCTTTACACTTCGCAAATACTTGCTACTTTGTGTTTGTATCATATAAAATGCCTATAAAATACATTTAAGTTTGTGATGGTAACATGAAAGATTTGGAAAAGTTAACAGGGTACGAATTCTAATTCAAAGCACTATGCTTCCTGCTCTCCTCTGCTCTCCTCCACCTCCCAGTGTCCTATCCTCCACCTCCTGTTCCACCTCCTGCTTGCCTCCTCTCCTTAAGAGTAGATCTAGAGATCTACTCTTAATGGCTGTTTGCTACACCTGGTGCTAATGCCCAAAGCTGGCAGACACCTGTGAGCCACCGGTCACGGCTGCGAGCCACAGATCCTGGCTGCGAACCACCGATCCCGGCTGTGAGCCACAGATCCCGGCTGCGAGCCACAGATCCCGGCTGCGAGCCACAGATAACGGCTGTGAGCCACCGATCATGGCTGCGAGCCACCGATCACGGCTGTAAGCCACAGATCCCCGCTGCGAGCCACCGATCACCGCTGCGAGCCACCGATCACGGCTGCGAGCCACCGATCACGGTTGCAAGCCACAGATCCCCGCTGCGAGCCACCGATCACCGCTGCGAGCCACCGATCACGGCTGCGAGCCACAGATCCCCGCTGCGAGCCACCGATCCCGGCTGCAAGCCACAGATCCCCGCTGCGAGCCACCGATCACAGCTGCGAGCCACAGATCCCCGCTGCGAGCCACCGATCACAGCTGCGAGCCACAGATCCCCGCTGCGAGCCACTGATCACGGCTGCGAGCCACCGATCACGGCTGCGAGCCACATGTGCTCTAGGAGATAAGCTGAGCATGGGAGACGTCCAGGACCATGAAAGGAGGGGTGACATTACATCCTGGTGGCCTCCTCACTCTCTGCCATCTTGGGATGCTCACCCAGAACCACCACCCTCATCATCCCTATGTATATATATATATATATATATATATATATATATATATATATATAGTGATCTCCCAGCACAGGAGGACACAGCAGGAGCAGCTGTCAATCACACACTGCAGCCCCGCCCACACAGAGCTGCAGAGCCTGTACACACCGGGCAGCACACATTAGCCAGGACCAGGAGAGGTGGGCACACGAGCTCCGCACAGTGGGTACCAGATAGTGGGGCCATAATACTCTATTAAAGGGGCGGTCCAGGAGAGCCGCAGAGTCCTGGTAATCACCACTAACCCTGAGCAGATAGTTACACAGACAGGTATCCGGGTTACCACCTACGGGGCAGAGCAGGTTATCTGCACAGCAAGCACAGGCGGCACTACCATACCTTATATCACATCCCGCATGCTGAGTAATGTATGTATCGTGCACCACACACACTACAAGCTGCAGCGACAGCCAAAATCTATGGAGGTATCCACTACACAACCGTCCAGAATCCTAATGATAACCGTCCAACCAGAAAATCAATATTAAAGGGGAACACGCTCCTGATACAAGGCATTATAGCAACACAGCGACAATCAGGTAACATGAGAATGGCACAATCCTGACCGCAGCTCTGGAGGTGACTGGAGGATAAGACACGATATAACAGCAGAATAGTGACCGCAGCTCTGGAGGTGACTGGATGATAAGACACGATGTAACAGCACTAACACCGAACAAAGGATGATACATGGTCAGACCAAGTATAATGCAAAAATATATACTTTATTGATGGTAATAAAACCAAGTGTAAGGAAGGAAAAATAGTGGCAACACAAAGGAAATGCTGAATAGATAGCAGGAGGCGCGTCCCCAGGATTCTCTGTCCTCGTGTCCTCGTTGCGGTGGGTACCTCGTGGCAGCAGTGATTATTAACCTGGTGATGGTGTACAATGGGAAATTGTATGTTATGAGTTAGTACCTTGGTGGCTATGTCTCTTATCTATGTATTCTCCCTGGATGGCTGCCCGTAGCCGAGTGTCCCACCTTGTTAGGTCAATTTACTAATATCCCTATTTGTGTTGTGTTTATTTGGTTTTTATATATTGCTTTATCCTTTTGCTAATTTTTTCATACACTTTGTCTGCATCTAATAGGGAATGTATTACTAGGCCATAGTTCTTAGTCTCTGGGGACTGGTATTTCTGGGCACGCGCCTCCTGCTATCTATTCAGCATTTCCTTTGTGTTGCCACTATTTTTCCTTCCTTACACTTGGTTTTATTACCATCAATAAAGTATATATTTTTCTGCATTATACTTGGTGTGACCATGTATCATCCTTTGTTCGGTGTTAGTTTCACATATCAGATGATAGGTCTTGTGGGTCTTTTTCACTAATGGTACAGACTACTGTAATATTGAGTGTTACCATGGTGATTGGCTATATAAGTTGTTATTTATGATGTAACAGCAGAATAGTGAGTGCAGCTCTGGAGATGACTGGAGGACAGGTGCCCACAATCAGTCACACCCTGCTAGGAGCAGCACCTGTCTTGTGAGCTCCAGCACTTCCAGCAGGAGGCCCAGAGTCGGCCTCTCTTCTCCCCAGGGAGAGGCAGGCTTCCTGGGAGGCCGGCATGGCTTCCCAGGCTTCTGTTCCCCGGTCTGTGCCGGCAGGGGACAGAGAGCAGCAGCAGCAGCAACCGGCCCAAGAAGGACTGAGGAGGTCGGGACGGGTGAGAAGAAACATACCCACCTACTCCAACCCTGAGACGGCTCATCGTCCGCCCAGAGAGGGAGACAGGGGCACCCCAGGCCCCAGGAAGGAGAGCCCAGGAACATCCTGGGGGGAGAGGAGCTCCGGCGAGTCCACGAGTACCTTCTCCTCCCGAGTGGTCGCCATGCTACGTGAGTATGAGGACGCCGGCAAAGCACTGACCGGGCTGAAGGAGGAGCTGCGGGTGGCTCGGGTCCTGAACACCCGAGCCTCTAACAAGGAGAGACCCGCGACCTCCCAGAGGTTCAGAGCCCTCAGAGATGAGGTGGCCCGGTTAGTGCTCCTCCGGGAGTGGATTGAGAAAAGCGCAGGTCCCTTCCTGGAGAGGTTTAAGAACCAGCGGCGGTTCTCAGAAATGAAGGGGTTAAATACCTCAGGAGAGCCGCCAGTCGGCGTCCTAAGCGACGAGGAGGAGGAGGATGACGACGTGGCTGTAACTGGAGTCCTACAAGCTGGAACCAGCCGGGAGAGTGAGTCGCAGAGCCGACAACAGGGAAGCGGCCTCCCGGCACGGCAGAGGACTCCGACAGCACAGGCTGGAGTGTCAGCGGAGGAAGAGGAGGAGGGCGGTCTGCTACAGGAGATCCGACAGCTGGAGTCTCCAGTGAACCTGGACCGCTTCTCCTTTGGTGAGGACGAGCCAGCAGAGGAAACAAAGAAGAGGAAGAAGACAACGAAGGAGACCGCACGGGAGGTGGTGAGTTACAGATATGTACTGATGGATGATGTTACACCTACCACCTCCTGTGTAAACCCCACCAAACCTAAAGGCACGGGCTCTGCAGTGGGTCCGGGGCATAGGCAAGGTGGGGAGAGGAGGAGGACGTCCGGCGGTGCTGCCGTCTGTGCGGGGAACAGTGCAGGGGGCGAGGCTGTGGAGGTACTCACGGCGCCGGACATAGGGGACCCCGAGGAGTTTCCCTCTCTGCCCTCTGCGGCTAAGCCGGTTGTCACCGGGGCTGAGGGGAGCGAGGGGGATGTCCACGCCGTTGCGAAAGGGGGACGTTGTGGGCAGAATCCATCCCTGCTCACTACGGCTGAGCCGGCCGACGCCGGGGCTGTGGGGAGCAGGTCCGAGAAACTTGGTGCGGCGAAAGGGGGGCGCACTGTTGTGACAGGGGCGCAGTGCGCCTCAACAGAGAAGAGGCATGCGGCTGCGATAGGGGAGCAGCGAGTCCAAAAAGAAAAAAAAAAAACAGGAAAAATCATCTGCAGGGAACACTGGGCGCCCTGCTGCGACGGGAGGACAGAGTGCTCCAGCACCCAAATGTGACACCAGGACCCCGAAGTCTGTGGGTGCGGGGCAGGCGGTGCCCCCCAACATGCAGCGGGCCCAGAATAATAAAATACAAACTGCTGCAGTAGGGGGGCAAGGCGCTCCAGAGAAACAACAAAACACCAATGAAGGGAAAACGGGTGTGGTGCTGCACCCCTCCCCCGGTCCAGCAGGTGTGAGTGCAGAGAAGCCAGACACAAGTGAGGAAGGAATGGATGTTACTGTGGAAGGTGCAGAGAACACTGGGACAAATGGTGGTGAGAATACTGGTAATAAAGTGATGGGAAGTGGTGAGGGGAATGATGGGAGTAGTGGTGGAGTGAATGATGGGAGTAGTGGTGGAGTGAATGATGGGAGTAGTGACGTTGCCAATGATGGGAGTAGTGGCGGAGTGAATGAGGAGAGCTTTACTGGTGTTGGTGGAGGGGAAGCAGGTAGTGGTCCCGCTGCCCCCCCAGCGGTGGCGGGGTCTTCAGCCCCAAGCTATTCAGGGGCTGTCACTGCTGGGGGTAGTAGTGCGCCCTTGTCTGGTGACCCTGAGGATGGTGACTTGCAACAGCGCTTCCTGGACGCCCTGAGGAGAGGGGAGAGTTCTATCAATGTAGAGGGGAGAGAGGTTGATCTGTCTTTCTGGATAGAGAGACACGGTCTTTCCGCCTTCCGAGACAGAGGGGCAGAGACTGTCTGGTCTCTGCCGACACCGGGGCAGAGGAGTAACCGTAGGAACGTGGCCCGTCTCCAGTGGGTAAGCAAGGATGCCTGTCCTGATCGGTCAAGGGTTGCTGAGCTCCTGCTGGGGATGGGCTTCGTGGCATATGACATCTTTGCCTTGATCCATCCCTATGGGACCTCCTACTTCGATGTCAGCTTCGTGAGACCGGTATCTGGTCAGGAGCCTGGACCTTCATGGTGAAATTGAAGGTTTTAGGAAACACCGTTACCCATATCCCTTCCTCAACATTTTTGGGGAGGGACAGGATCTTGATTTTCTACCGGGGGCAGCCTAAGGTCTGTCACAGGTGCGGCAGCCCCACACACTTCAGTGCGCAGTGTACCACCCAGAAATGCGCACTGTGTGGGGACCTCGGCCATCTCGCTGCTACCTGTGGCAGGATTAGGTGTAACCTGTGTGGTGACCTCGGTCACCCGTTCAGTCGCTGTCCGCGTTCCTTTGCCAATGCGGTCCTGAAAGCGGCGAGTGCGGGGCAGGCGAAAGCCGGGATTAATCTCGCCGGTGAAGGGACCAGCAGAGGCGGAGGAGGCAGGGAACCGGTGAGGAGCAGGCTGCCGCCATCCAATATCAGGCGGCAGCAGCAGCGCCGTGGGAACAGGGGGCAGGGAGTAATGACCCTAAACTCTGACCCGGGTGCTTCACTTGCAGCTGAGGATCCTAAAGACGGCGAATTGAGTGAGGAAGTCAAGAGACTTGAAAGGGAGGAGCAAAAGGACGCCATGTCTGCCCAGGAACCTTCATCCGGTGACAGTCTGGATGAGGGAGATGGGGAGTGGTCACAGCAAAAGAAAAAGGGTAACAGGAAAACAACTAAGGATAAGAGGGGGTCCGGGCCTCGAGCCTCCTCCTTGGAGTGCGACCCCTCTGACTCCGTAGCCCTGATCCAGGTGCCATTGGAAGGTCCAGCCGCCCCCCCCCCTCTGGTGGATCTCTCTAACCGGTTCCGGGCCCTCCAGGACTCCCCTCCAGAGGGGGGCGATGGGGACCCGGGGCCGGAGGTTGCGGACAAGGTTGTTGGGGCTCAGGAGGTCGCTGGGTCTTCTTCTCAGGGGGCAAATACAAAGCCTTCTGGGGGGGGGACTACCTCAGGACCACTAGACAAGGGCCAGAGTGTATGTAAGGAGAGAATGGATGAGTCTGTTTGTCTTAAGCACACTAAAAACTCATCATTGTCAGAGGAAGAGGGTGAAACTGTTGGGGGTGGGAAGAAAAAGGCTATCTAATTCAATCAATCATGATGGCGGCACCCACCCCATTGACGCTGGCAACCATTAATGTTGCCAGCATAAAGTCAGATGTGGCAAGGTACACGGCCTTTCATTTTCTTGGCCAACTTGACGCCGACATTTTGTTTTTGCAGGAGACCAGGTTGACCGACCTATCAACCATGCATAAAGCAAGGCGGGAGTGGAGGCACGGGCCCTCCTACTGGTCTCTTGCGGCCGAGCCGTATAGTGGGGTGGCGGTCCTTTTTAAGACCGCAGCGGTTGAATGCAGACGACTGATCGAGTTAGAAATGGGGAGATGCTTGATCCTAGATGTCTCCATTGGGGGACAGGAGCTTCGGCTCATTAACATCTACGGTCCCCAGTCCAAGTGGGACCGCAAGTGTCTCTTCATGAAGATCAAACCTTTCTTATTTTCGAGTAGGCAGGTGGTCTTTGGAGGGGATTTCAACAACATCACGAGACCCTGTGATAGAGGAGGTTCCGGAGACCGTCTGGCTTACGATTGCGTCGCGCTAAATAGGATAGTAAGTGAGGCACGCCTGGTGGATGTCCACATCCTGCACAACACAGGCCACGCGGGGTTCACCTTTTTTAGAGGTAGTCAGTGCAGGTCTAGGTTAGACAGGTTTTATTTGAAGGAGGATGCCGTCTCCTCGCCGTTGTCGGTTGTGGAGGTGGAATTCTCCGATCAGTGTTTGATTATGTTTTCTCTGAGCGTTACAGAGACTCCTCGGATGGGAAGAGGTTATTGGAAGCTGAATTCGTCACTCCTTGAGGAAGAAGCTGTAAGACGGTCCTTTGAGGAATTTCTTCAGAGCCAGGTACCGCTGCTGGGCCTAAGTAACACTAAGTCTGAGTGGTGGGAGATGTTCAAACATCGGGTGGCGAGATTCTTCCGGCAACTCTCGAACCTCAGAAGCCTGAACAGGGATCGCCTGTATCAGAGCCTGAGGAGGAAACTCGAGCAACTTGTCTCGACTGGGGGTAGCCGCGAGGCGATCTCCAGTGTGAAATCCTTGCTAAAGAGGTGTCAGTACGATAGGCACGCATCTTTGGTTTTTGAGAGGGATTACGGGAAGTACTACTCGCCCGACCCTTACAGAAGCTGCAAGATGTCAGTGAATAGTAAGATAGTGACCGGGCTGATGGACAGTTCATACTACTCGCACCTCTTGGGAAGGAAGGAACTGGATCGTGACAGGATGTCGGCTTTCCTGGCTGAAGCTGTTCCTGAGCCAGGGGCTGACCTCTCGCTGGGCGGTTTGGCAGAAGCGATCAAAGAAGAGGAAGTGAGACTGGCGATCGATGGGCTCCGGCCCAAAAAATCGCCAGGTCCGGATGGCTTGACATCCGAATTCTTTAAGACCTTTAGGGACTCCTTGGTCCCCCTCTTGACTCAGGTGTTTAGTGAGTGTCTCTCCTCGGGCACTCTGCCGAGATCATTAAGGAGGTCGGCTTTGATCATTTTGTCAAAGGGTAAGGATCCGTCACGCATTGAGAATTGGCGTCCCATATCACTTCTCAATGTGGACAGGAAGGTTTTGGCTAAGATACTCTTCAATAGGCTGGTGAAGTTTGCACCGCGGCTCCTTTCGGAGGCCCAGCACTGTTGCGTTCCTGGCCGTAGCACTTTCAGTGCTGTTCTGGGTGTCCGAGAGGCCGTGGAGCGGGGCAGGGCGGGCCTTTGGAAGGGGTTCTTGCTGACCCTGGATCAGGCAAAAGCCTTTGATCGGGTCGACCACGAGTACCTCTGGTCCACTCTTTTGAGGTATGGTCTGCCTGGAGGGTTTGTGGACTGGCTTAAGACCTTGTATGCAGGGGCTGAGACTTTCCCTCTGGTAAACGGGTGGATTGGACAACCTTTCGGGGTGGGATCTGGTGTCCGCCAGGGCTGCCCTCTTAGTCCTTTGCTTTACGCGTTTGCGATCGATCCCTTCCTCAGAAGGGTTGATTGTGGACCGTTGGCGGGGGTGAGGATGGGCGGGTTGGCGCCAGAGGCTATCCTGAGGGTAGTGGCCTACGCGGACGACGTTACTGTCTTTGTTTCTTCGCAAGAGGAGGCGATGGTGGTGATGTCAGAAGTGGAGAGCTACTCGGAGGCATCCGGGTCCAAGGTCAACCAGGACAAGTGTGAGAGTCTCTGGCTGGGAGGCGGGGATCCCACATTTGATCTTCCGGACACCCTCCCCGAACCCCAAGAACATGCCAAAGTCCTAGGCATCGAATTTGGCCAGGGTGATTACCCCACGAAAAACTGGGAAGGCAGAATCAAGGGTGTCGCCCAAAAAGTGGACCAATGGAAGGGTTGGTCTTTGACCCTGAGGGAAAGGGTTGACCTGTGCAAAGCTTTCCTGCTCCCCTTGTTAATCTACCTGGGCAGCGTCTGTGTCTTGCCGGAGCCTCTCTGGACACGGGTCTACAGTCTGTTCTTCCAGATGTTATGGGGGAATAGACTAAACCTAGTCAAACGGGAGGTCACTTATCGCACGAGGAGACTAGGGGGGTTGAATATGATAAACCCCGTGGTGTTCCTAGTGAACACCTTTTTGAAAGTTAACGTGGCAAACCTCTGGAAAGAGAGGGCTCCTCCGTGGGTATTCTCCTGCAAGGGATGGTTTCAGCCTTTCTTCCAGGAATGGGAGACAGGGGGAAGATTGAAGGATCTTCGCACACCGCGCGGGCATCTCCCGGCTTATGTTACCCCGGTTCTGAAGATGATGCGCCCGTGGGGTCTGGGAGTGTGGGAAGTGAGGTCCCTCCCGAGGAAACTCCTCGACATGCGGGTCGCATTTTCAGAGACCATTGGTCCTCAAGGACTGCCCGAGTCGGGATCTAGAGGTTGGGTTAAGTTTGTTAAATTCTAGCAGGATCCCCAAGAAGTATTGGGACTTGACTTGGCGCTGCTTCCAAGGTAAGTTGTATGTGAGGGACAATTTGAAGCACAGGAGCTCCGTGGACAGAAATTGTCCCCGTGAGGATTGCGCTACCATGCTGGAAAGCATGGAGCACTTCCTGCTTCATTGTCCCTTTAATACAGAGGTGTACAACAGGGTGGGCACTTCCATTGGTTGGCCGCGGCTGGCCACTCTGTCCTATGCCGAGTGGGCCTATGGAGCGTTCAGAGACCTCGGGAGAAGGGACCGAGCCACTTTATTCTTAGTCAGCGCAGTGGTCAGGTACTTCACGTGGAACGCACGAGTTTTAGTTACGACGCAGAGTAAAATCCTCCGTGTAGATAAAGTTTTAGCAGCATCCTAGGTGCCCTGGTGAAGGTACGTTCTCTGGAGTGTGAAAGACTGGGAGCCCGGAGGGCGGCCTATCTCTGGAGGGGTTTCTCCTTCGGGTGCCTTAGTCCGTTAGCGCTCCTATATCCTGGTGGTGGGCTGATGTCTTTACACCCTAGGTTTTTGTTTTGTATTTCTGTTCCCTGAATAGAAGGTTTGCAGGCATCGAACTTGAGCCTTGGGTGGTGAGTATGTAGGTTGTGTTCTGTGATGTTGGTTTATGTATATATTGTATATAGTGTATTGTATGTATTGTATATAGTGTGTATAATAGAGGGTCTTAGTTAGGTTGGGTGGGGGGATTGGGGGGTTCAACGGCTTTGATAAGAGACTGATCTGGCCTGGCCCAGGCCCTGCCTGGGGAAAAACTTTGGGGCCTGATCCTAGCTCGAATAATTCCTGAACTTTGTGGCCAGAGTTGGATCAGGGGTGGCGGGATAGTTAGAGTAGGTGTGTATATATATATAAAAAAAAAAAAAAAAAATGTTGTACACTGTATTGTATTTAGGTTTGTTGTGGGGTGAATGTGGTGGTGTAAGGGGGTGGCTGTAAGGTAAGGCAGTGGGACCAGTAGGGTTTTGTTGTGTTTGCGGTGTTGTATAGTGTTTGGTTTAGTATAATGTGTTTATAGTGTATATATTGTATATAATATTGTATATAGGACGGTGTGAATGTAGTTGGGGTTGTACAGTAGTATGAATGAAGCTGGGCCGTTGGTCTTACATGATTTTATACTATTTATATTTTTTACAGGGGTATTCATGTAGTTATGAGTATTTTGTTTGTCGTCTTTTAGTTTTGCTTTCTTTATTTTTATTGGAATTTTTCTTTCACGTCCCTGATTTGTAGGTCATGAACCTTCTCCATTTTTGTTCCATTTCCGGTCTATTTCTTTGTGATTTTTGTCGTTTGTTGTCCTCTGATTGGAGCTTTGTTCTTATGTTTTGTTCTGTGGTGTTTTATTTGTAATGTATCTTGGTTTTTGTCATGTAAGGTATTTTTATTTTATTTAATAAAAGACCTGGAGGATAAGACAGGATTAGAAATAAATGAACCCATGGATGTTCAGGTCTGGGCAAAAATTTTAAACAATTTTGTTCAGGTTCCGGTTTGTCGTGGGACAGATATGGATCATCATCTTGTTGGACAGGTCAGGAATATAGTGGTTTATTATTTTTTGGCTTTTACAGGGGACATGGGCATCAATAGATTATCTTCTCATCGAATAGGTGAGTATAACTTTGCATTTTTATTTGTTGTGAATAAATGGGTAAAAAAAAGGTTGTGGAGTTTTAGTTCAAATAAATAACTTTATTGTGGCTGTGTCTTTATTACATTCTAACTATACGATTAGTAATGGATGGGTGTCTTCTAGACGTCTCTCCATTACTAACCCATGGATTTGATGTCAGCTGACAATACAAAGGTGACATCAACCCCACAACTATTACCCCACTACTTGCCACCGAACCAGTGGAAGTGGGAAGAGTGACAAAGCACTAGAATTGGCACAACTAATGGATTTGCCTCTTCTGGGGTGACTGCATGCTGCTATTTTTAGGCGGGGGAGGGGGCAGAATTCATGGCCCCTTACCAGTCTGAGAATACCAGCCTTCAGCTGTCAGATTTGGCTTGCCTGGTTGTCAAAAATGTCCCATGCCATTTAAAATTATATATTTAAATAATTAAAAAAACACAGCATGGATTCCCATCTAATATTGATAACCAGCCAATATAAAGCTGACAGCTGGGGGTTGCAGCCCACAGCTGTCAGCTTTACCTGCACTTGCTATTAAAAATAGAGGGGATCCCACACCATTTTTTTAGTTTATCTATTTTCTGCACAGACGTCAGCTGTTGAAAGCACTACTCTGATCAGCCAATGCCTGTGATTGGTGGTAACCTTTTTACCGTCAGTCAGAGAGCTGGCTCACATGCTGTAATCTGACAGCGTGTGAACCGCAGTGCTCTAACCAGTGGTAACGAACTTACCACCGATAAGAGCCGCTGGTGTTTCTCATTCTTTCACACAGATGACAGCATAGGAAACAAAGGATGTTCAAGTCCAAACAGTAACACAGACTTCCTGGAGAAGTTAGTGTTCGGGGTCCATGCACGAACACCAGGTGTTCGATCCTGACCCTAAACTTTACTGTTCGGGTTTGCCCATCCCTAGACATGATGTAAGAGCAGAATAGTGACTGCAGCTCTGGAGGTGACTGGAGGACAAGACACCATGTAACAGCAGAATAGTGACTGCAGCTCTGGAGGTGACTGGAGGACAAGACACCATGTAACAGCAGAATAGTGACTGAAGCTCTGTAGGTGACTGCTGTTACTTCATGTCTTATCCTCCAGTCACCTACAGAGCTGCAGTCATTATTCTGCTGTTACATGGTGTCTTGTCCTTCAGTCACCTCCAGAGCTGCAGTCACAATTCTGCTGTTACATGGTGTCTTGTCCTCCAGTCACTTCCAGAGCTGCTGTCACTGTTCTGCTGCTGCATTATCCTGCTGTCACCTACAGAGCCGCAGTCACTACTTTGCTGTTACTTCATGTCTTATCCTCCAAAGTAGTGACTGCAGCTCTGTAGGTGACAGCAGGATAATGCAGCAGCAGAAAAGTGACAGCAGCTCTGGGGGTGACTGAAGTATAAGACACAACATAGCAGCAGAATAGTGACTGCTGCTCTGGAGGTGACCGTGTAGGAGTGGTGGGGCTGATGGGCCTCTAACACAAACTCTTTTTTAAGGTCTGACATGGTCGGGGACGACCATAATTAAAGTGTGGGGGAATGCAGGACATGGTAGGGCAGATGGTCTGCTCCCTGACACTCTAAATGGTTAAATGTATTTGATGTTTATATATGTTATAAAAGACTGAAAGTCACTGGGGCTAAAAATAGTTTAGACAGGGAGAACTGTAATGGCGGGTCCAGTTTGGGAGGGGGAACTGAGAGCTAGTGTCAAAGACAGGAAGTGATACACTCAGTGAGTGCTAAGCAGTAACAAGTGACAGGCCCAGGACAGGGGCTGCAAAGGGCAAGTGTGAGCCTAGAAACTTGGTCAGTGGATTGCCAGACAACCCCTCCGCACGAGTTCCTTTGCCGGCCTGGGAACCTCGAGAAAGACATCGGGGCACACTCCTTCTGCCAAGCTGCAGGAGAAACTGGACTCGAAACTTTAGAGGCGGAGTGAGATGGAACCCAGATATACTGCTAGAAAAGGAGAAAATCCCCTGGAACTAGAAGAGATAGTAAAGGCGATGGTCTACCTAAACCGAGAACCAGGGCTGAAGTTGTGTCCGGTACCTATGGAAAAGAGTCATTCACCAAGTAAAAGTTTGTTTTATGAACCTCGTGTCTCCTGGATTGATGGCTGCCCTGGTTCCAGAAGAGGAACTCCTGGAGTCAGAAGAGGCCTGCGGCCCCGAGGTAAGTGTGGGGCCCCTCACAGACAGCAGGACACCGGGACTGGGACACAAGCTCTCTGTGGGATGTCTGGGAACAAAAGCTCACCCACTACTACCTCGCTTGGGCTTCTTACAACTGGAGGATAAGCCACAATGTAGCAGCAGCATGCACTGTGTGCAGAAATCTCTGCAGTGCAGGCAACACCAGATCTTCATTTTATGCAAATTTCCCACCTCCTTCTGACTATTAATGAATGCTGATTGGATGAAGCAGATCCGGTGATGTGTATTTGTGTAATGAAGGGATGTGGCCCCAAGATATCCCACCCTTTATCAGAATTATTAAATTATTAGCAGCTTGATCTCCTTAGGCAAAATGTCAGGAAAAGAGATTTCCCAACTCTGAGACATCCCAGATGAGGGAGGGTGGGAGACACTGTGGGCCATTATACACTGGGGGGGGAGGAACTGGGGGCCATTATACACTGGGGGGGGGAACTGGGGGCCATCATACAGTGTGGAGGGGAATACTGGGGGCCATCATACAGTGTGGAGAGGAATACTGGGGGCCATCATACAGTGTGGGGGGAATACTGGGGGCCATCATACAGTGTGGGGGGAATACTGGGGGCCATCATACAGTGTGGAGGGGAATACTGGGGGCCATCATACAGTGTGGGGGGAATACTGGGGGCCATCATACAGTGTGGAGAGGAATACTGGGGGCCATCATACAGTGTGGGGGGAATACTGGGGGCCATCATACAGTGTGGAGAGGAATACTGGGGGCCATCATACAGTGTGGAGAGGAATACTGGGGGCCATCATACAGTGTGGACAGGAATACTGGAGGCCATCATACAGTGTGGGGGGAATACTGGGGGCCATCATACAGTGTGGAGGGGAATACTGGAGGCCATCATAGAGTGTGGGGGGAATACTGGGGGCCATCATACAGTGTGGGGGGAATACTGGGGGCCATCATACAGTGTGGGGGGGAATACTGGGGGCCATCATACAGTATGGGGGGAATACTGGGGGCCATCATACAGTGTGGGGGGAATACTGGGGGCCATCATACAGTGTGGAGAGGAATACTGGGGGCCATCATACAGTGTGGGGGGAATACTGGGGGCCATCATACAGTGTGGAGGGGAATACTGGAGGCCATCATAGAGTGTGGAGAGGAATACTGGGGGCCATCATACAGTGTGGGGGGAATACTGGGGGCCATCATACAGTGTGGAGGGGAATACTGGAGGCCATCATAGAGTGTGGGGGGAATACTGGGGGCCATCATACAGTGTGGGGGGAATACTGGGGGCCATCATACAGTGTGGGGGGGAATACTGGGGGCCATCATACAGTGTGGGGGGAATACTGGGGGCCATCATACAGTGTGGGGGGAATACTGGGGGCCATCATACAGTGTGGAGAGGAATACTGGGGGCCATCATACAGTGTGGAGGGGAATACTGGAGGCCATCATAGAGTGTGGGGGGAATACTGGGGGCCATCATACAGTGTGGGGGGAATACTGGGGCCATCATACAGTGTGGGGGGGAATACTGGGGGCCATCATACAGTGTGGGGGGAATACTGGGGGCCATCATACAGTGTGGGGGGGAATACTGGGGGCCATGATACAGTGTGGGGGGAATACTGGGGGCCATCATACAGTGTGGGGGGAATACTGGGGGCCATCATACAGTGTGGAGAGGAATACTGGGGGCCATCATACAGTGTGGAGGGGAATACTGGAGGCCATCATAGAGTGTGGGGGGAATACTGGGGGCCATCATACAGTGTGGGGGGAATACTGGGGCCATCATACAGTGTGGGGGGGAATACTGGGGGCCTTCATACAGTGTGGGGGGAATACTGGGGGCCATCATACAGTGTGGAGAGGAATACTGGGGGCCATCATACAGTGTGGGGGGAATTCCGGGGTCCATCATACAGTGTGGGGGGAACTGGGGGCCATCATACAGTGTGGAGAGGAATACTGGAGGCCATCATACAGTGTGGGGGGAATACTGGGGGCCATCATACAGTGTGGGGGGAATACTGGGGGCCATCATACAGTGTGGAGGGGAATACTGGGGGCCATCATACATTTTGGGGTGAATACTGGGGGCCTTCATACAGTGTGGGGGGAATACAGGGGGCCATCATACAGTGTGGAGGGGAATACTGGGGGCCATTATACAGTGTAGGGGGAATACTGGGGGCCATCATACAGTGTGGATGGAATACTGGGGGCCATCATACAGTGTGGAGGGAATACTGGGGGCGATTATAGAGTGTGGAGGGAATACTGGGGGCCATCATACACTGTGGAGGGAATACTGGGGGCCATCATAGAGTGCGGGGGGGGGGGAATACTGGGGGCCATCATACAGTGTGGAGGAGAATACTGGGGGCCATTATACAATGTGGGGGGAATACTGGGGGCCATCATACACTGTGGGGTGAATACTGGGGGCCTTCATACAGTGTGGGGGGGAATACTGAGGGCCATCATACAGTGTGGATGAAATACTGGGGCCCATCATACACTGTGGAGGGAATATTGGGCGCCATCATACAGTGTGGAGGGAATATTGGGGGCCATCATACACTGTGGAGGGAATACTGGGGGCCTTCATACACTGTGGAGGGAATATTGAAGGCCATCATACAGTGTGGAGGGAATACTGGGGGCCATCATACATTTTGGAGGGAATACTGGGGGCCATCATGCAGTGTGAGGGGAATAATGGGGCCATTATTAGTGTGGGGGTTTTCTGGGGATCATAATTCACTGAGATAAGTGGTAACATCACTGAGAATGTCTCCTATCTATTGCCAGAGATCAGAGGTGACATCACTGAGAATGTCTCCTATCCATCACTAGAGATCAGAGGTGACATCACTGAGAATGTCTCCTATAAATCACCAGAGATCAGCGGTGACATCACTGAGAATGCCTCCTATCCATCACTAGAGATAAGAGGTGACATCACTGAGAATGTCTCCTATCCATCACCAGAGATCAGGGGTGACATCACTGAGAATCCCTCCTATCCATCACCAGAGATCAGAGGTGACATCACTGAGAATGCCTCCTATCCATCACCAGAGATCAGAGGTGACATCACTGAGAATGCCTCCTATCCATCACCAGAGATCAGCGGTGACATCACTGAGAATGTCTCCTATCCATCACTAGAGATCAGCGGTGACATCACTGAGAATGCCTCCTATCCATCACCAGAGATCAGCGGTGACATCACTGAGAATGCCTCCTATCCATCACTAGAGATCAGCGGTGACATCACTGAGAATGCCTCCTATCCATCACCAGAGATCAGCGGTGACATCACTGAGAATGTCTCCTATCCATCACCAGAGATCAGGGGTGACATCACTGAGAATGGCTCCTATCCATCACCAGAGATCAGCGGTGACATCACTGAGAATGCCTCCTATCCATCACCAGAGATCAGCGGTGACATCACTGAGAATGCCTCCTATCCATCACCAGAGATCAGCGGTGACATCACTGAGAATGCCTCCTATCCATCACCAGAGATCAGAGGTGACATCACTGAGAATGTCTCCTATCCATCACCAGAGATCAGCGGTGACATCACTGAGAATGGCTCCTATCCATCACCAGAGATCAGCGGTGACATCACTGAGAATGGCTCCTATCCATCACCAGAGATCAGCGGTGACATCACTGAGAATGCCTCCTATCCATCACCAGAGATCAGCGGTGACATCACTGAGAATGCCTCCTATCCATCACCAGAGATCAGAGGTGACATCACTGAGAATGCCTCCTATCCATCACCAGAGATCAGAGGTGACATCACTGAGAATGCCTCCTATCCATCACTAGAGATCAGAGGTGACATCACTGAGAATGCCTCCTATCCATCACCAGAGATCAGCGGTGACATCACTGAGAATGTCTCCTATCCATCACCAGAGATCAGAGGTGACATCACTGAGAATGTCTCCTATCCATCACTAGAGATCAGCGGTGACATCACTGAGAATGCCTCCTATCCATCACCAGAGATCAGAGGTGACATCACTGAGAATGTCTCCTATCCATCACCAGAGATCAGGGGTGACATCACTGAGAATGCCTCCTATCCATCACTAGAGATCAGAGGTGACATCACTGAGAATGCCTCCTATCCATCACCAGAGATCAGAGGTGACATCACTGAGAATGCCTCCTATCCATCACCAGAGATCAGAGGTGACATCACTGAGAATGCCTCCTATCCATCACCAGAGATCAGAGGTGACATCACTGAGAATGCCTCCTGTCCATCACCAGAGATCAGCGGTGACATCACTGAGAATGCCTCCTGTCCATCACCAGAGATCAGAGGTGACATCACTGAGAATGTCTCCTGTCCATCACCAGAGATCAGCGGTGACATCACTGAGAATGCCTCCTATCCATCACCAGAGATCAGGGGTGACATCACTGAGAATGTCTCCTATCCATCACCAGAGATCAGGGGTGACATCACTGAGAATGTCTCCTATCCATCACCAGAGGTCAGCGGTGACATCACTGAGAATGCCTCCTATCCATCACCAGAGATCAGCGGTGACATCACTGAGAATGCCTCCTATCCATCAGCAGAGATCAGAGGTGACATCACTGAGAATGCCTCCTATCCATCACCAGAGATCAGGGGTGACATCACTGAGAATGTCTCCTATCCATCACCAGAGATCAGCGGTGACATCACTGAGAATGCCTCCTATCCATCACCAGAGATCAGCGGTGACATCACTGAGAATGCCTCCTATCCATCACCAGAGATCAGAGGTGACATCACTGAGAATGCCTCCTATCCATCACCAGAGATCAGCGGTGACATCACTGAGAATGCCTCCTGTCCATCACCAGAGATCAGAGGTGACATCACTGAGAATGCCTCCTATCCATCACCAGAGATCAGCGGTGACATCACTGAGAATGCCTCCTATCCATCACCAGAGATCAGAGGTGACATCACTGAGAATGCCTCCTATACATCACCAGAGATCAGTGGTGACATCACTGAGAATGCCTCCTATCCATCACCAGAGATCAGCGGTGACATCACTGAGAATGCCTCCTATCCATCACCAGAGATCAGAGGTGACATCACTGAGAATGCCTCCTATCCATCACCAGAGATCAGCGGTGACATCACTGAGAATGCCTCCTATCCATCACCAGAGATCAGAGGTGATATCACTGAGAATGCCTCCTATCCATCACCAGAGATCAGCGGTGACATCACTGAGAATGTCTCCTATCCATCACCAGAGATCAGCGGTGACATCACTGAGAATGTCTCCTATCCATCACCAGAGATCAGAGGTGATATCACTGAGAATGCCTCCTATCCATCACCAGAGATCAGCGGTGACATCACTGAGAATGTCTCCTATCCATCACCAGAGATCAGAGGTGACATCACTGAGAATGTCTCCTATCCATCACCAGAGATCAGAGGTGACATCACTGAGAATGTCTCCTATCCATCACCAGAGATCAGCGGTGACATCACTGAGAATGTCTCCTATCCATCACTAGAGATCAGCGGTGACATCACTGAGAATGCCTCCTATCCATTACCAGAGATCAGCGGTGACATCACTGAGAATGTCTCCTATCCATCACCAGAGATCAGAGGTGACATCACTGAGAATGTCTCCTATCCATCACCAGAGATCAGAGGTGACATCACTGAGAATGTCTCCTATCCATCACCAGAGATCAGCGGTGACATCACTGAGAATGTCTCCTATCCATCACTAGAGATCAGCGGTGACATCACTGAGAATGCCTCCTATCCATCACCAGAGATCAGCGGTGACATCACTGAGAATGCCTCCTATCCATCACCAGAGATCAGAGGTGACATCACTGAGAATGTCTCCTATCCATCACCAGAGATCAGCGGTGACATCACTGAGAATGCCTCCTATCCATCACTAGAGATCAGCGGTGACATCACTGAGAATGTCTCCTATCCATCACCAGAGATCAGAGGTGACATAACTGAGAATGTCTCCTATCCATCACCAGAGATCAGCGGTGACATCACTGAGAATGTCTCCTATCCATCACCAGAGATCAGAGGTGACATCACTGAGAATGTCTCCTATCCATCACCAGAGATCAGAGGTGACATCACTGAGAATGTCTCCTATCCATCACCAGAGATCAGCGGTGACATCACTGAGAATGTCTCCTATCCATCACTAGAGATCAGCGGTGACATCACTGAGAATGCCTCCTATCCATCACCAGAGATCAGCGGTGACATCACTGAGAATGCCTCCTATCCATCACCAGAGATCAGCGGTGACATCACTGAGAATGTCTCCTATCCATCACCAGAGATCAGCGGTGACATCACTGAGAATGTCTCCTATCCATCACTAGAGATCAGCGGTGATATCACTGAGAATGTCTCCTATCCATCACCAGAGATCAGCGGTGACATCACTGAGAATGCCTCCTATCCATCACCAGAGATCAGAGGTGACATCACTGAGAATGTCTCCTATCCATCACCAGAGATCAGCGGTGACATCACTGAGAATGTCTCCTATCCATCACCAGAGATCAGCGGTGACATCACTGAGAATGCCTCCTATCCATCACCAGAGATCAGCGGTGACATCACTGAGAATGCCTCCTATCCATCACCAGAGATCAGCAGTGACATCACTGAGAATGCCTCCTATCCATCACCAGAGATCAGCGGTGACATCACTGAGAATGCCTCCTATCCATCACCAGAGATCAGAGGTGACATCACTGAGAATGCCTCCTATCCATCACCAGAGAACAGAGGTGACATCACTGAGAATGCCTCCTATCCATCACCAGAGATCAGAGGTGACATCACTGAGAATGCCTCCTATCCATCACTAGAGATCAGCGGTGACATCACTGAGAATGCCTCCTATCCATCACCAGAGATCAGCGGTGACATCACTGAGAATGTCTCCTATCCATCACCAGAGGTGACATCACTGAGAATGTCTCCTATCCATCACCAGAGATCAGAGGTGACATCACTGAGAATGTCTCCTATCCATCACCAGAGATCAGAGGTGACATAACTGAGAATGTCTCCTATCCATCACCAGAGATCAGCGGTGACATCACTGAGAATGTCTCCTATCCATCACCAGAGATCAGAGGTGACATCACTGAGAATGTCTCCTATCCATCACCAGAGATCAGAGGTGACATCACTGAGAATGTCTCCTATCCATCACCAGAGATCAGCGGTGACATCACTGAGAATGTCTCCTATCCATCACTAGAGATCAGCGGTGACATCACTGAGAATGCCTCCTATCCATCACCAGAGATCAGCGGTGACATCACTGAGAATGCCTCCTATCCATCACCAGAGATCAGCGGTGACATCACTGAGAATGTCTCCTATCCATCACCAGAGATCAGCGGTGACATCACTGAGAATGTCTCCTATCCATCACTAGAGATCAGCGGTGATATCACTGAGAATGTCTCCTATCCATCACCAGAGATCAGCGGTGACATCACTGAGAATGCCTCCTATCCATCACCAGAGATCAGAGGTGACATCACTGAGAATGTCTCCTATCCATCACCAGAGATCAGCGGTGACATCACTGAGAATGTCTCCTATCCATCACCAGAGATCAGCGGTGACATCACTGAGAATGCCTCCTATCCATCACCAGAGATCAGCGGTGACATCACTGAGAATGCCTCCTATCCATCACCAGAGATCAGCAGTGACATCACTGAGAATGCCTCCTATCCATCACCAGAGATCAGCGGTGACATCACTGAGAATGCCTCCTATCCATCACCAGAGATCAGAGGTGACATCACTGAGAATGCCTCCTATCCATCACCAGAGAACAGAGGTGACATCACTGAGAATGCCTCCTATCCATCACCAGAGATCAGAGGTGACATCACTGAGAATGCCTCCTATCCATCACTAGAGATCAGCGGTGACATCACTGAGAATGCCTCCTATCCATCACCAGAGATCAGCGGTGACATCACTGAGAATGTCTCCTATCCATCACCAGAGGTGACATCACTGAGAATGTCTCCTATCCATCACCAGAGATCAGAGGTGACATCACTGAGAATGTCTCCTATCCATCACCAGAGATCAGAGGTGACATCACTAAGCTTACTGCATATTCATCACTAGAGATCGGCAGCATTCTCAGTGATGTTATCGCTGATCTCATGCACATGGCGCCTTCACACACTCATGTACTATCTATCTAGAAATACAGCTCTGGCAAAACTGAAGAGACTACTGCAAAATGTTCAGTTTGCTGATTTTTCACTTTCTATTTTTGAGTAAAATGTAAATTGTTCTTTTATTCTATAAACTACTGACAACGTGTCTCCGAAGTTCCAAGCAATACATTTTGTATTTATTTTCTGAAAATGAGAAATGGTCAAAATTACAAAAAAATACATTGCTTGCAGACCTCAAATAATGCAAAGAAAAGAAGTTCATAATCATTTAGAAGCAACAATACTAATGTTTTACCTCAGGAAGAGATCAGAAATCAATATTTTGTGGAATAACCATGATTGTTAATCCCAGCTTTCCTGGGTCTTGGCAGCTTTCCACCAGTCTCTCACACTCTCCTGGGTGACCTTATGCCACTCCTGGTACAATAATGTCAGCAGTTCTTCTCTGTTTGATGGCTTGTGACTATCCATCTTCCTCTTGATTACGTTCCAGAGGTTTTCAGTGGGGTTCATGTCTGGAGATTGGGCGGCCATGACAGGGATTTGATGTGGTGCTTCATCCACACCTTGATTCACCTAGCTGTGTTGCATGGCGCATTGTCCTGCTGGAAAAACCAGTCCCCAGAGTTGGGGAACATTGCCCGAGCAGAAGGAAGCAACTGTTTTTCCAGGATAACCTTGTATGCGGCTTGATTCATACGTCCTTCACAAAGAACAAGCTGCCTAATTCCAGCCTTGCTGAAGCATCTCCAGATCAACACCTGGTCGTCTACTGGTTAGACGGAGACCTGGAGAGGCACAAGCCACAATGTCTTGCACCCACTGTGAAATTTGGTGGAGGATCACCAAGGCTGGAATTGGGCAGGTTGTTCTTTGCGAAGGTTATCCTGGAAAAACAGTTGATTCCTTCTGCTCGGGCAATGTTCCCCAACTCTGAGGACTGTTTTTTCCAGCAGGACAATGCGCCATGCCACACAAGTAGATCAATCAAGGTGTGGATGAAGGACATCAAATCCCTGTCATGGCCGCCCAATCTCCAGACCTGAACCCAACTGAAAACCTCTGGAATGTAATCAGGAGGATGATGGATCGTCACAAGCCATCAAACAGAGAAGAACTGCTGACATTATTGTACCAGGAGTGGCATAAGGTCACCCAGGAGAGTGTGAGAGACTGGTGGAAAGCTGCCAAGACGCATGAAAGCTGGGATTAACAATCATTGTTATTCCACAAAATATTGATTTCTGAACTCTTCCTGAGGTAAAACATTAGTATTGTTGTTTCTAAATGATTATGAACTTGTTTTCTTTGCATTATTTGAGGTCTGCAAGCAATGCGTTTTTTGTTATTTTGACCATTTCTCATTTTCAGAAAGTAAATACAACATTTATTGCTTTGAACTTCGGAGACATGTTGTCAGTAGTTTATAGAATAAAAGAACAATTTACATTGTACTCAATATACCTAGAAAGAGAAAAATCAGACAAACTGAACATTTTGCAGTGATCTCTTATTTTTTTCCAGAGCTGTATTGTAAAATTCATAAAGACCTCTCCAGAGGGGAGATATCACCCTCGCATGAAACATATGGGATTAATTATAGCTGGGGAAGAGAGAAAGAGCTGACACAAAAACCTCCATTGAAGTAAGATCCCCTGCCATGAATAGGTAATTACCAGAGGGAACCTGATGAAAACCAGCCAACAAGCCTAGGTTTCGTATACTCAGAGGTGGAGAAGTACAGGGGCTTAGTCTCTGCAAAGGAAGTATCTCAGACTTCTGGAGCCAGTGATGAATATTGAGGTTTGCATCGAGCCGATATTGATGGGAGATATATTTTAGCGAAGGGACGAACATAATGCATTCACTCACATCACTGTAAGGTTATCCTAATCCTTCCAATTTAATAATGGACCGATGTACAATGCTATCCATGCCATGTTTTGTCTCTATAGAAAGGTAAAATTGTGATAGAAAACATGACTAATATCTACCGCCTGGGACTTTCAGAGGCGAAGAGATCCCCACATCCAGTCCCCATATGAGCTCACCAAGGGGAGGTATGTGGGTGTAACCTTAATATAATAAAAAAACAAGTTTGAGTTTTGGTCATTTGCCAGTCCTGGAAGGTACAGCTTGCTGTGGTTCTGCCCATTTTCCTGGAATACCCCCCTTTGCCATGCTTTGATGCATTTCTGTGACATCAGGTTTAGCACTTTTTCTTTTGTTATCCATTTTATTTTATGTAACTGAATATACCATGCAGTTTTGTTACCATTGTATAAACATTGCCCATCTTTGTGGATTAAATATAAAATGTAATAGTTCTGTTCCTCTTGCTCTGTAAACCGCACCCCTGAAGTCATACACTACCTGTAACGTTCAATTGGCCTAGTGGAAGCTAGTTACTTTTGTTATTGTGGAGTTGGCAGTGTGTTGGAATCGGAGGTGTATATACCATTTGCTTACTTTGAGTTCACCTATAGACGGCCCTATAGTGAAGCAGCCGCGGCCTTGTCCATCACTCATCAGTCAATTGCGTAATTGTCCTGACGATTGGAGGCGTAGGATTCTCATCGCCTGACATCATCATACACAGTTTCTCAAGCAGGATAACTCAATAAACATTTGACCCATGTAATTGCCTCCCTACATGCAGCAGACCACCAGGCCACATGACGACATAATACCACCACCCTAGGTTAAAGGACGGTGTAATCACGTGATCATTACCCTAGTTCATCAGTGATAAGCGGCAAACTGAGCAGCGTCATACCTTCGATGGTGATGGTCTTGTCACCTCTCCTTTCCTGTGCCATCATTGCAGCGGTCTGTACATTTAGCTCTGCTCCACTCCGTGCAGACCCCAATCTATTCACCATCTGTGTGGAAGCAGAAATCACATAGGATCAAAAGAGCCCCCCATGTGCTGCTGGAAACAGTCAGTACTGTACGGCACTACTTATCTATGCTCCATACAGCACTATTTATCTGGGCAATACACAGCACAATTTATCTGGGCAACATACGGCACTATTTATCTCGTTATTACACAGAACTATTTATCCCATCACCATACGGCATTAATTATCTGGGTAACATGCAGCACCATTTATCTGGTCAACATGCAGCACCATTTATCTGGGCAATATACAGTACTATTTATCTGGGGGTCACCATACAGCACTGTTTATCTGGTCCCCATACAGCACTATTTATCTTGGCACCATACGGCACTATTTATCTGGGTAATATGCGGCACTATTTGTCTGTGCACAAAACAGCACTACTGATGTAGGGTATGTGTGACAATATGGCGGTATACCCATATACACGCAGTTATTAAGTGTGCAGGGCGTGTGCTGACACGTGTGCAGCCCTCTCTAAGAAGCTGGGAAGACAATGATAGGGTGTACTTGGGCTCGATCGATGTGCAGCGGTACACGGACGGCACATACCTCACACTCGTAGTGTCCGGTGTCTTCCTTCGTCGCATTCTTTACAACCAGGACCAAAGTGCCGCTCCTCTGCTCGGCGAACATCTGGTGTTTGCTGGAATCTGGCAGCAAATGTCCGTCTCGGTACCACCTGCAAACAGCGCCATCATCAGCTTTCTCTCCTGTACTACAACCTCCAGCAGACAACCACATGTTCTACGGCATAATGATGGTGGTGGTGGTCACTCACCGGACTTGTGGGTACGGCGCCCCCTCAATAGCACATGAGAACTGCGCATCTTCTCCCTCCACGAAGTAAACGTTCCGCATCTTATTGATGAATCTCGGCGGAACTGACGACAGAGACACAAATCAATCTCACTGCCAGATACCAGGCCTGAAACCCTCTGTGCTGCTGGGCAGAATCCTGTCACCTTAGGGAAGATCCTGCATTGTCTCCTGCGTGCACAGTACCAGCGGAGGACTAGAGAAGTCACTGCAGCTCCACGAAATCCTACATATGGCAGTGTTCACACTGCCTGCAAACGAGGAGCCACAGCCTCACACCACATACATCACCGATACTCCAGTCACAGCCACAGCTGCACCCACAAATACGCTACAGAATAGTGACTGCAGCTCTGGAGGTGACTGGAGGATAAGACATGATGTAACAGCAGAATAGTGAGTGCAGCTCTGGAGGTGACTGGAGGATAAGACACGATGTAACAGCAGAATAGTGAGTGCAGCTCTGGTGGGGATTGGAGGATAAGACACGATGTAACAGCAGAATAGTGAGTGCAGCTCTGGGTATGAGTAGTGTACATGGCTGCTTTTGCCATGGGGGAGATGAGCATCTCTCCTGAGGCTGCAGCCAAGAGGTCTTTGGGGGACTTCTGAGGCCCCCAGGGGTGGGATTCGGACACTCCTCAGTCAAGCTGACAGTGGCGGTACGCACATTAGTGTCTTTCAGATGTAAATATAATTGACTATGAGGCCGGAGGGATAGAGGAGCGAGCATCAGTTCTCCGCGACCTTGTGGACAATGACCCCAACCTGCTGATATCACTGTTGCACTGCGGAGGCGGAAAAGTTAATGGCTAGTGGAACCAAAGATACGAGGACTTCAATTGTAGTTGTAGATGGCGGAGTGTATTAGCGTGAGGGCACAGTACAGAGGGAGGGTAGTGTGAGGGCATAGTACAGAGAGGAGACAGTGTGAGGGCACAATACGGAGGGGAGACAGTGTGAGGGCACAGTACAGAGGGAGGGTAGTGTGAGGGCACAGTACAGAGAGGGGACAGTGTGAGGGCACAATACGGAGAAACGACAGTGTGAGGGCACAGTACAGAGAGGGGACATGTGAGGGCACAGTACAGAGGGAGGGTAGTGTGAGGGCACAGTACAGAGAGGGGACAGTGTGAGGGCACAGTACAGAGAGGGGACAGTGTGAGGGCACAGTACAGAGGGAGGGTAGTGTGAGGGCACAGTACAGAGGGGAGACAGTGTGAGGGCACAATACGGAGAAACAACAGTGTGAGGGCACAATACAGAGAGGGGACAGTGAGAGGGCACAGAACAGAGAGGGGACAGTGTGAGGGCACAATACGGAGAAACAACAGTGTGAGGGCACAGTACAGAGAGGGGACAGTGAGAGGGCACAGAACAGAGAGGGGACAGTGTGAGGGCACAGTACAGAGAAGGTACAGTGTGAGGGCACAGTACAGAGAGGGGGCAGTGTGAGGGAACAGTACAGAGAGGGGACAGTGTGAGGGCACAGTACAGAGAGGGGACAGTGTGAGGGCACAGAACAGAGGGGAGACAGTGTGAGGGCACAATATGGAGAAACGACAGTGTGAGGGCACAGTACAGAGAAGGGACTGTGTGAGGGCACAGTACAGAGAGGGGACAGTGTGAGGGCACAGTACAGAGAGGGGACAGTGTGAGGGCACAGTACAGAGAGGGGACATGTGAGAGCAGAGTACAGAGAGGGGACAGTGTGAGGGCACAGTACAGAGGGAGGGTAGTGTGAGGGCACAGTACGGAGAAACGACAGTGTGAGGGCACAATACAGAGAGGGGACAGTGTAAGGGCACAGTACAGAGAGGAGACAGTGTGAGGGCACAATACGGAGGGGAGACAGTGTGAGGGCACAGTACAGAGGGAGGGTAGTGTGAGGGCACAGTACAGAGAGGGGACAGTGTGAGGGCACAATACGGAGAAACGACAGTGTGAGGGCACAGTACAGAGAGGGGACATGTGAGGGCACAGTACAGAGGGAGGGTAGTGTGAGGGCACAGTACAGAGAGGGGACAGTGTGAGGGCACAGTACAGAGGGAGGGTAGTGTGAGGGCACAGCACAGAGGGGAGACAGTGTGAGGGCGCAATACGGAGAAACGACAGTGTAAGGGCACAGAACAGAGAGGAGACAGTGTGAGGGCACAGTACAGAGGGAGGGTAGTGTGAGGGCACAGTACAGAGGGGAGACAGTGTGAGGGCACAATACGGAGAAACAACAGTGTGAGGGCACAGTACAGAGAGGGGACAGTGAGAGGGCACAGAACAGAGAGGGGACAGTGTGAGGGCACAATACGGAGAAACAACAGTGTGAGGGCACAGTACAGAGAGGGGACAGTGAGAGGGCACAGAACAGAGAGGGGACAGTGTGAGGGCACAGTACAGAGAAGGTACAGTGTGAGGGCACAGTACAGAGAGGGGGCAGTGTGAGGGAACAGTACAGAGAGGGTACAGTGTGAGGGCACAGTACAGAGAAGGTACAGTGTGAGGGCACAGTACAGAGAGGGGACAGTGTGAGGGCACAGTACAGAGAAGGTACAGTGTGAGGGCACAGTACAGAGAGGGGACAGTGTGAGGGCACAGAACAGAGGGGAGACAGTGTGAGGGCACAATATGGAGAAACGACAGTGTGAGGGCACAGTACAGAGAAGGGACTGTGTGAGGGCACATTACAGAGAAGGGACAGTGTGAGGGCACAGTACAGAGAAGGTACAGTGTGAGGGCACAGTACAGAGAGGGGACAGTGTGAGGGCACAGTACAGAGAGGGGACAGTGTGAGGGCACAGTACAGAGAGGGGACATGTGAGAGCAGAGTACAGAGAGGGGACAGTGTGAGGGCACAGTACAGAGGGAGGGTAGTGTGAGGGCACAGTACGGAGAAACGACAGTGTGAGGGCACAATACAGAGAGGGGACAGTGTAAGGGCACAGTACAGAGAGGGGACAGTGTGAGGGCACAATACGGAGAAACGACAGTGTGAGTGCACAGTACAGAGAGGGGACATGTGAGGACACAGAACAGAGAGGGGAAAGTGTGAGGGCACAGTACAGAGAGGGGACAGTGTGAGGGCAGAGTACAGAGAAGGTACAGTGTGAGGGCACAGTACAGAGAGGGGACCGTGTGAGGGCACAGAACAGAGAGGGGACAGTGTGAAGGAACAGTACAGAGAGGGGACAGTGTTATGTACTGGTGGTTTAGGAGCAACATGGAACGTGCTCTGGAGGAGGTGGTACCTGTACTGACCGCAGTTCCTGAGCTTAACACAACACTAGAAGTAGCAGTGGGATGTTCCTGTCACTCCCTAGACACCTCGTCACAGCCGGAGAACTAACTACCCCTAAAATAGAAACAGGAAAGCTATCTTGCCTCAGAGAAAATTCCCAAAGCATAGACAGCTCCCCACAAATATTGACTGTGAGTGGAGAGGAAAATGACATACGCAGAATGAAACCAGTATGTAGCAAAGGAGGCCAGTCTAACTAGATAGATAGAACAGGACAGAATACTGTGCGGTCAGTATTAAAAACTAGAAACATCCACCACAGAGTTTACAAAAATCTCCACACCTGACTAAAGGTGTGGAGGGTAAATCTGCTTCCCAGAGCTTCCAGCTTAACTGAATAAATCCATACTGACAAGCTGGACTAGAAAAAACATAGAAAGTGCACAACGATTAAGTCCACAACAAGTGGACTGCAAAAGAACAAAGCAAGGACTTATCTTTGCTGAACTGGTCAGAATATCAGGGAAACCCAAGCAGAGATGTGAATCCAACCAGGAACCATTGACAAGTGGCAATGGCTGAAGGATAGAACCAGGCTAAATAGCCGAGCCAGAAAGAGAAAGACAATCAGTGGAAGCAGCTGCTGACTACTAAATCCAAGGAGCAGCTGTACCACTTAAAACCACCAGAGGGAGCCCAAGAGCAGAACTCACAAAAGTGCCACTTACAACCACCGGAGGGAGCCCAAGAGCGGAATTCACAACAGTACCCCCCCTTGAGGAGGGGTCACCGAACCCTCACCAGAGCCCCCAGGCCGATCAGTACGAGCCAAGTGAAAAGCACGAACCAAATCGGCGGCATGGACATCGGAGGCAACAACCCAAGAATTATCCTCCTGGCCATAACCCTTCCACTTGACAAGATACTGAAGCCTCCTCCTCGAAAAACGAGAATCCAAAATTTTCTCCACCACATATTCCAACTCCCCATCAACCAACACCGGGGCAGGAGGATCAACAGAGGGAACAACGGGAACAACATATCTCCGCAACAAAGATCTATGGAAAACATTATGGATGGCAAAAGAGGCTGGAAGGGCCAAACGAAAAGATACCGGATTGATAATCTCAGAAACGTTATATAAGGACCAATAAACCGAGGCTTGAACTTAGGGGAAGAAACCTTCATAGGAACATGACGAGAAGATAACCAGACTAAATCCCCCACCCGAAGCCGGGGACCAACACACCGACGGCGGTTAGCAAAACGTTGAGCCTTTTCCTGAGACAACGTCAAATTGTCTACCACATGAGTCCAAATCTCGCTGCAACCTGTCAACCACAGAATCCACACCAGGACAATGAGAAGGCTCAACCTGCCCCGAAGAAAAACGAGGATGAAAACCAAAATTACAAAAGAAAGGCGAAACCAAAGTAGCCGAACTAGCCCGATTATTAAGGGCAAACTCGGCCAAGGGCAAGAAAGCCACCCAATCATCCTGGTCAGCAGACACAAAGCATCTCAAATAGGTTTCCAAGGTCTGATTAGTTCGCTCCGTTTGGCCATTTGTCTGAGGATGAAACGCCGAAGAAAAAGACAAATCAATGCCCATCCTAGCACAAAAGGCCCGCCAAAACCTAGAAACAAACTGGGAACCTCTGTCAGACACAATATTCTCCAGAATGCCATGCAAACGAACCACATGCTGAAAAAACAATGGAACCAAAACAGAGGAGGAAGGCAATTTAGGCAAAGGTACCAAATGGACCATTTTAGAGAACCGGTCACAAACCACCCAGATAACAGACATCTTCTGGGAAACAGGAAGATCAGAAATAAAATCCATGGAAATATGCGTCCAGGGCCTCTCAGGGACCGGCAAAGGCAAAAGCAACCCACTAGCGCGGGAACAGCAAGGCTTGGCCCGGGTACAAGTCCCACAGGACTGCACAAAAGAACGCACATCCCGTGACAAAGAAGGCCACCAAAAGGACCTAGCAACCAAATCTCTGGTACCAAAAATCCCAGGATGACTAGCCAACACCGAACAATGAACCTCAGAAATTACCTTACTTGTCCATCTATCAGGAACAAACAGCTTTCCCACTGGACAGCGGTCAGGTTTATCAGCCTGAAATTCCTGAAGCACCCGCCGTAAATCAGGGGAGATGGCAGAAAGAATCACCCCTTAATTAAGAATGCCAACCGGCTCAAGGACTACAGGAGAATCAGGCAAAAAACTCCTAGAGAGGGCATCAGCCTTAACATTCTTAGATCCCAGAAGATACGAGACCACAAAATCAAAACGGGAGAAAAACAGGGACCATCGAGCCTGTCTAGGGTTCAGCCGCTTGGCTGACTCGAGGTAAATCAGATTCTTATGATCGGTCAAGACCACAACGCGGTGCTTGGCTCCCTCAAGCCAATGTCGCCACTCCTCAAATGCCCACTTCATAGCCAACAACTCCCGATTGCCGACATCATAATTGCACTCCGCAGGCTAAAACCTTCTGGAAAAAAAGGCACACGGTTTCATCAAAGAACCATCAGAACTCCTCTGAGACAAAACGGCCCCTGCCCCAATCTCAGAAGCGTCAACCTCAACCTGAAAAGGAAGAGAAACATCCGGCTGACGCAACACAGGGGCAGAAGTAAATCGGCGTTTAAGCTCCTGAAAGGCCTCAACAGCCGCAGAGGACCAATTCGTCACATCAGCGCCTTTCTTCGTCAAATCGGTCAGGGGCTTAACCACACTGGAAAAGTTGGCAATGAAACGGCGATAAAAATTAGCAAAGCCCAAAAATTTCTGAAGACTCTTCACAGATGTGGGTTGAATCCAGTCATGAATGGCTTGGACCTTAACAGGATCCATTTCTATAGACGAGGGAGAAAAAATAAAACCCAAAAAAGAGACCTTCTGAACTCCAAATAGGCACTTAGACCCCTTCACAAATAAAGCATTATCACGAAGGATCTGGAATACCATCCTGACCTGCTTCACATGAGACCCCCAATCATCGGAAAAAATCAAAATATCATCCAAATACACAATCATGAATTTATCAAGATAATTGCGGAAAATATCATGCATGAAGGACTGAAATACAGAAGGAGCATTAGAGAGCCCGAAAGGCATCACAAGGTATTCAAAATGGTGTATTAAATGCAGTTTTCCATTCGTCACCCTGTTTAATACGAACAAGATTATATGCCCCTCGAAGGTCAATCTTAGTAAACCAACTAGCCCCCTTGATCCGAGCAAACAAATCAAAAAGCAAAGGTAAAGGGTATTGTAATTTGACCGTGATCTTATTAAGAAGGCGATAATCAATACAGGGTCTCAAGGAGCCATCCTTCTTGGCAACAAAAAAGAATCCCGCTCCCAATGGTGACGAAGACGGCTGAATATGCCCCTTCTCCAAAGACTCCTTAATATAACTCCGCATGGCGGCATGCTCTGGCACAGACAGATTGAAAAGTCGGACCTTAGGAAACTTACAGCCAGGAATTAAGTTAATAGCACAATCACAGTCCCTATGTGGAGGAAGGGAACTGGACTTGGGCTCATCAAATACATCCTGGAAATCCGACAAAAACTCAGGAATTTCAGAAGAGGGGTAAGAGGAAATTGACATCAAAGGAACGTCACTATGTACCCCTTGACAACCCCAACTAGTCACAGACATAGATTTCCAATCCAGCACCGGATTATGTCCCTGTAACCATGGAAAACCCAGCACAACAACATCATGCAAATTATGCAACACCAGAAAACGGCAATCTTCCTGATGTGCTGGAGCCATGCACATGGTCAGCTGAGTCCAATACTGAGGTTTATCCTTGGCCAACGGCGTAGCATCAATGCCCCTCAAACGAATAGGGCTCTGCAAAGGCTGCAAGGAAAAACCACAGCGCCTGGCGAATTCCAAGTCCATTAAGTTCAGGGCAGCGCCTGAATCCACAAATGCCATGACAGAAAAGGACGATAATGAGCAAATCAAGGTCACAGATAAGAGAAATTTAGGCTGTACAGTACTGATGGTAACAGACCTAGCGACCCTCTTAGTATGCTTAGGGCAATCAGAAATAACATGAGCAGAATCACTACAGTAAAAACACAGCCTATTCTGGAGTCGGAATCCCTGCCGTTCTGCTCTAGTCAAAATCCTATCACATTGCATAGGCTCAGGACTCTGCTCAGAGGATACTGCCATATGGTGCAGAACTTTACGCTCGCGCAGGCGCCGATCAATCTGAATGGCTAGAGACATAGATTCGCTCAAACCAGCAGGCGTGGGGAACCCCACCATAACATCTTTAAGGGCTTCAGAAAGACCCTTTCTAAAAATTGCTGCCAGAGTCTCCTCATTCCATTTAGTGAGCACAGACCATTTTCTAAATTTCTGGCAGTATACTTCTGCCGCTTCCTGACCCTGACACAGGGCCAACAAGGTCTTTTCTGCATGATCCACAGAATTAGGTTCGTCATACAATAATCCGAGCGCTTGAAAAAATGCGTCTACATTAAGCAATGCCGGATCCCCTGATTCAAGGGAGAATGCCCAGTCCTGAGGGTCACCACGCAGCAGAGAGATGACAATTTTAACCTGCTGAATGGAATCACCAGAGGAACGGGTTTCAAGGCAAAAAACAATTTGCAGTTATTTTTAAAGTTCAAAAACTTGGATCTGTCCCCAAAAAACAAATCAGGAGTTGGAATTCTAGGCTCTAAAGCCGGAGTCTGGACAACATAATCTTGGATACTCTGTACTCTTGCAGCAAGTTGATCCACACGAGAAAACAAACCCTGAACATCCATGCCAGCGCCAAAATCCTGAACCACCCAGAGATTAAGAGGAAAAAAAAGACAAAACAGACTGCAGAAAAAAAAATGGCTCAGAACTTTTTCCTTCTTTTGAGATGCATTTAATTCATTTTTGGCCACTTGTACTGTTATGAACTGGTGGTTTAGGAGCAACATGGGACGTGCTCTGGAGGAGGTGGTATGTCATGATCTCCATGGCCAGAGAACTAGCATAAGCCTCAATAGGAACAAGCTCTTGGAAGATGTAACTGTACTGACCATGAACTAAACCTACCGCATCATCTAGAAGTAGCCAGGTAGCATGTCCTACTTTTATCCCTATATGCCCAGCGCCGGCCGGAGAACTAAATAATGCTAGCAGAGGGAAATATAAGACCTGACTCACCTCTAGAGAAATGCCCAAAAAGGAGACAGAAGCCCCCCACATATATTGGCGGTGATATGAGATGAAACAACAAACGCAGCAGGAAAATAGTTTTAGCAAATTTGAGGTCCGCTTTCTAGATAGCAGAAGACAGAAAGCATACTTTCATGGTCAGTAGAAAACCCTAACAAAACACATCCAGAAATTACTTTAGGACTCTGGCATTAACTCATAATACCAGAGTGGCAATTCCTGATCAACAAGAGCTTTCCAGACACAGTAACGAAACTGCAGCTGTGAACTGGAACCAAAATACAAAAACAAAACATGGACGAATGTCCAACTTATCTAGTAGATGTCTGGGAGCAGGAACAAGCACAGAGAGGCTTCTGATAACATTGTTGACCGGCAAGCATCTAACAGAGAAGCCAGATTATATAGCGACACCCAGATCTAATCAGAACAGGTGAACAGGGAAGATGATGTCACAAGTTCAATTCCACCAGTAGCCACCGGGGGAGCCCAGAATCCAAATTCACAACAGTACCCCCCCCTCAAGGAGGGGGCACCGAACCCTCACCAGAACCACCAGGGCGATCAGGATGGGCCCTATGAAAGGCACGAACCAGATCAGAGGCATGAACATCAGATGCAGTGACCCAAGAATTATCCTCCTGGCCGTATCCCTTCCACTTGACCAGATACTGGAGTCTCCGTCTGGAAACACGGGAGTCTAGGATTTTTTCCACAACGTACTCCAACTCACCCTCAACCAACACCGGAGCAGGAGGCTCAACGGAAGGCACAACCGGTGCCTCATACCTGCGCAATAACGACCGATGAAAAACGTTATGAATAGAAAAGGATGCAGGGAGGTCCAAACGGAAGGAAACAGGGTTAAGAATCTCCAATATTTTATACGGACCGATGAACCGAGGCTTAAACTTAGGAGATGAGACCCTCATAGGGACAAAACGAGAAGACAACCACACCAAATCTCCAACACAAAGCCGAGGACCAACACGACGGTGACGGTTGGCAAAAAGCTGAGTCTTCTCCTGGGACAGCTTTAAATTGTCCATCACCTGCCCCCAGATATGATGCAATCTCTCCACCACCGCATCCACTCCAGGACAATCCGAGGATTCCATCTGACCGGAGGAAAATCGAGGGTGGAACCCCGAATTACAGAAAAACGGGGACACCAAAGTGGCAGAGCTGGCCCGATTATTGAGGGCGAACTCCGCCAATGGCAAAAAAGCAACCCAATCATCCTGGTCAGCAGACACAAAACACCTCAGATATGTCTCCAGGGTCTGATTAGTCCGCTCGGTCTGGCCATTAGTCTGAGGGTGAAAAGCAGACGAAAAAGACAAATCTATGCCCATCCTAGCACAGAATGCCCGCCAAAATCTAGACACAAATTGGGTTCCTCTGTCAGAAACGATATTCTCAGGAATACCATGCAAACGAACAACATTTTGAAAAAACAGGGGCACCAACTCGGAAGAAGAAGGCAATTTGGGCAGGGGAACCAAATGGACCATCTTAGAAAAACGGTCACACACCACCCAGATGACAGACATCTTCTGAGAAACAGGCAGATCTGAAATAAAATCCATCGAGATGTGTGTCCAAGGCCTCTTAGGAATAGGCAAGGGCAACAATAATCCACTAGCCCGAGAACAACAAGGCTTGGCCCGAGCACAAACGTCACAAGACTGCACAAAGCCTCGCACATCTCGTGACAGGGAAGGCCACCAGAAGGATCTTGCCACCAAATCCCTGGTACCAAAAATTCCAGGATGACCTGCCAATGCAGAAGAATGTACCTCAGAGATGACTCTACTGGTCCAATCATCAGGAACAAACAACCTATCAGGCGGACAACGATCCGGTCTATCCGCCTGAAACTCCTGCAAGGCCCGCCGCAGGTCTGGAGAAACGGCTGACAAGATAACTCCCTCCTTAAGAATACCTGTGGGGTCAGAGTTGCCGGGTGAATCAGGCTCAAAACTCCTAGAAAGGGCATCCGCCTTAACATTCTTAGAACCCGGTAGGTACGATACCACAAAATTAAACCGAGAGAAAAATAATGACCAGCGCGCCTGTCTAGGATTCAGGCGCCTGGCGGTCTCAAGATAGATCAAGTTTTTGTGGTCAGTCAATACCACCACCTGATGTCTGGCCCCCTCGAGCCAATGGCGCCACTCCTCAAACGCCCACTTCATAGCCAAAAGCTCCCGATTCCCAACATCATAATTCCGCTCAGCGGGCGAAAATTTACGGGAAAAGAAGGCACAAGGCCTCATCACGGCGCAGTCAGAACTTTTCTGCGACAACACTGCCCCAGCCCCGATCTCAGAAGCGTCGACCTCAACCTGAAAAGGAAGAGTCACATCAGGCTGACGCAACACAGGGGCAGAAGAAAAACGGCGCTTAAGCTCCTGAAAGGCCTCCACAGCATCAGGGGACCAATTAGCAACATCAGCACCCTGTCTAGTCAAATCGGTCAATGGCTTAACGACATCCGAAAAACCAGAAATAAATCGACGATAAAAGTTGGCAAAGCCCAAAAATTTCTGAAGACTTTTAAGAGAAGAGGGCTGCGTCCAATCACAAATAGCTTGAACCTTGACAGGATCCATCTCAATGGAAGAGGGAGAAAAAATATATCCCAAAAAGGAAATTCTCTGAACCCCAAAAACGCACTTAGAACCCTTGACACACAGAGAATTAGACCGCAAAACCTGAAAAACCCTCTTAACTTGCCGGACATGAGAGTCCCAATCATCCGAAAAAATCAGAATATCATCCAGATACACTATCATAAATTTATCCAAAAAATCGCGGAAAATATCATGCATAAAGGACTGGAAGACTGAAGGGGCATTAGAAAGACCAAAAGGCATCACCAAATACTCAAAGTGGCCCTCGGGCGTATTAAATGCGGTTTTCCACTCATCCCCCTGCCTGATCCGCACCAAATTATACGCCCCACGGAGATCAATCTTAGAGAACCACTTGGCCCCCTTTATGCGAGCAAACAAATCAGTCAGCAACGGCAATGGGTATTGATATTTAACCGTGATTTTATTCAAAAGCCGATAATCAATACATGGTCTCAAAGAGCCGTCTTTTTTTGACACAAAGAAAAAACCGGCTCCTAAGGGAGATGACGATGGACGAATATGTCCCTTTTCCAAGGACTCCTTTATATATTCTCGCATAGCAGTATGTTCAGGCACAGACAGATTAAATAAACGACCCTTTGGGTATTTACTACCCGGAATTAAATCTATAGCACAATCGCACTCACGGTGCGGAGGTAGTGAACCCAGCTTGGATTCTTCAAAGACGTCACGATAATCAGACAGGAACTCAGGGATTTCAGAGGGAATAGATGATGAAATGGACACCAAAGGTACGTCCCCATGAGTCCCCTTACATCCCCAGCTCAACACAGACATAGCTCTCCAGTCAAGGACTGGGTTGTGAGACTGCAGCCATGGCAATCCCAGCACCAAATCATCATGTAGATTATACAGCACCAGAAAACGAATAGTCTCCTGGTGATCCGGATTAATACACATAGTCACTTGTGTCCAGTATTGTGGTTTATTATTAGCCAATGGGGTGGAGTCAATCCCCTTCAGAGGAATAAGAGTCTCCAAAGGCTCTAAATCATACCCACAACGATTGGCAAAGGACCAATCCATAAGACTCAAAGCGGCGCCAGAGTCGATATAGGCGTCCGTAGTAATAGATGACAAAGAGCAAATCAGGGTCACAGACAAAATAAATTTAGACTGTAAAGTGCCAATGGGAACGGATTTATCAAGCTTTTTAGTACGCTTAAAGCATGCTGATATAACATGAGTAGAATCCCCACAATAGAAACACAACCCATTTTTCCGTCTAAAATTCTGCCGCTCGCTTCTGGACAGAATTCTATCACACTGCATGCTTTCTGGCGTCTTCTCAGTGGACACCGCCAGATGGTGCACTGGTTTGCGCTCCCGCAGACGCCTATCGATCTGAATGGCCATTGTCATGGACTCATTCAGACCCGCAGGCACAGGGAACCCCACCATAACATCCTTAATGGCATCAGAAAGACCCTCTCTGAAAGTAGCCGCCAAAGCACACTCATTCCACTGAGTAAGCACAGACCATTTACGGAATTTTTGGCAGTAAATTTCAGCTTCATCTTGCCCCTGCGATAGGGACATCAAAGTTTTTTCTGCCTGAAGTTCCAAATGAGGTTCCTCATACAGCAAGCCCAAGGCCAGAAAAAACGCATCCACATTGCGCAACGCAGGATCCCCTGGTGCCAATGCAAAAGCCCAATCTTGAGGGTCGCCGCGGAGCAAGGAAATCACAATCCTGACCTGCTGTGCAGGGTCTCCAGCAGAACGAGATTTCAGGGACAAAAATAACTTACAATTATTTCTAAAATTCTGAAAGCTAGATCTATTCCCTGAGAAGAATTCCGGCAAAGGAATTCTCGGCTCTGATACCGGAGCATGAACAACAAAATCTTGCAAACTTTGTACTTTCGTGGCGAGATTATTCAAACCTGCAGTTACACTCTGTAGATCCATTATAGACAGGTGAACATAGAGCCATTCAAAGATTAGAAGGAGAGAGAAAAAAAAGAAAGACTGCAGCATAGACAGACTGGCAAGTGATCCAATTAAGAGCACACTAACTACTAGAGAAAAAAAAAAAAAAAAATTTTCAGCAGACTTCTTATTTCTCTCCTTTCTCAGCCAAGGATTTTAACCCTTTAGTGGGCCGGTCAAACTGTCATGATCTCCATGGCCAGAGAACTAGCATAAGCCTCAATAGGAACAAGCTCTTGGAAGATGTAACTGTACTGACCATGAACTAAACCTACCGCATCATCTAGAAGTAGCCAGGTAGCATGTCCTACTTTTATCCCTATATGCCCAGCGCCGGCCGGAGAACTAAATAATGCTAGCAGAGGGAAATATAAGACCTGACTCACCTCTAGAGAAATGCCCAAAAAGGAGACAGAAGCCCCCCACATATATTGGCGGTGATATGAGATGAAACAACAAACGCAGCAGGAAAATAGTTTTAGCAAATTTGAGGTCCGCTTTCTAGATAGCAGAAGACAGAAAGCATACTTTCATGGTCAGTAGAAAACCCTAACAAAACACATCCAGAAATTACTTTAGGACTCTGGCATTAACTCATAATACCAGAGTGGCAATTCCTGATCAACAAGAGCTTTCCAGACACAGTAACGAAACTGCAGCTGTGAACTGGAACCAAAATACAAAAACAAAACATGGACGAATGTCCAACTTATCTAGTAGATGTCTGGGAGCAGGAACAAGCACAGAGAGGCTTCTGATAACATTGTTGACCGGCAAGCATCTAACAGAGAAGCCAGATTATATAGCGACACCCAGATCTAATCAGAACAGGTGAACAGGGAAGATGATGTCACAAGTTCAATTCCACCAGTAGCCACCGGGGGAGCCCAGAATCCAAATTCACAACAGTGGTACCTGTACTGACCGCAGTTCCTGAGCTTAACACAACACTAGAAGAAGCCGTGGGATGTTCCTGTCACTCCCTAGACACCTCGTCACAGCCGGAGAACTAACTACCCCTAAAGATAGAAACAGGAAAGCTATCTTCCCTCAGAGAAAATTCCCAAAGCATAGACAGCCCCCCACAAATATTGACTGTGAGTGGAGAGGGAAATTACATACGCAGAATGAAACCAGTATGTAGCAAAGGAGGCCAGTCTAACTAGACAGATAGAACAGGACAGAATACTGTGCGGTCAGTATTAAAAACTAGAAAAATCCACCACAGAGTTTACAAAAATCTCCACACCTGACTAAAGGTGTGGAGGGTAAATCTGCTTCCCAGAGCTTCCAGCTTAACTGAATAAATCCATACTGACAAGCTGGACTAGAAAAAACATAGAAAGTGCACAACGATTAAGTCCACAACAAGTGGACTGCAAAAGAACAAAGCAAGGACTTATCTTTGCTGAACTGGTCAGAATATCAGGGAAATCCAAGCAGAGATATGAATCCAGCCAGGAACCATTGACAAGTGGCAATGGCTGAAGGATAGAACCAGGCTAAATAGCCGAGCCAGAAAGGCAATCAGTGGAAGCAGCTGCTGACTACTAAATCCAAGGAGCAGCCGTACCACTTAAAACCACCGGAGGGAGCCCAAGAGCAGAACTCACAAAAGTGCCACTTACAACCACCGGAGGGAGCCCAAGAGCGGAATTCACAACAGGACAGTGTGAGGGCAGAGTACAGAGAAGGTACAGTGTGAGGGCACAGTACAGAGAGGGGACAGTGTGAGGGCACAGTACAGAGAGGGGACAGTGTGAGGGCACAGTACAGAGAGGGGACAGTGTGAGGGCACAGTACAGAGAGGGGACAGTGTGAGGGCACAGTACAGAGAGGGGACAGTGTGAGGGCACAGTACAGAGGGGGAACAATGTGAGGGCACAGTACAGAGAGGGGACAGTGTGAGGGCACAGAACAGAGAAGGTATAGTGTGAGGGCACAGTAAAGAGAGAGACAGTGTGAGGGCACAGTACAGAGGGGGGGCAGTGTGAGGGCACAGTACAGAGGGGAGACAGTGTGAGGGCACAGTATGGAGAGAGGCAGTGTGAGGGCACAGTACAGAGAGGAAACAAAGTGAGGGCACTGTACAGAGAGGAGTCATCATTAGGGCACAATACGGAGAGGGGACAGCTTGATAGCATAGTAAGGAGAGGGGACAGCATGAAGGCACAGTATTGACAGGGGACAGCATAAGAGCACAGTACAAAGAAGGGAACAGCACGAGCATACAGTACAAAGAGGGGACAGCATGAGGGCACAATGCGGCGAGGGGAAATTGTAAGGACACAGTATGAAGAGGGGACAGTGTCAAGACACAATGCGGTGAGGAGACAGCGCGAGGGCACAGTACAGAGAAGTGTCAGGATAATGGCACAGTTCAGAAAAGTTGACTGGCACAGTATGGAGAGGGTACACACTGAGGGCAAAATATGAGGAGGGGACAAACGTGAGGGTACAGTTCAAAGAGTGAACAGCATGAAGGCACAATGCGGAGAGGGAAAAAAATGCGGAGAGGGGACAGTGTGAGGACACAAAATGGAGAGGGGACAGTGTGAGGACACAGTACGAAGACGAGACAGATTAAAGGGAAGGCACCGCATTTGTAGATCATTAAAAAATCAATGTAATGTAGCATAACATGCTGTTATAACCAAATTTTGATTGCATTTGAAACATATTTTGTGTGTTATAGGAGTTTAAAGAAGGCACTGGGGCTGACATATTGCTTTCACAGTAACAGCAGGACACTTTCAGTGTCATAATATGGCACCCCATCGTCATGGGAGATAACAGACGGACTCCGACCCTATTTATTGTAATAGAACTGTCACTGCTGTGAACTGGGAACGCCTCTGTGGGCTGCACAATTCATAGTAGTGGGAGTGTTCTGCCGCCATATTCATCAAGCCCTCGGATCTGCTAACATAAGCAGTACTGCTTCCAGCAGAACAGATCCTAGATTGACAGGAGTAAAATGCAGGAGAAAAGCTGGGGCAGAGTATTAGAGACTACAAAGACATCAAGGATGAACAGTGTACCATTAGCATTATCAGAACAGCTGCTTGGCAGGAGCTGTGATTAATCCCTCGGGTCTGCAGTGAATGGCCAGGCATTGTGGAAGGGGTGAGAGATACATGTAATCTGGGTGAGAGAGACTGATGGGAGAGAGAGAGACAGTAACTGCTGGTGATAGCAGATCACAGGGCAGTCATCCACAAAATGGCGCTGCCCTGTGATGCTACTCTTCATTCTGCCCCAGGGATACTAGACCACCCAAAAGGGGAGAGAAATGGTGATGTCAGCAGTTACTGCCCCAATTTTTCAGCTAACAGTAAAGCTGGTAAGTCTTACTATAGCTGCTTGAGGTCTAAAATGGAAAATGCTCCCCCTAGTGGAAATTATATATATTTGTACAAAAATATATAATATTTTTCATATAGAAATGTTTGCAAACACTGCATTAATACATTTTAATTAGTATTTTAAGCTTAATTTCACAAAAAAAAAATCAAGAAAACTGGTGGCACCTTCCCTTTAAGGACACAGTACGAAGAGGGGACAGTGTGAGGACACTGTAGGAGAGGGAACACTGTGAGGAGATTGTATAAAGAGGGGTTATCATAAGGGGGAACTAAAATTGGGACTAGTGTGGAGGAGAAACCATTGACAAAGCACAGAATGAAGTGGGGATGACTGATGCCTTCATGTACTGATGGGTGTCTGGTGCTATATTCATGTACTGATGGTGATTTTGGTGCTATATTCATGTACTGATGGGTGTCTGGTGCTATATTCATGTACTGATGGGTGTCTGGTGCTATATTCATGTACTGATGGGCGTATGGTGCTATATTCATGTACTGATGGGTGTCTGGTGCTATATTCATGTACTGATGGGTGTCTGGCGCTATATTCATGTACTGATGGGTGTCTGGTGCTATATTCATGTACTGATGGGTGTCTGGCGCTATATTCATGTACTGATGGGTGTCTGGTGCTATATTCATGTACTGATGGGTGTCTGGCGCTATATTCATGTACTGATGGGTGTCTGGCGCTATATTCATGTACTGATGGGTGTCTGGCGCTATATTCATGTACTGATGGGTGTCTGGCGCTATATTCATGTACTGATGGGTGTCTGGCGCTATATTCATGTACTGATGGGTGTCTGGCGCTATATTCATGTACTGATGGGTGTCTGGCGCTATATTCATGTACTGATGGGTGTCTGGCGCTATATTCATGTACTGATGGGTGTCTGGTGCTATATTCATGTACTGATGGGTGTCTGGCGCTATATTCATGTACTGATGGGTGTCTGGCGCTATATTCATGTACTGATGGGTGTCTGGCACTATATTCATGTACTGATGGGTTTCTGGCGCTATATTCATGTACTGATGGGTGTCTGGCGCTATATTCATGTACTGATGGGTGTCTGGCGCTATATTCATGTACTGATGGGTGTCTGGCGCTATATTCATGTACTGATGGGTGTCTGGTGCTATATTCATGTACTGATGGGTGTCTGGTGCTATATTCATGTACTGATGGGTGTCTGGTGCTATATGCTTGTACTGATGGTGATTTTGGTGCTATATGCTTGTACTGATTATGGTTTTGCTGTCATATTGAGTTCTGATGATGTACCAATGGTGGCTGTGGTTTTGTGCTGCGTTCCTGTAATCATGGTGGTCCTGATGTTATTCATGTACTGATGGTGATTCCAGTGCCATTTTCTTGTACCGATAAAACATAATTTAACAGCAGTATACTGACTGCACCTCTAGCTGTGAGTGGAAAATATAAACTAGCAGAACACTAACTGCAGCTCTGGATGTGACTGAAGAATAGCATGAAGGGAGATGTGTGAAGTACAGGGTGCAGGTGGAGCAGGTTTGGGATGTGAGAACTTTCCACCAATATACCAGACACACCATGTGAGTTACCTTGGACCAGGATCTTGCCCAGTGTGCTTGCAGTACCCGCTGGGCTGCAGGCGAAACACATGTACTGGCCAGAGTCCACGCCCGTCATATTGTCCAAGATCAGGGTGCAGGAACCATCTGGATCCTCAATGATGATGTGATGTGGATCCACCTCCACTGAGCGGCCATCTGAGGGGGCACAGAAATCATTACTGCCATCATCATCCTCACATGAGGGGGCAGTGTGATGTACGGCCAGCACATGGGACTTATCCATCAGTGGCTGCCCCATGCTACCACCCCACGTACCATGGACCACAGAGATATAAGGGTTAAATAGTGAAATTCGGTGACTATGGCCACCTTCGTGAGCAATGGGCAAAATATGGCCCCTGCCAGTCCCAGCATGGAGGAGGAAGCGCCATCGGAATCAGCTGGGGGCAGGGGCTATAGTGGTCCGCTCCATGCTGCACTCCATCGTTCGGGTGAAAGGGGGTCATTACCTTTGTACCAGGTGATGGTGGGTTTCGGGGTCCCGGTGACACGACATGCCAGCTTGACAGTTTCTCCGAGCTCAGCTGTGCAGTCTCCCAGCACCTCGATGAAACGCGGGGGGTCTGCAACAAAAGACACTCAAGGTCAGGGGGCTCATTCGTGATTGCAGCTTCGGATGTGACTGGAGTCAATGTTGTACAGGAGGGCGGAGCCATGACCCCAGATATACCATCTAGAATGGACCGTGGGGGCATTCAGGAGAGACCAATGTATGGTGTCCGAGAAGAGCTCTGTATAGAAGGGACGCCAGGACAGGTGACTGTTTCCTGTCCCCGGACACAGGGGGCGCCATGCCCATCATCCTTTACCCCTGACCTCGGATGATGGGTGTGATAGTGGCCCGATGCTGCCCATCATCCTTTACCCCTGACCTCGGATGATGGATGTGATAGTGGCCCGATGCTGCCCATCATCCTTTACCCCTGACCTCGGATGATGGGTGTGATCCTCCCCCGATGCTGCCCATCATCCTTTACCCCTGACCTCGGATGATAGGTGTGATCCTCCCCCGATGCTGCCCATCATCCTTTACCCCTGACCTCGGATGATGGGTGTGATAGTGGCCCGATGCTGCCCATCATCCTTTACCCCTGACCTCGGATGATGGGTGTGATAGTGGCCCGATGCTGCTCATCATCCTTTACCCCTGACCTCGGATGATGGGTGTGATAGTGGCCCGATGCTGCCCATCATCCTTTACCCCTGACCTCGGATGATAGGTGTGATCCTCCCCCGATGCTGCCCATCATCCTTTACCCCTGACCTCGGATGATGGGTGTGATAGTGGCCCGATGCTGCCCATCATCCTTTACCCCTGACCTCGGATGATGGGTGTGATAGTGGCCCGATGCTGCCCATCATCCTTTACCCCTGACCTCGGATGATGGGTGCGATAGTGGCCCGATGCTGCCATCATCCTTTACCCCTGACCTCGGATGATGGGTGTGATAGTGGCCCGATGCTGCCCATCATCCTTTACCCCTGACCTCGGATAATGGGTGTGATAGTGGCCCGATGCTGCCCATCATCCTTTACCCCTGACATCGGATGATGGGTGTGATAGTGGCCCGATGCTGCCCATTATCCTTTACCCCTGACCTCGGATGATGGGTGTGATAGTGGCCCGATGCTGCCCATCATCCTTTACCCCTGACCTCGGATGATGGGTGTGATCCTCCCCCGATGCTGCTCATCATCCTCTACCCCTGACCTCGGATGATGGGTGTGATAGTGGCCCGATGCTGCCCATCATCCTTTACCCCTGACCTCGGATGATGGGTGTGATCCTCCCCCGATGCTGCCCATCATCCTTTACCCCTGACCTCGGATGATGGGTGTGATCCTCCCCCGATGCTGCTCATCATCCTCTACCCCTGACCTCGGATGATGGGTGTGATAGTGGCCCGATGCTGCCCATCATCCTTTACCCCTGACCTCGGATGATGGGTGTGATCCTCCCCCGATGCTGCTCATCATCCTTTACCCCTGACCTCGGATGATGGGGGTGATACTGGCCCGATGCTTACTCCACTGCGGCAGGCTGAAGCGCTGCTGGAAGCCGCTGATCTCCTTCACCCAGGAGTTCTTGATGATCAGCGTCCGCGCCTGCAGCAGGTATTTGCGCACGGAATCCTCCCGCTCGTGCCAGATCTCGAAAGCTCGATCGTCGCCCTCCACCAGATCATTCACGTCAATGTTTGTCAACTGAGAAGGAAACAGCAAGAAAGTATGTGAACCCTGGTACTGAAGACCAAGCACAGCATGCTCTCCATCTCCAGAGCTGCACTCATAGTTCTACTGAGACCAGTCATCACCAGGAGCTGCCTGAGCCCCAGGTAGTGACGATAAAGGGCCCCTGACCAGGCTCCACACAGATACATCGCACTAGGGCCCACTGGCCCCCAGCCAATGGTGAAATGCATCGTGGGAGACATCGTGTTCACTACGTCAGAGCCACGGACCATGCACCAGGGAGATGTGCGGACCAGAAACTCTGACTGCAGCTCTGGAGGTGACTGGAACATAAGACACGGTGTAACAGCAGAATAGTGACTGCAGCTCTGGAGGTGACTGTAGGATAAGACACGGTGTAACAGCAGAATAGTGACTGCAGCTCTGGAGGTGACTGGAGGATAAGACACGGTGTAACAGCAGAATAGTGAGTGCAGCTCTGGAGGTGACTGGAGGATAGGTGCCCACAATCAGTCACACCCTGCTAGGAGCAGCACCTGTCTTGTGAGCTCCAGCACTTCCAGCAGGAGGCCCAGAGTCGGCCTCTCTTCTCCCCAGGGAGAGGCAGGCTTCCTGGGAGGCCGGCATGGCTTCCCAGGCTTCTGTTCCCCGGTCTGTGCCGGCGGGGGACAGAGAGCAGCAGCAGCAGCACCCGGCCCAAGAGGGACTGAGGAGGTCGGGACGGGTGAGAAAAACCTTACCCACCTACTCCAACCCTGAGACGGCTCATCGTCCGCCCAGAGAGGGAGACAGGGGCACCCCAGGCCCCAGGAAGGAGAGCCCAGGAACATCCTGGGGGGAAAGGAGCTCCGGCGAGTCCACGAGTACCTTCTCCTCCCGAGTGGTCGCCATGCTACGTGAGTATGAGGACGCCGGCAAAGCACTGACCGGGCTGAAGGAGAAGCTGCGGGAGGCTCGGATCCTGAACACCCGAGCCTCTAGCAAGGAGAAACCCGCGACCTCCCAGAGGTTCAGAGCCCTCAGAGGTGAGGTGGCCCGGTTAGTGCTCCTCCGGGAGGGGATTGAGAAAAGCGCAGGTCCCTTCCTGGAGAGGTTTAAGAACCAGCGGCGGTTCTCAGAAATGAAGGGGTTAAATACCTCAGGAGAACCGCCAGCCGGCGTCCTAAGCGACGAGGAGGAGGATGACGACGTGGCTGTGACTGGAGTCCTACAAGCTGGAACCAGCCGGGAGAGTGAGTCGCAGAGCCGACAACAGGGAAGCGGCCTCCCGGCATGGCAGAGGACTCCGACAGCACAGGCTGGAGTGTCAGCGGAGGAAGAGGAGGAGGGCGGTCTGCTACAGGAGATCCGACAGCTGGAGTCTCCAGTGAACCTGGACCGCTTCTCCTTTGGTGAGGACGAGCCAGCAGAGGAAACAAAGAAGAGGAAGAAGACAACGAAGGAGACCGCACGGGAGGTGGTGAGTTACAGATATGTACTGATGGATGATGTTACACCTACCACCTCCTGTGTAAACCCCACCAAACCTAAAGGCACGGGCTCTGCAGTGGGTCTGGGGCATAGGCAAGGTGGGGAGAGGAGGAGGACGTCCGGCGGTGCTGCCGTCTGTGCGGGGAACAGTGCAGGGGGCGAGGCTGTGGAGGTACTCACGGCGCCGGACATAGGGGACCCCGAGGAGTTTCCCTCTCTGCCCTCTGCGGCTAAGCCGGTTATCACCGGGGCCGAGGAGGGCGAGGGGGATGTCCACGCCGTTGCGAAAGGGGGACGGCGTGGGCAGACTCCATCCCTGCTCACTACGGCTGAGCCGGCCGACGCCGGGGCTGTGGGGAGCAGGTCCGAGAAACTTGGTGCGGCGAAAGGGGGGCGCACTGTTGTGACAGGGGCGCAGTGCGCCTCAACAGAGGAGAGGCACGCAGCTGCGACAGGGGAGCAGCGTGTCCAAAAAGAAAAAAAAAACAGGAAAAATCATCTGCAGGGAACACTGGGCGCCCTGCTGCGACGGGAGGACAGAGTGCTCCAGCACCCAAATGTGACACCAGGACCCCGAAGTCTGTGGGTGCGGGGCAGGCAGTGCCCCCCAACGTGCAGCGGGCCCAGAATAATAAAATACAAACTGCTGCAGTGGGGTGGCAAGGTGCTCCAGAGACACAACAAAACACCAATGAAGGGAAAACGGGTGTGGTTCTGCACCCCTCCCCCGGTCCAGCAGGTGTGAGTGCAGAGAAGCCAGACACAAGTGAGGAAGGAATGGATGTTACTGTGGAAGGTGCAGAGAACACTGGGACAAATGGTGGTGAGAATACTGGTAATAAAGTGATGGGAAGTGGTGAGGGGAATGATGGGAGTAGTAGTGGAGTGAATGGTGGGAGTAGTGGTGGAGCGAATGGTGGGAGTAGTGACGTTGCCAATGATGGGAGTAGTGGTGGAATGAATGATGGGAGTAGTGGTGGAGTGAATGGTGGGAGTAGTGGTGGAGCGAATGGTGGGAGTAGTGAAGTTACAAATGATGGGAGTAGTGGTGGAGTGAATGAGGAGAGCATTACGGGTGTTGGTGGAGGGGAAGCAGGTAGTGGTCCCGCTGCCCCCCCAGCGGTGGCGGGGGCTTCAGCCCCAAGCTATTCAGGAGCTGTCACTGCTGGGGGTAGTAGTGCGCCCTTGTCTGGTGACCCTGAGGATGGTGACTTGCAACAGCGCTTCCTGGACGCCCTGAGGAAAGGGGAGAGTTCCATCAATGTAGAGGGGAGGGAGGTTGATCTGTCTTTCTGGATAGAGAGACACGGTCTTTCCGCCTTCCGAGACAGAGGGGCAGAGACTGTCTGGTCTCTGCCGACACCGGGGCAGAGGAGTAACCGTAGGAACGTGGCCCGTCTCCAGTGGGTAAGCAAGGATGCCTGTCCTGATCGGTCAAAGGTTGCTGAGGTCCTGCTGGGGATGGGCTTTGTGGCATATGACATCTTCGCCTTGATCCATCCCTATGGGACCTCCTACTTCGATGTCAGCTTCGTGAGACCGGAGGGCCTTGAGCTTTTCTGGTCTCGCCACGAGCTGGCTCGGGGTCGCCCCGAATGGTAGGGTTTCCTCGCTGTAGCAATATCCCGCCAGAACTCAGTCAGGAAGGTGACCGTTTTGACCAGTAACGAGTCACTTTCCTGTGTCGACATCTCCACCTGGGTTGGACGATACGGCGACATCGTCGGTATTCCCGAGAAGACCCTCGATGAGCATGGTATCTGGTCAGGAGCCTGGACCTTCATGGTGAAATTGAAGGTTTCAGGAAACACCGTTACCCATATCGCTTCCTCAACATTTTTGGGGAGGGACAGGATCTTGATTTTCTACCGGGGGCAGCCTAAGGTCTGTCACAGGTGCGGCAGCCCCACACACTTCAGTGCGCAGTGTACCACCCAGAAATGCGCACTGTGTGGGGACCTCGGCCATCTTGCTGCTACCTGTGGCAGGATTAGGTGTAACTTGTGTGGTGACCTCGGTCACCCGTTCAGTCGCTGTCCGCGTTCCTTTGCCAATGCGGTCCTGAAAGCGGCGAGTGCGGGACAGGCGAAAGCCGGGACTAATCTCGCCGGTGAAGGGACCAGCAGAGGCGGAGGAGGCAGGGAACCGGTGAGGAGCAGGCTGCTGCCATCCAATATCAGGCGGCAGAAGCAGCGCCATGGGAACAGGGGGCAGGGAGTAATGACCCTAAACTCTGACCCGGGTGCTTCACTTGCAGCTGAGGATCCTAAAGACGGCGAATTGAGCGAGGAAGTCAAGAGACTTGAAAGGGAGGAGCAAAAGGACGCCATGTCTGCCCAGGAACCTTCATCCGGTGACAGTCTGGATGAGGGAGAGGGGGAGTGGTCACAGCAAAAGAAAAAGGGTAACAGGAAAACAACTAAGGATAAGAGGGGGTCCGGGCCTCGAGCCTCCTCCTTGGAGTGCGACCCCTCTGACTCCGTAGCCCTGATCCAGGTGCCATTGGAAGGTCCAGCCGCCCCCCCTCTGGTGGATCTCTCTAACCGGTTCCGGGCCCTCCAGGACTCCCCTCCAGAGGGGGGCGATGGGGACCCGGGGCCGGAGGTTGCGGACAAGGTTGTTGGGGCTCAGGAGGTCGCTGGGTCTTCTTCTCAGGGGGCAAATACAAAGCCTTCTGGGGGGGGGGGGACTACCTCAGGACCACCAGATAAGGGCCAGAGTGTATGTAAGGAGAGAATGGATGAGTCTGTTTGTCTTAAGCGCACTAAAAACTCATCATTGTCAGAGGAAGAGGGTGAAACTGTTGGGGGTGGGAAGAAAAAGGCTATCTAATTCAATCAATCATGATGGCGGCACCCACCCCGTTGACGCTGGCAACCATTAATGTTGCCAGCATAAAGTCAGATGTGGCAAGGTACACGGCCTTTCATTTTCTCGGCCAACTTGACGCCGACATTTTGTTTTTGCAGGAGACCAGGTTGACCGACCTATCAACCATGCATAAAGCAAGGCGGGAGTGGAGGCACGGGCCCTCCTACTGGTCTCTTGCGGCCGAGCCGTATAGCGGGTGGCGGTCCTTTTTAAGACCGCAGCGGTTGAATGCAGACGATTGATCGAGTTAGAAATGGGGAGATGCTTGATCCTAGATGTCTCCATTGGGGGACAGGAGCTTCGGCTCATTAACATCTACGGTCCCCAGTCCAAGTGGGACCGCAAGTGTCTCTTCATGAAGATCAAACCTTTCTTATTTTCGAGTCGGCAGGTGGTCTTTGGAGGGGATTTCAACAACGTCACGAGACCCTGTGATAGAGGAGGTTCCGGAGACCGGCTGGCTTACGATTGCGTCGCGCTAAATAGGATAGTAAGTGAGGCACGCCTGGTGGATGTCCACATCCGGCACAACACAGGCCACGCGGGGTTCACCTTTTTTAGAGGTAGTCAGTGCAGGTCTAGGTTAGACAGGTTTTATTTGAAGGGGGATGCCGTCTCCTCGCCGTTGTCGGTTGTGGAGGTGGAATTCTCCAATCACTGTTTGATTATGTTTTCTCTGAGCGTTACAGAGACTCCTCGGATGGGAAGAGGTTATTGGAAGCTGAATTCGTCACTCCTTGAGGAAGAAGCTGTAAGACGGTCCTTTTGAGGAATTTCTTCAGAGCCAGGTACCGCTGCTGGGCCTAAGTAACACTAAGTCTGAGTGGTGGGAGATGTTCAAACATCGGGTGGCGAGATTCTTCCGGCAACTCTCGAACCTCAGAAGCCTGAACAGGGATCGCCTGTATCAGAGCCTGAGGAGGAAACTCGAGCAACTTGTCTCGACTGGGGGTAGCCGCGAGGCGATCTCCAGTGTGAAATCCTTGCTAAAGAGGTGTCAGTACGATAGGCACGCATCTTTGGTTTTTGAGAGGGACTACGGGAAGTACTACTCGCCCGACCCTTACAGAAGCTGCAAGATGTCAGTGAATAGTAAGATAGTGACAGGGCTGATGGACAGTACGGGATCCCTGAGAAGGTCCAGATCAGGGATCTTGGAGGTCGTCAGTTCATACTACTCGCACCTCTTGGGAAGGAAGGAACTGGATCGTAACAGGATGTCGGCTTTCCTGGCTGAAGCTGTTCCTGAGCCAGGGGCTGACCTCTCGCTGGGCGGTTTGGCAGAAGCGATCAAAGAAGAGGAAGTGAGACTGGCGATCGATGGGCTCCGGCCCAAAAAATCGCCAGGTCCGGATGGCTTAACATCCGAGTTCTTTAAGACCTTTAGGGACTCCTTGGTCCCCCTCTTGACTCAGGTGTTTAATGAGTGTCTCTCCTCGGGCACTCTGCCGAGATCATTAAGGAGGTCGGCTTTGATCATTTTGTCAAAGGGTAAGGATCCGTCACGCATTGAGAATTGGCGTCCCATATCACTTCTCAATGTGGACAGGAAGGTTTTGGCTAAGATACTCTTCAATAGGCTGGTGAAGTTTGCACCGCGGCTCCTTTCGGAGGCCCAGCACTGTTGCGTTCCTGGCTGTAGCACTTTCAGTGCTGTTCTGGGTGTCCGAGAGGCTGTGGAGCAAGGCAGGGCGGGCCTTTGGAAGGGGTTCTTGCTGACCCTGGATCAGGCAAAAGCCTTTGATCGGGTCGACCACGAGTACCTCTGGTCCACTCTTTTGAGGTATGGTCTGCCTGGAGGGTTTGTGGACTGGCTTAAGACCTTGTACAAAGGGGCTGAGACTTTCCCTCTGGTAAACGGGTGGATTGGACAACCTTTCGGGGTGGGATCTGGTGTCCGCCAGGGCTGCCCTCTTAGTCCTTTGCTTTACGCGTTTGCGATCGATCCCTTCCTCAGAAGGGTTGATTGTGGACCGTTGGCGGGGGTGAGGATGGGCGGGTTGGCGCCAGAGGCTATCCTGAGGGTAGTGGCCTACGCGGACGACGTTACTGTCTTTGTTTCTTCGCAAGAGGAGGCGATGGTGGTGATGTCAGAAGTGGAGAGCTACTCGGAGGCATCCGGGTCCAAGGTCAACCAGCACAAGTGTGAGAGTCTCTGGCTGGGAGGCGGGGATCCCATGTTTGATCTTCCGGACACCCTCCCCGAACCCCAAGAACATGCCAAAGTCCTAGGCATCGAATTTGGCCAGGGTGATTACCCCACGAAAAACTGGGAAGGCAGAATCAAGGGTGTCGCCCAAAAAGTGGACCAATGGAAGGGTTGGTCTTTGACCCTGAGGGAAAGGGTTGACCTGTGCAAAGCTTTCCTGCTCCCCTTGTTAATCTACCTGGGCAGCGTCTGTGTCTTGCCGGAGCCTCTCTGGACACGGGTCTACAGTCTGTTCTTCCAGATGTTATGGGGGAATAGACTAAACCTAGTCAAACGGGAGGTCACTTATCGCACGAGGAGACTAGGGGGGTTGAATATGGTGAACCCCGTGGTGTTTCTAGTGAACACCTTTTTGAAAGTTAACGTGGCAAACCTCTGGAAAGAGAGGGCTCCTCCGTGGGTATTCTCCTGCAAAGGATGGTTTCAGCCTTTCTTCCAGGAATGGGAGACAGGGGGAAGATTGAAGGATTTTCGCACACCGCACGGGCATCTCCCGGCTTATGTTACCCCGGTTCTGAAAATGATGCGCCGGTGGGGTCTGGGAATGTGGGAAGTGAGGTCCCTCCCGAGGAAACTCCTCGACGTGCGGGTCTTGCTTTCGCATTTTCAGAGACCATTGGTCCTCAGGGACTGCCCGAGTCGGGATCTAGAGGTTGGGTTAAGTTTGTTAAATTCTAGCAGGATCCCCAAGAAGTATTGGGACTTGACTTGGCGCTGCTTCCAAGGTAAGTTGTATGTGAGGGACAATTTGAAGCACAGGAGCTCCGTGGACAGGAATTGTCCCCGTGAGGATTGCGCTACCATGCTGGAAAGCATGGAGCACTTCCTGCTTCATTGTCCCTTTAATACAGAGGTGTACAACAGGGTGGGCGCTTCCATTGGTTGGCCGCGGCTGGCCACTCTGTCCTATGCCGAGTGGGCCTATGGAGCGTTCAGAGACCTCGGGAGAAGGGACCGAGCCACTTTATTCTTAGTCAGCGCAGTGGTCAGGTACTTCACGTGGAACGCACGAGTTTTAGTTACGACGCAGAGTAAAATCCTCCGTGTAGATGAAGTTTGTAGCAGCATCCTAGGTGCCCTGGTGAAGGTGCGTTCTCTGGAGTGCGAAAGACTGGGTGCCCGGAGGGCGGCCCATCTCTGGAGGGGTTTCTCCTTCGGGGTGCCTTAGTCCGTTAGCGCTCCTATATCCTGGTGATGGGCTGATGTCTTTACACCCTAGATTTTTGTTTTGTATTTCTGTTCCTTGAATAGAAGGTTTGCAGGCATCGAACTTGAGCCTTGGGTGGGGAGTATGTAGGTTGTGTTCTGTGAAGTTGGTTTATGTATATGTTGTATATAGTGTAATGTATTGTGTATAATAGAGGGTCTTAGTTAGGTTGGGTGGGGGGATTGGGGGGTTCAACGGCGGTGATAGGAGACTGATCTGGCCTGGCCCAGGCCCCGCCTGGGGAAAAACTTTGGGGCCTGATCCTAGCTCGGATAATTCCTGAACTTTGTGGCCAGAGCTGGATCAGGGGTGGCGGGATAGTTAGAGTAGGTGTGTGTATATATATTAAAAAAGGAAAAAAAATAAAAAAATAATTAAAAAAAAAATGTTAATTTTGTACACTGTATTGTATTTAGGTTTGTTGTGGTGTGAATGTGGTGGTGTAAGGGGGGGCTGTAAGGTAAGGCAGTGGGACCAGTAGGGTTTTGTTGTGTTTCCGGTGTTGTATAGTGTTTGGTTTAGTATAATGTGTTTATAGTGTATATATTGTATATAATATTGTATATAGGACGGTGTGAATGTAGTTGGGGTTGTATATAGTAGTATGAATGAAGCTGGGCCGGGGGTCTTATATGATTTTATACTATTTATTATGTAAAATTTTTACAGGGGTATTCATGTAGTTATGAGTATTTTGTTTGTTGTCTTTTAGTTTTGCTTTCTTTATTTTTATTGGAATTTTTCTTTCTCGTCCCTGATTTGTAGGTCATGAACTTTCTCCATTTTGGTTCCATTTCTGGTTTATTTCTTTGTGATTTTTGTCGTTTGTTGTCGTCTGATTGGAGCTTTGTTCTTATGTTTTGTTCTGTTGTGTTTTATTTGTAATATATCTTGGTTATTGTCATGTAAAGTATTTTTATTTTATTTAATAAAAGACCTGGAGGACAGGTGCCCACAATCAGTCACACCCTGCTAGGAGCAGCACCTGTGTTGTGAGCTCCAGCACTTCCAGCAGGAGGCCCAGAGTCGGCCTCTCTTCTCCCCAGGGAGAGGCAGGCTTCCTGGGAGGCCGGCATGGCTTCCCAGGCTTCTGTTCCCCGGTCTGTGCCGGCGGGGGACAGAGAGCAGCAGCAGCAACCGGCCCAAGAGGGACTGAGGAGGTCAGGACGGGTGAAGAAAACCATACCCACCTACTCCAACACTGAGACGGCTCATCGTCCGCCCAGAGAGGGAGACAGGGGCACCCCAGGCCCCAGGAAGGAGAGCCCAGGAACATCCTGGGGGGAGAGGAGCTCCGGCGAGTCCACGAGTACCTTCTCCTCCCGAGTGGTCGCCATGCTACGTGAGTACGAGGACGCCGGCAAAGCACTGACCGGGCTGAAGGAGAAGCTGCGGGAGGCTCGAATCCTGAACACCCGTGCCTCTAACAAGGAGAAACCCGCGACCTCCCAGAGGTTCAGAGCCCTCAGAGGTGAGGTGGCTCGGTTAGCGCTCCTCTGGGAGGGGATTGAGAAAAGTGCAGGTCCCTTCCCGGAGAGGTTTAGGAACCAGCGGCGGTTCTCAGAAATGAAGGGGTTAAATACCTCAGGAGAGCCGCCAGCCAGCGTCCTAAGCGACGAGGAGGAGGACGAAGACGTGGCTGTAACTGGAGTCCTACAAGCTGGAACCAGCCGGGAGAGTGAGTCGCAGAGCCGACAACAGGGAAGCGGCCTCCCAGCACGGCAGAGGACTCCGACAGCACAGGCTGGAGTGTCAGCGGAGGAAGAGGAGGAGGGCGGTCTGCTACAGGAGATCCGACAGCTGGAGTCTCCAGTGAACCTGGACCGCTTCTCCTTTGGTGAGGACGAGCCAGCAGAGGAAACAAAGAAGAGGAAGAAGACAACGAAGGAGACCGCACGGGAGGTGGTGAGTTACAGATATGTACTGATGGATGATGTTACACCTACCACCTCCGGTGTAAACCCCACCAAACCTAAAGGCACGGGCTCTGCAGTGGGTCCGGGGCATAGGCAAGGTGGGGAGAGGAGGAGGACGTCCGGCGGTGCTGCCGTCTGTGCGGGGAACAGTGCAGGGGGCGAGGCTGTGGTGGTACTCACGGCGCCAGACATAGGGGACCCCGAGGAGTTTCCCTCTCTGCCCTCTGCAGCTAAGCCGGTTATCGCCGGGGCTGAGGGGAGCGAGGGGGATGTCCACGCCGTTGCGAAAGGGGGACGGTGTGGGCAGACTCCATCCCTGCTCACTACGGTTGAGCTGGCCGACGCCGGGGCTGTGGGGGGCAGGTCCGAGAAACTTGGTGCGGCGAAAGGGGGGCGCACTGTTGTGACAGGGGCGCAGTGCGCCTCAACAGAGAAGAGGCACGAGGCTGCGATAGGGGAGCAGCGAGTCCAAAAAGAAAAAAAAAAACAGGAAAAATCATCTGCAGGGAACACTGGGCGCCCTGCTGCGACGGGAGGACAGAGTGCTCCAGCATCCAAATGTGACACCAGGACCCCGAAGTCTGTGGGTGCGGGGCAGGCGGCGCCCCCCAACAAGCAGTGGGCCCAGAATAAAATACAAACTGCTGCAGTAGGGGGGCAAGGAGCTCCAGAGAAACAACAAAACACCAATGAAGGGAAAACGGGTGTGGTGCTGCACCCCTCCCCCGGTCCAGCAGGTGTGAGTGCAGAGAAGCCAGACACAAGCGAGGAAGGAATGGATGTTACTGTGGAAGGTGCAGAGAACACTGGGACAAATGGTGGTGAGAATACTGGTAATAAAGTGATGGGAAGTGGTGAGGGGAATGATGGGAGTAGTTGTGGAGTGAATGGTGGGAGTAGTGGTGGAGTGAATGATGGGAGTAGTGGTGGAGTGAATGGTGGGAGTAGTGGTGGAGTGAATGATGGGAGTAGTGGTGGAGTGAATGATGGGAGTAGTGGTGGAGTGAATGATGGGAGTAGTGATGTTGCAAATGATGGGAGTAGTGGCGGAGTGAATGAGGAGAGCATTACTGGTGTTGGTGGAGGGGAAGCAGGTAGTGGTCCCGCTGCCCCCCCAGCGGTGGCGGGGTCTTCAGCCCCAAGCTATTCAGGGGCTGTCACTGCTGGGGGTAGTAGTGCGCCCTTGTCTGGTGACCCTGAGGACGGTGACTTGCAACAGCGCTTCCTGGACGCCCTGAGGAAAGGGGAGAGTTCCATCAATGTAGAGGGGAGGGAGGTTGATCTGTCTTTCTGGATAGAGAGACACGGTCTTTCCGCCTTCCGAGACAGAGGGGCAGAGACTGTCTGGTCTCTGCCGACACCGGGGCAGAGGAGTAACCGTAGGAACGTGGCCCGTCTCCAGTGGGTAAGCAAGGATGCCTGTCCTGATCGGTCAAAGGTTGCTGAGCTCCTGCTGGGGATGGGCTTCGTGGCATATGACATCTTTGCCTTGATCCATCCCTATGGGACCTCCTACTTCGATGTCAGCTTCGTGAGACCGGAGGGCCTTGAGCTTTTCTGGTCTCGCCACGAGCTGGCTCGGGGTCGCCCCGAATGGCAGGGTTTCCTCGCTGTAGCAATATCCCGCCAGAACTCGGTCAGGAAGGTGACCGTTTTGACCAGTAACGAGTCACTTTCCTGTGTCGACATCTCCACCTGGGTTGGACGATACGGCGACATCGTCGGTATTCCCGAGAAGACCCTCGATGAGCATGGTATCTGGTCAGGAGCCTGGACCTTCATGGTGAAATTGAAGGTTTCAGGAAACACCGTTACCCATATCCCTTCCTCAACATTTTTGGGGAGGGACAGGATCTTGATTTTCTACTGGGGGCAGCCTAAGGTCTGTCACAGGTGCGGCAGCCCCACACACTTCAGTGCGCAGTGTACCACCCAGAAATGCGCACTGTGTGGGGACCTCGGCCATCTCGCTGCTACCTGTGGCAGGATTAGGTGTAACCTGTGTGGTGACCTCGGTCACCCGTTCAGTCGCTGTCCGCGTTCCTTTGCCAATGCGGTCCTGAAAGCGGCGAGTGCGGGACAGGCGAAAGCCGGGACTAATCTCGCCGGTGAAGGGACCAGCAGAGGCGGAGGAGGCAGGGAACCGGTGAGGAGCAGGCTGCCGCCATCCAATATCAGGCGGCAGCAGCAGCGCCGTGGGAACAGGGGGCAGGGAGTAATGACCCTAAACTCTGACCCGGGTGCTTCACTTGCAGCTGAGGATCCTAAAGACGGCGAATTGAACGAGGAAGTCAAGAGACTTGAAAGGGAGGAGCAAAAGGACGCCATGTCTGCCCAGGAACCTTCATCCGGTGACAGTCTGGATGAGGGGGAGTGGTCACAGCAAAAGAAAAAGGGTAACAGGAAAACAACTAAGGATAAGAGGGGGTCCGGGCCTCGAGCCTCCTCCTTGGAGTGCGACCCCTCTGACTCCGTAGCCCTGATCCAGGTGCCATTGGAAGGTCCAGCCGCCCCCCCTCTGGTGGATCTCTCTAACCGGTTCCGGGCCCTCCAGGACTCCCCTCCAGAGGGGGGCGATGGGGACCCGGGGCCGGAGGTTGCGGACAAGGTTGTTGGGGCTCAGGAGGTCGCTGGGTCTTCTTCTCAGGGGGCAAATACAAAGCCTTCTGGGGGGGGACTACCTCAGGACCACCAGACAAGTGCCAGAGTGTATGTAAGGAGAGAATGGATGAGTCTGTTTGTCTTAAGCGCACTAAAAACTCATCATTGTCAGAGGAAGAGGGTGAAACTGTTGGGGGTGGGAAAAAAAAGGCTATCTAATTCAATCAATCATGATGGCGGCACCCACCCCGTTGACGCTGGCAACCATTAATGTTGCCAGCATAAAGTCAGAAGCGGCAAGGTACACGGCCTTTCATTTTCTCGGCCAACTTGACGCCGACATTTTGTTTTTGCAGGAGACCAGGTTGACCGACCTATCAACCATGCATAAAGCAAGGCGGGAGTGGAGGCACGGGCCCTCCTACTGGTCTCTTGCGGCCGAGCCGTATAGCGGGGTGGCGGTCCTTTTTAAGACCGCAGCGGTTGAATGCAGACGATTGATCGAGTTAGAAATGGGGAGATGCTTGATCCTAGATGTCTCCATGGGGGGACAGGAGCTTCGGCTCATTAACATCTACGGTCCCCAGTCCAAGTGGGACCGCAAGTGTCTCTTCATGAAGATCAAGCCTTTCTTATTTTCGAGTCGGCAGGTGGTCTTTGGAGGGGATTTCAACAACGTCACGAGACCCTGTGATAGAGGAGGTTCCGGAGACCGGCTGGCTTACGATTGCATCGCGCTAAATAGGATAGTAAGTGAGGCACGCCTGGTGGATGTCCACATCCGGCACAACACAGGCCATGCGGGGTTCACCTTTTTTAGAGGTAGTCAGTGCAGGTCTAGGTTAGACAGGTTTTATTTGAAGGAGGATGCCGTCTCCTCGCCGTTGTCGGTTGTGGAGGTGGAATTCTCCGATCACTGTTTGATTATGTTTTCTCTGAGCGTTACAGAGACTCCTCGGATGGGAAGAGGTTATTGGAAGCTGAATTCGTCACTCCTTGAGGAAGAAGCTGTAAGACGGTCCTTTGAGGAATTTCTTCAGAGCCAGGTACCGCTGCTGGGTCTAAGTAACACTAAGTCTGAGTGGTGGGAGATGTTCAAACATCGGGTGGCGAGATTCTTCCGGCAACTCTCGAACCTCAGAAGCCTGAACCGGGATCGCCTGTATCAGAGCCTGAGGAGGAAACTCGAGCATCTTGTCTCGACTGGGGGTAGCCGCGAGGCGATCTCCAGTGTGAAATCCTTGCTAAAGAGGTGTCAGTACGATAGGCATGCATCTTTGGTTTTTGAGAGGGACTACGGGAAGTACTACTCGCCCGACCCTTACAGAAGCTGCAAGATGTCAGTGAATAGTAAGATAGTGACAGGGCTGATGGACAGTACGGGATCCCTGAGAAGGTCCAGATCAGGGATCTTGGAGGTCGTCAGTTCATACTACTCGCACCTCTTGGGAAGGAAGGAACTGGATCGTAACAGGATGTCGGCTTTCCTGGCTGAAGCTGTTCCTGAGCCAGGGGCTGACCTCTCGCTGGGCGGTTTGGCAGAAGCGATCAAAGAAGAGGAAGTGAGACTGGCGATCGATGGGCTCCGGCCCAAAAAATCTCCAGGTCCGGATGGCTTAACATCCGAGTTCTTTAAGACCTTTAGGGACTCTTTGGTCCCCCTCTTGACTCAGGTGTTTAATGAGTGTCTCTCCTCGGGCACTCTGCCGAGATCATTAAGGAGGTCGGCTTTGATCATTTTGTCAAAGGGTAAGGACCCGTCACGCATTGAGAATTGGCGTCCCATATCACTTCTCAATGTGGACAGGAAGGTTTTGGCTAAGATACTCTTCAATAGGCTGGTGAAGTTTGCACCGCGGCTCCTTTCGGAGGCCCAGCACTGTTGCGTTCCTGGCCGTAGCACTTTCAGTGCTGTTCTGGGTGTCCGAGAGTCCGTGGAGCGGGGCAGGGCGGGCCTTTGGAAGGGGTTCTTGCTGACCCTGGATCAGGCAAAAGCCTTTGATCGGGTCGACCACGAGTACCTCTGGTCCACTCTTTTGAGGTATGGTCTGCCTGGAGGGTTTGTGGACTGGCTTAAGACCTTGTATGCAGGGGCTGAGACTTTCCCTCTGGTAAACGGGTGGATTGGACAACCTTTCGGGGTGGGATCTGGTGTCCGCCAGGGCTGCCCTCTTAGTCCTTTGCTTTACGCGTTTGCGATCGATCCCTTCCTCAGAAGGGTTGATTGTGGACCGTTGGCGGGGGTGAGGATGGGCGGGTTGGCGGCAGAGGCTATCCTGAGGGTAGTGGCCTAAGCGGATGACGTTACTGTCTTTGTTTCTTCGCAAGAGGAGGCGATGGTGGTGATGTCAGAAGTGGAGAGCTACTCGGAGGCATCCGGGTCCAAGGTCAACCAGGACAAGTGTGAGAGTCTCTGGCTGGGAGGCGGGGATCCCACGTTTGATCTTCCGGACACCCTCCCCGAACCCCAAGAACATGCCAAAGTCCTAGGCATCGAATTTGGCCAAGGTGATTACCCCACAAAAAACTGGGAAGGCAGAATCAAGGGTGTCGCCCAAAAAGTGGACCAATGGAAGGGTTGGTCTTTGACCCTGAGGGAAAGGGTTGACCTGTGCAAAGCTTTCCTGCTCCCCTTGTTAATCTACCTGGGCAGCGTCTGTGTCTTGCCGGAGCCTCTCTGGACACGGGTCTACAGTCTGTTCTTCCAGATGTTATGGGGGAATAGACTAAACCTAGTCAAACGGGAGGTCACTTATCGCACGAGGAGACTAGGGGGGTTGAATATGGTAAACCCCGTGGTGTTCCTAGTGAACACCTTTTTGAAAGTTAACGTGGCAAACCTCTGGAAAGAGAGGGCTCCTCCGTGGGTATTCTCCTGCAAGGGATGGTTTCAGCCTTTCTTCCAGGAATGGGAGACAGTGGGAAGATTGAAGGATCTTCGCACACCGCACGGGCATCTCCCGGCTTATGTTACCCCGGTTCTGAAGATGATGCGCCGGTGGGGTCTGGGAATGTGGGAAGTGAGGTCCCTCCCGAGGAAACTCCTCGACATGCGGGTCTTGCTTTTGCATTTTCAGAGACGATTGGTCCTCAAGGACTGCCCGAGTCGGGATCTAGAGGTTGGGTTAAGTTTGTTAAATTCTAGCAGGATCCCCAAGAAGTATTGGGACTTGACTTGGCGCTGCTTCCAAGGTAAGTTGTATGTGAGGGACAATTTGAAGCACAGGAGCTCCGTGGACAGGAATTGTCCTCGTGAGGCTTGTGCTACTGTAAGGAGTTAAAAGCACAAGAAGAGTCTGGGGGCGGTTACCTTCTCGGCTCTGTGCCCGGAACCTTTGAGCCGTGCCGCAGGTTCCCTAGGGGAGAGACTTGTAGACTGGGACAGGAGGGAAGCAGTCAGAGAGCGGGAAAGGGACGCATGCAGGAGAGAGAGCAGCTTGCAGAGCAGCGTGCAGAGCCGGGTGCAGCTGCGCTCCAGAAGAGAGAGAGAAAGAGACTGCCCAGAAAGACTGCATCTTGTAGAGACTGCCCAGAAAGACTGCATCTTGTAGAGACTGCCCAGAAAGACTGCATCCAGTGAGTACTTAAAGCGGACTCTGCTGTGACTTTAGGGGGGCGCTTTGAGACCCATTGAGAGACTACTACACCCTGGCCCCTGACTCCTGGTACAGAGACTTAACAGTTCAGAGCCCCTGTTTTCCTGGTACAGAGACTTAACAGTGCAGAGCCCCTTGTTTTCCTGGTACAGAGACAACCGTGCGGAGCCCTGATTTTCTGGTTGTGCTATAAAAGTTAAAGACTCAGAGCCTGTGCATACCACATTAACTCCCGAAACCCCAGGCAGCAGGCTCTCAGAGACTACTCTGCTCACGGACCACAGAGGGACGACAAGTGCCGCTGATTCTCGGCGCCTACGTTGGAGAAGATGACCCTCCAAGCAAGTCCTCATGAGACTGATAAGTGTTCTTTTCTCAAGAAATCCTGCTTAATTCTGTTTTATTGTTTAACTCCCGTATTTTTGCATTGTTTTATTGCTAGTTATTTTCCATTGCTTCCTCCCTGCGAGTAGAACCTAATTCCTGTTATTAAACCCCTCAACTGTTGGTCTGCCTGTTCCGTGGTGACATACTCAGTACCTGCACGTTAATACATTTGGCGTAGTCGGCAGGATGTCACACGGTAGTGCGGATAGGGCAGACCAAGCAGCGGGGGAAGTTCTCAGGTCTAGCATTTCCCTGGGAGCCATGTTGAATAATTTGCCAAGGTTCACTGGGAACAATGTAATGTTGTGGAGTTGGACAGAGCGTATCCGGGGAATGATGCGGATGCACCCCATGACACCAGCCCTGGAGGCAGAAATTGCATTGATGGCTCTGGAGGGGGAGGCGCGGGATTCTGTCATGCATAGGTCCCCCCGGGAGAGAGATACCCTGGACAAAGTGCTGCGCATACTTGAGGAAACGCATGGGGACCCCACTGACGTAGGGGAACTTCGCATGCGACTGTTTCACCGGGTACAACGGGAGGGGGAGACCGTGACCCAATTCATGAACGCCCTACAAGAGCTTCACACTGCTATCAGACGAAAGGACGGTGTAGGGGTAGGGTCAGTTGATGTGGTGCTCAGAGATCAGCTAGTGACAGGACTGCGTGACGCAATGATGAAACAGGCACTGCGAGAGCGCATGCGAGTAAAGCCAGACATGACTTTCTCTGAGGTTGGCAGTGAGGCGCGTGTGCGAGAACAAGAACAGGGAGTGACGGGGCTGGTAGGAAGGGTGCAGAGCGGGGAGGTAACCACCACCGCAGGCAATATTCCCCAGTGGGTGGAGGACCTGAGAATGGAGATTAGACAGGTCCGTGAAGAAATGGCGGCCTCCAGAAGAACTCTGGCAGAAGGGCCCAGCCCTCTGGTGCGAGACAGAGAAGCTGCCCCCCGAAGAGAGAGGGAAACTACCAGGAGGAGAAGCCCTCTTACATGCTACACTTGTGGAGAGTCCGGCCACATTGCTCGATGGTGTCCCCGGCGGAGCCGACCATCCCCGCATCCTCCTTTAAACTAGGTGGCTCTGGGCTTGAGGGGCGCCGCTCAGAGCGTGAAGAACAGAGGAGGAGGAGTAAAAGTCCCCACAGCCTTGTTTCCACGTGCCCTCTGGTCTGGGCAGAAATCAATGGAAGAGCAGTGCGATGCTTGATAGACACCGGCTCACAAGTGACCACCATGCCTGAGAGATATTTCCGCCATCACTTCACAGAGGCGCTACGGCCCGAATGGGGTCCTGTGATCAAACTTATGGCGGCCAATCACTTGCCCATCCCGGGCGCAGGAGTGGTATTGGTGGATGGAGAGGTAGCTAAAGACCATACCGTGACCCTGGGCATGAATGTGTTAAAAGATCTCGGAAGCCTCGTTTTCAACGAGTCCCCGGAACAGTTCCTACAACAATGGAGCGACCAAACTCCCCAGAGAAGGGTCTTCCAACAACTGATACGGACCGCCCAGGTCCAGGAAGCATACAGCGACAGAAAGGAACTCGGCAAAGTCGTCGTCCCCGCCTCAGTCAATCGAGTGTTGCCCCCTGGGCAGACAGTGCTTCCCCTGCCTGTACGAGCTGGCATCCCGCTGGAGGGAGTCGAAGTCCAAATTGAGCCCAGCAGAGCCGACCAGCTGCCGTCAGGAATATTGGTCGCACGGTCCCTGGCTACCGTGCGGGATGGAACTGTCCTTGTGCGCTGCATCAATTTGGGGGAGACAGATATAACTTTGCCCCCTAGAAGCAAAGTCGCTCAAGTCCTGGGCCTTCCAGACGAATTGGTCCCCACTGAGGTGGTACAGCTGACAGCAAGGCCAGAAGATCCGTGGCTGGTGACCGTCAAGGCGGAGGCAGCTCCGGACCCCAGGTTAATGCAAGAAGGGCGCCAGATACTGGAATGCATGAGGGCGGAGCTCTCGGAACTTACTCCGCAGCAGGTACCTCAGGTAGAAGCTGTATTGGGGAAATTTCAGGATGCGTTCGCCAAAGATGAAGATGACTTTGGATGTACCACGGCCATTACCCACGAGATACCCACCGGGGATGCGGCGCTAATCCGGGAACGGTACCGCCAAATACCTCCACAGATGTACCAGGAGGTGAAGGGAATGCTGTCACACATGCTGAAGAAGGGAGTTATACGTGAGAGTCAGAGCCCGTGGGCTGCCCCTATCGTCTTGGTGAGAAAGAAAGACGGGTCCCTGCGGTTCTGTGTGGACTATCGGCGGCTCAATGCTTTACAGTGCGGGACTTGTACCCACTGCCCAGGATAGAGGAGTCCCTGACGGCACTAGGGAATGCCAGATATTTCTCCACGTTAGACTTGGCCAGCGGCTACTGGCAGGTGCCCATGTCTGAGCAAGACCGAGCCAAGACGGCCTTCATCCTTCCGATGGGACTGTATGAGTTTGACCGGATGCCCTTCGGCCTAGCAAACGCCCCAGGAACATTTCAGCGACTCATGGAGAGATGTCTGGGAGACCTGAACTTTGAAGCCACTTTGATCTACTTGGATGATATCATCGTCTTTGCCCCCACCTTTGAGGAGCATCTGCAGAGATTAGAGCAAGTTCTGAGTCGGCTACAGAAGTATGGCTTGAAAGTGAAACCCCAGAAATGTCACCTCTTCCGTACCGAGATTGAATACTTGGGACATGTTGTCTCCGCTGAAGGGGTGAGGCCTTCCCAGGAGAAGATCGCTGCGGTACAAGAGTGGCCAACTCCAAAAACGGTGAAAGATGTGCGTGCATTCCTGGGACTCACTGGATACTTCAGACGCTTTGTAAAAGACTTTACCCGCCTTGCTAATCCACTCCAGGAGAAGTTGAGGGGAGTGCCCTCTTGCGCCAAAAACAGGAACATACAGTGGGGGAAGCATCAGGAGGAGGCATTCTTGGCTTTGAAGAAGGCATTGACGGAGGCCCCCGTGCTGGCCTACGCTGACTTCACACAACCGTTCATCTTGCACACTGACGGGAGCCTGCAGGGCCTCGGGGCTGTACTGTCGCAGATGCAGGACGGGAAAGAGCGCGTCATCGCATACGCCAGTCGGTCTCTGCATGACTCAGAAAGGAATCCAGAAAATTACAGTTCATTCAAGCTGGAGTTGTTGGCGCTGGTGTGGGCAATGACTGAGAAGTTCGCGGAATATCTGGCTGGCTCAGAAGTTCATGTACGTGCAGCGCCCCAGAGTCCTGGTCGTTGCAGTACTGTGGCTCCGCCACTATGGGGAGCTATGGTACATCTGATTGCACTAAGGGAGTTTCTCTGACCAGGTAACACCTCACTACACTTCACACTCCGGCCACCAGGGGGGGTGGTCCTATCTAGTAGGCCACTCCTCACACTCTGGTAAAACTGGGGGTTGGACAGGAAGACAGGGAGAAGTAGCTGGGAAGAGCTAGTGAGAGGACCTGTCAGGGATGGGATCCTGGCAGACTCCTCAGAGCAGAACTAACCAGTGCACAACGGGAATACAGTAAAGAGGAATTGGGAGCAGAAGGAGTCGTGCTGTTAGACCGAGGCAACATCCTTCTGAGGCGCAAACAGTCGGTGGCCGGAACGCCGAGCAAGTAAGAGACTTTAAGTACACTGCAAACCACGGCCGGACAGCTAATTACAGGTTGGCTGTCTCACTTAACACCTAAGCAGACAACGGAGGCAGCTGTGGGAGAGGGGCGACTCTAGGGTCCCGGAAGAACTCCAGGCCTACCCCGTCATACGGGTGCGTCCTACCATATCATCTGGAGGACGGAGAGAACGAACATCAGAGACAGACAGAAACAGTTGTGTGGACTATCCCGGGAGCTCAGCAGGGAAGAACTACAACACACAGCGCTAGAAGGTACACACTGATTCCCACCTGTAAAGAGAACTCCTGATGTGCCTTTGGACCGGCCGGTCTCTGACAGACCTGTTAACAGCGCTCTGGACTGAGGACTCTAAAACCTTCAGTAAAGAGGTAAAGAGACTGCAACCTGGTGTCCTCGTTATTTACCGCGACCTGCGCCCCACAATTGCACCACTATCATCACTCATTGCACCGGACGTCCCCCACTGACTGGCAGGGCCACGGACCGGGTCTAGCCACCGTGACAACCCCAGAGCAGAGACTTAGAGGCCCGGCTCCGGGCGCCCCTCGGCCCTGCGGCGGTGTGGGGCCGTTCCAACTTGGCATCACGAACAGGATCTACTTAAGCCTGAAGAATCAGGTCATGTGTGCCTTGGAACTGTGATTTATTGTGCTTGGACTGTGTATTGCCATTTACCGCCAAAATTCGCCATTGCCGCTCACGGAGGGAGGAGCCTTAGCTTCGTGGGCGGAACCAGCCAAAAGAAGCGCGGAACGGAAAGCGCGGTAAGGCGCCAATCCCGGAAGAGGAACTCCGACCTCCAGCAGGTTAGTGGGAGGAAGGGACAGACATGTCCGAGTCGGGAGGAGAGGAGGTGGCGGCCGCGGACGCAGGGGCAGCTCCGGTCCCCGCAGCGGGCGAAGCCGCGGCCCTAATACCACCACCGGTTGCCGCAGAACCTGCTGTTCCCCTCAGCCAGTCGGACACTGCCGCTAACACAAAAGCCATAATGCCCTTCTCTATGCCGTACCTGCCCGGCGCGGCCTGGCTCCCACGATACTCTGGGGAGTCGCATACATTCACTGACTTTAAGGAAGGGCTCTGCAGCCTGCTCGAGTTCTATCCCCTGACAGAGCCTCAGAAGGTTCATATGATAACCGGCCAACTCTTTGGGGCGGCTCTGAGACAATTGAAGTCCTGGCCCGCCGAGGATAAGGGAACTGCGCAACAGATTTTTGCAAAGCTTAAAGCCACCTTTGATACTCGCACTGCTACAGAAATTAAACTGACTTTCTATGGATGCAAACAGAGGCCGCAGGATAGCTTACGGGACTATGCCCTTAATCTCCAGGAGGCGATGCGGGCCATTAAGCAGAGTGACCCCGGCAGCATGCAGGATGAGGATAAACTTCTGAAGGAGCGGTTCATTGAGGGGCTCCTGTGCAGTCACCAGCGGGGCCAATTGCACTTCCTGGCCATGCAAAATCCAGACATGACTTTTGTGCAATTCAAAGATAAAGCTATCCAGGCATTGCAGGAGCGACAGCCCAGCCGCGCAATACCACCCAGGCGCCCCGCTCTCACATACCACCAGGAGGTGGCATCGGACACCCAAGTTGCCGCGGAGGCCGACGCCCAGAGCTTCGAGGACGACTCCCCTGCAGGACTCCGTCTTCAGATGCAGGAGCTGACCAAGAGCGTTGCTGCCCTAGCCCGGACGGTGCAGTCCCTACAAGAGGCCCCCAAAGAAAAGATCCAGCTAGCCTCCAGACCAGAAGATGTCCCCTGGATGCGACAGAAGAGGACCCCACCGACCAGAGGCCGGGACAGCGATCGCTTCCATCAGGACGGACGACCCATCTGCCGCCGCTGTCACCAAGTGGGCCACATTGCAAGGTACTGTCCTTTAAACGAGCAACCCCTGGGGCAAAGGGCCAACCCCCAGGAGTAGGACGGTCAGGCCCGCAGCATTGGAGAACCAAGTATATTGGAGGACGACCAGTTCTCCCTGTAGTGATTGATGGAATCCCCTTGAACGCTTTGCTGGACACCGGTTCCCAGGTGACGACTATACCTTACGTGCTCTACAAACGGTATTGGGAGGACGCTGATATTACTCGTGGCCCTGACGATGATTTCACCATAATCGCCAGTAATGGTCAGCTGTTGCCACAAGTGGGGTATAAGGAGGTCACCATCAAGGTGGGGCGGGTGGAATTGAAAGCCCAAGGGATTGTGATTGTTGATATTGATCGTCGAGAATGTAATCCCATGATGACTCTTGGTACTAATGTTATAGAAAATTGTCTTGCAGAAGTCATTGTTTTGTTGCAACAGGTGGCAGAAACCGCTGGCCACAGTGAGCAACGTGCCCTGCAGAAGGAAATCAGAGCTCTGATGCAGAGACAGCAGGTAGAGCTGACTGGTGGTGAGATTGGTCGTGTCACTGTGAGTGATTCAAACCCCATCGCGATACCCCCCAGGAGTGAGATGTTAATATGGTGTCGGGCAGCCATAGGCCTCAGGGGTAAGGACTACCAGGCCTTGGTAGAACCCGTATATTCAGACAATAGGCCTACTGTTCTGACAGCCCGGGGGGTGGTCGACGTCCGCCAGGGGAGAGTGCCCGTACGTGTCCTCAATTGTGGGGAGGAAGAGGTTCACCTTACCAAGTATACCACGCTCGCCAAACTGTTCACTGTCAATAATAGTGTGATACAGACACCTGAACCCTTGGTCCCGTCAAACGTGGCGGAGAACAAAGGTTCTGCAGAGCACTCGAAAGACTGGTGTCGGGAGTTGCATGTGGGCACTGACTCTACCCCATCCCATCAAAAACAAGGGGCCTACAGGGTGGTACACGAGTACAAGCAGGTATTCAGCAAACACCCCTTAGATTTTGGGCAGGTGAAAGGGATCCAACATCATATCCCCACGGGAGGTCACCGACCCATAAAAGAGAGATATCGCCCTGTACCCCCAGCTCATTACCAGTGTGCCAAGGACATGTTGCGGGAGATGAAGGAGGCTGGGGTGGTGAGAGACCGCTGTAGCCCCTGGGCAGCTCCGTTAGTCCTTGTTAAAAAGAAAGATGGTACAATGAGGATGTGTGTTGATTACAGGCAGTTGAATCGCATTACACATAAGGACGCATACCCACTGCCCAGGATAGAGGAGTCTCTGGCTGCCTTAAAATCTGCTAACTACTTCTCTACCTTAGATCTCACCAGTGGGTACTGGCAGGTTCCTGTAGCGGAGGCGGACAAAGAGAAGACGGCCTTCACGACACCAATGGGTCTCTGCGAGTTCAACTACATGCCCTTCGGATTGTGCAATGCTCCCGGGACGTTCCAGAGGATGATGGAGTGCTGCCTGGGACACATGAACTTTGAAACCGTGCTGCTGTATTTGGATGATGTCATTGTCTTCTCTAAGACCTACGAAGACCATCTTAAGCACCTGGCCGAGGTGTTTGAAGCCCTATCCAACTTCGGCTTAAAGGTGAAACCGTCCAAGTGTCATCTGCTGAAACCTAAAGTGCAGTACCTGGGCCATGTGGTGAGTGCTGAAGGAGTGGCCCCAGACCCCGACAAGGTCACAGTGATCAAAGACTGGCCAAAGCCCAGTGACCTCCACGAAGTCCGGCAGTTCCTCGGGCTGGTAGGCTATTACCGGAGGTTCATTAAGGACTTCACCAAGAAGGCCGCACCCTTGCAAAACCTGTTGGTGGGCCAACCAAAGAAGACCAAGGGGAGGAACACCCCCTTTGATTGGAACGAGGAGCTGGAGGAATCCTTCACCTGTTTGAAGTCGGCACTGACGGGAGAAGAGGTACTGGCTTACCCCGAATACGACCAACCGTTTGTGCTGTATACAGATGCCAGCAATGTGGGATTAGGAGCCGTGCTGTCCCAGGTCCAGAAAGGCAAAGAGAGGGTGATCGCTTACGCCAGCAGGAAACTCCGTCCCACGGAAAGGAACCCTGATAACTACAGTTCCTTTAAGCTGGAATTCCTTGCCATTGTCTGGGCAGTGACAGAGAGGTTCAAACACTTCCTGGCCTCCGCGAAATTCACCGTCTTCACGGACAACAATCCGCTAACGCATCTGGATACTGCCAAACTCGGGGCCTTGGAACAGCGGTGGATGGCCCGGCTATCCAACTACGATTTTACCATCAAGTACCGGGCAGGACACAAGAATGCCAATGCCGATGCCTTGTCCCGAATGCCCAATTTGCCAGAAGCGGGAGAAGACCCGGAGGCACTTGAAGAGGTGGAGCTGCCTGCATTCCATCGCCCCAAAGCCACTCAGAACTCTCATCAGGTGAAGAACAGGCACAAGAACCAACCGGATGCCACGCTGAATCCCCTGCCCCATCACGGATGGGCAGAAACTCAGGATGGTGACCCCGCGGTCCGTCGGGTGAAAGAGCTCTTGACGCAGGCAGGGTTGCACCCTGGCCCAGATGATCCACAAGAAACCCAACAGCTGTGGAAGGGGAGAAGCAAACTGTTTATCCATGATGGCAAGCTGTGCAGGAGGAGCATCGACCCACGTACTCATGAATTGGTGTGGCAGATAGTGGTGCCAAGGCGAGATGCGCCCATGGTTCTGGGAGCCTACCATGATGGAGCCGGACACTTCGGATGGAGGAAGCTAGAAAGACTACTCCGAGGGAGGTTCTATTGGATTGGCATGAAGAGAACCATTGAGAAGTGGTGTCGGGAGTGTGGTCCATGTAGTCAGCGCAGGAAGGACCGTGACAGTCAACGGGCTCCCCTGCGGCCTATCATCACCAAACGGCCGCTCGAACTGGTCGCGCTGGATCATGTGAAGCTGACACCTAGCCGGTCAGGCTATATCTACGCCCTTACCATCGTGGACCACTATTCCAGGTTTTTGGTGGTTGTACCTGTCAAGGATCTAACGGCCAGGACTGCCGCCAGGGCCTTCCAGCAGCACTTTTGTAGGCCCCATGGCTACCCAGAGAAGGTACTGACCGATCAGGGACCTGCATTCGAAGCGGAAGTGTTCCAAGAATTCTGCCAACTGTACGGGTGTAAGAAGATCAGAACCACACCGTACCATCCTCAAACCAACGGGATGTGCGAGAAGATGAACCAAGTGGTAATTGATTTATTGAAGACCTTACCCGCGGAGGAACGGAACCTGTGGCCGATAAAGTTGCCTGACTTGGTGGATATGTACAATCACATCCCAGTAAGTTCCACCAACTGTACTCCAGCGTACCTGATGCGAGGAAGATCTAGTCGGTTACCCGTTGATCTGGACATGGGGGTCCTAGTACCCGAAGATACCTCGCCGGATGCAGATTGGGATGCAGAAAGGCAGCGAAGGTACCGCGAAGTACAGGAGTGTGTAGAAAGAAGTCTCGCCCAGGCTAGGCAGAAACAAGAAAGGGACTACAACCAACACGCTCCTGCGATTCTCCTGTCACCTGGCGAGCAAGTACTTAAACGAAAGAGGAGATTACACAAGCTCGATGACCAATGGGAAGCGGAACCGTATACCATCCTGCCATCTGACTTCGACAACACAAAGGTCTGTCTCATCAGCATGGACAGAGGGGAGACCTCGACAGCGGTATCCAGGGATCACCTTAAGGTCTGCCCTGATAAGTTGAAAGAGAGGGGCACGGCCCCAGAAATCTCCCCGCCGGTAGAAAAGGAGAAGATGTTCCATACCGTCCTTGGTGACTTTCCCCAGTCCTGGACTCAGATAAATCAAGCCATCGTGGTGCCTGTTCTAATGTTTCAACAGCCGGACCCACCAGAAACAATGGTGGTACCAGATCATCTGGCCCCGCTACCTCAACAAGCCTTACCTGATGATGCCATGCCAACCGTTGAACCGGCAAATCCTCCCTCTGCTATCAGTGAATCTGCTGTACCCACTGTTGATAGCAGCAGCTCTGAGAGCCCCAACCTGCCAGTGCTACCCAGACTCACTAGAAGTGTAGCTAGAAGACAGTGCACTACACCAGCGGTAGCAAGCATAGCGGGCCCTGTTAGGCCAATAGCAACCCCTGCGCTGCGAAGGTCCACACGCAGCACTCAAAATCAAACTCCCCTCCGCTACAAAACTTGGAGGTATTAATAAGGGCTGCTCTTTAGTTGAGAATGTTTTTTGTGTATATCTTTTGTTACAGGTTTTAAAATGGACAATAGAGTAATGGACGGTGAATTGCTCAAAAACTTTCAAAAAGGGGGACCCCTTTGTTTACCCGGGGTCCCCGCTGTTTCAACCACTGAACTGAGAGTCATAAACTGTGCATGACCTAACTTTCGCAACGTTCAAGAGTTCTCACCTCCCATAAAGGGAAGCACTGTTATGTTTAATTGTTTATGCTATTTCAAAATGTTGTGTGTTTCCTGTTAACATGTATTGTTGTTCTTGTTTTCCCAGTCCCGGAGTACTGGATTTAACCGGGGGGGGAGTGCAGCGCCCCAGAGTCCTGGTCGTTGCAGTACTGTGGCTCCGCCACTATGGGGAGCTATGGTACGTCTGATTGCACTAAGGGAGTTTCTCTGACCAGGTAACACCTCACTACACTTCACACTCCGGCCACCAGGGGGGGGTGGTCCTATCTAGTAGGCCACTCCTCACACTCTGGTAAAACTGGGGGTTGGACAGGAAGACAGGGAGAAGTAGCTGGGAAGAGCAAGTGAGAGGACCTGTCAGGGATGGGATCCTGGCAGACTCCTCAGAGCAGAACTAACCAGTGCACAATGGGAATACAGTAAAGAGGAATTGGGAGCAGAAGGAGTCGTGCTGTTAGACCGAGGCAACATCCTTCTGAGGCGCAAACAGTCGGTGGCCGGAACGCCGAGCAAGTAAGAGACTTTAAGTACACTGCAAACCAAGGCCGGACAGCTAATTACAGGTTGGCTGTCTCACTTAACACCTAAGCAGACAACGGAGGCAGCTGTGGGAGAGGGGCGACTCTAGGGTCCCGGAAGAACTCCAGGCCTACCCCGTCATACGGGTGCGTCCTACCATATCATCTGGAGGACGGAGAGAACGAACATCAGAGACAGACAGAAACAGTTGTGAGGACTATCCCGGGAGCTCAGCAGGGAAGAACTACAACACACAGCGCTAGAAGGTAGACACTGATTCCCACCTGTAAAGAAAACTCCTGATGTGCCTTTGGACCGGCCGGTCTCTGACAGCCCTGTTAACAGCGCTCTGGACTGAGGACTCTAAAACCTTCAGTAAAGAGGTAAAGAGACTGCAACCTGGTGTCCTCGTTATTTACCGCGACCTGCGCCCCACAATTGCACTACTATCATCACTCATTGCACCGGACGTCCCCCACTGACTGGCATGGCCACGGACCGGGTCTAGCCACCGTGACAACCCCAGCGCAGAGACTTAGAGGCCCGGCTCCGGGCGCCCCTCGGCCCTGCGGCGGTGTGGGGCCGTTCCATACGCACCGATAACAATCCGTTGGCCCATCTCGAGAATGCCAAGTTAGGCGCCCTAGAACAACGTTGGGTAGCCCGAATGGCCAAGTTCCGATACAGAATTTCGTATAAAAGAGGAGCTGAGAATGTACATGCGGATGCCCTCTCTCGAGTAAACTATCGCAAACCAGCACCCAGCCAGGATGAAGAACTGGAAGATGTAGAGGTTCCAGGTTTTGGAAAGACTGCCAGGACGGTGGCAGCGGCGCGGGAAATTGAACAGGAAGAGGCCTGTGTGAATTTGCTGGAGCAGCCCCACGATGAGTGGGTCCGAGTACAACAGGAGGATCCGGAGCTAGCTCAGTTGAGAAGGTGGGTCGTGTCTGAACAAATGCCCAATCGACGTGAGAGGAGGTCCATGTCACCTGAAGTACTGAAGATGCTACGCCAGTGGGAGACGCTCGAGTTGCGGGATGGTATCCTGTACCGGAAGGTATTCCTGCAAACAGAACTCAGTCTTGTATGGCAGACAGTGATTCCCTCGTCCATGATAGACCAGGTGGCTAAGAAAGCACATGAGAAAGGAGCACACTTTGGGCCAGAAAAGACTTTCCAGTGGTTACAGCGCCTATTTTATCACCCCCACTTAAGGAACACTGTGGATAAAGTATGTCGGCAATGCAGAAGTTGTGAGCTGGTCAAACCACCAGAACAAAAAGCTCCCACAGAGACGGTGAGGTCTTCTGGCCCCATGGACCTACTGGCAATAGATTACTTGACAATTGGACCAGCACATCAAGGTTATGAGCATTGTTTAGTGATGATAGACCACTTTACTAAATTTGCCGTAGTGACGCCCACGCGGGACCAAACTGCCGAGTCTGCGGCTCACGCAATCTGCAAACACTTCATTCAGGTGTACGGGTGTCCCAAGCGCATCCATTCTGATCAAGGGGCCTGCTTCCTCGGAAGAGTGATGGAGGAGCTGCACCAGCTGTACAAAATAGATAAGTCCCGGACCACCCCTTATCATCCACAGGGGAATGGGGCTTGTGAAAGATTTAACCGCACTCTGATTCAAATGCTGAGGACTCTGGAGGAGGACCAGAAGGCGAAGTGGACTGAGTCCGTCCCTGAATTGGTGTGGGCATATAACAATCGTAAACACAGCACTACAGGATTCACCCCCTACTCTCTGTTCTTTGGCCGACCCGGGAAGGGACTGGCAGAGCTGGCGCTGGAACCTGAGGAGGACTACCCACGGACGGGGGTGTACTCCTGGGTTCAAGAACATCATCGTCGGCTGCGGACAATTCAACGTCTAGTGCAGGACCGGCTACAAGAATTGGAGCATCTCCAGGTAGCTCCTAAAAAGGGGACAGCCCTGTGGCCTGGAGACCGAGTCTTAGTGAGGGAAAAGCGCCCACACAACAAACTGGAGTACCGATGGGAGAAAAGGCCGTACCGAGTGAAGCGGCGGCTCGGCAACGGGGGTCCCGTTTATGAGGTCCAGCCCGAAACGGAAGAAGGGACTCCCACCCGCACGCTGCACAGGAATATGTTGCGTCCATGTTTGTCTCGAGATCCTGAATCAGTCCAATTGGCTCCAGCACCCCCACCGGCTGCGCCAGTGATCAATGTAGATGTGGAAGATGAGAAAGACTTCGAATCTCCTCCAGTGAACCCAGGAACAGGACTGGTGCCAGATTCTACCAACATACCGGAGGAAGCCTCGACTCCTCCCACAGCAGCTGACACCGCCGCCCCTGCTGGTTTTAGACGCTCTGAACGTTCAACGGCTGGTGTACCCCCTGTTCGCTACAATCAGGATGAGTTCATCTGGCAGCAGATTGTGCAAGGACTAGAAGATTGCCAACAGGAGCTCCTGAAGATCTCGCCCGTGGAATGGCGAGCAGAAAGAGGGGGGGAATGTAAGGAGTTAAAAGCACAAGAAGAGTCTGGGGGCGGTTACCTTCTCGGCTCTGTGCCCGGAACCTTTGAGCTGTGCCGCAGGTTCCCTAGGGGAGAGACTTGTAGACTGGGACAGGAGGGAAGCAGCCAGAGAGCGGGAAAGGGACGCATGCCGGAGAGAGAGCAGCTTGCAGAGCAGCGTGCAGAGCCGGGTGCAGCTGCGCTCCAGAAGAGAGAGAGAAAGAGACTGCCCAGAAAGACTGCATCTTGTAGAGACTGCCCAGAAAGACTGCATCTTGTAGAGACTGCCCAGAAAGACTGCATCCAGTGAGTACTTAAAGCGGACTCTGCTGTGACTTTAGGGGGGCGCTTTGAGACCCGTTGAGAGACTACTACACCCTGGCCCCTGGTACAGAGACTTAACAGTTCAGAGCCCCTGTTTTCCTGGTACAGAGACTTAACAGTGCAGAGCCCCTTGTTTTCCTGGTACAGAGACAACCATGCGGAGCCCTGATTTTCTGGCTGTGCTATAAAAGTTAAAGACTCAGAGCCTGTGCATACCACATTAACTCCCGAAACCCCAGGCAGCAGGCTCTCAGAGACTACTCTGCTCACGGACCACAGAGGGACAACAAGTGCCGCTGATTCTCGGCGCCTACGCTGGAGAAGACGACCCTCCAAGCAAGTCCTCATGAGACTGATAAGTGTTCTTTTCTCAAGAAATCCTGCTTAAGGGTACGTTCACACAGGACTTTTTTGCTGCTTTTTTTTGCTGCTTTTTTTTATGCTAATTTTCAGCTGCTTTTTACAGTACCAGTAAAGCCTATGAGATTTCAGAAATCTCATGCACACACGTTGGTTTTTTGTTTGATCAGTTTTTTCTGCTTTGCTGCTTTTTTTGGACATAGGGCATGTCACTTCTTTCAGCGTTTTTGCTGCGTTTTTGCAGCGTTTTTTCACCCATTGACTTGAATGGGTGATGAAAAAAACGCTGCAAAAACGCTGAAAAAACGCATGTAGCATTATTTGCTGCTTTTTTTGTGCAGAAAATCATGGCCAGCAGGAAGGGATCTCACAGCCAAGAGCTTAGGGGTGTGGTTAGTGAGGTGTGAAGAGCCATTGTGAGCCATTGTGAGGTGTGAAGAGCCATTGTGAGGTGTCCTGATTGTGATCTATTGTGAGGGAGTTCCTGGTAGTGAGGTGTGAAGAGCCATTGTGAGCCATTGTCAGGTGTGGAGAGCCATTGTGAGGTGTCCTGATTGTGATCTATTGTGAGGGAGTTCCTGGTAGTGAGGTGTGAAGAGCCATTGTGAGCCATTGTCAGGTGTGAAGAGCCATTGTGAGGTGTCCTTTTCTAACAAATTAAATGACCAGGTAGTAGGTAAATACCTGCGTGCTTGAGTACTAACTGAGTGTCTTTGGTGTAGTCATCAAACATGTTTGATTCACCATATACCACAAAAAAAGCATGAAAAAAAAACGCACCAAAAACGCACAAAAACGCACCCAAAAAACGCACCAAAAACGCACCTATAAACAGCTGAAAATTAGCATAAAAAAAAGCAGCAAAAAAAAAGCAGCAAAAAAGTCCTGTGTGAACGTACCCATAAACAGCTGAAAATTAGCATAAAAAAAAGCAGCAAAAAAGTCCTGTGTGAACGTACCCTAATTCTGTTTTATTGTTTAACTCCCGTATTTTTGCATTGTTTTATTGCTAGTTATTTTCCATTGCTTCCTCCCTGCGAGGAGAACCTTATCCCTGTTATTAAACCCCTCAACTGTTGGTCTGCCTGTTCCGTGGTGACATACTCAGTACCTGCACGTTATTACACTACCATGCTGGAAAGCATGGAGCACTTCCTGCTTCATTGTCCCTTTAATACAGAGGTGTACAACAGGGTGGGCGCTTCCATTGGTTGGCCGCGGCTGGCCACTCTGTCCTATGCCGAGTGGGCCTATAGAGCGTTCAGATAGTAAAAAACCTGGCACTCAACTCGCATAAAGATGCTTTTTAATAGATGCAAGCGGGAATACACTGACAGCAATAGCAAAACGTTTCGGTCATGTATGTCTGACCTTCATCAGTTGCTGTAAAATATATAACAAAAACAATCCATATATGGTACAAACAAAATAAAGTATATACAAAAATGCATTCAATTTCATGGCATTATGGAGAGTTACAAAGGAATAGTTGAATTCGAAGAAAAAATAAACACATAATGGCACAGTCACATAGCAATTGAAGATTATGGCATAGAGTACGTACCAAATAAAGTCTGCCGATAGTGTGAATGTTGTCACTAACAGGTGATATGTGGTACTGATCACTGTGGGAATAATCAGTGGAGGTAATATTACATAAGGCAGGGCAGAAAAGTGGGGACGTGACTTTCAGTGTGCAGTGATAATTGTGAGAAAAAGAGAATATGTCTGCATACCCCTTAAACGGAAAGGTACTGTTTGGTATAATATGTCATGGACGCAGCCTGTATTAAAATGAAATCACTATTAAATGATGAACCCCAGTGGGGGTATATTTGAGAGTGGGCAAAAAGAGGTCTGGTACCTTACCCTGCTGTGGCGCTGCCTGACGCGGAGTCCACCGCTTGTCTGTGGCAGGTAGTATCCCTGCCCTGTTGATATGCAGGGAGAGGGCGCGCGAACGCCGAAAACCGGAAGTAGGGCGGGTACTGTGAGTGCTGGTGTATGCTGGGAGCAGACATGACCTCACAGTAATGGAGGTGCGTTCCAGCACATGCGATATGCGGTCCACTGATGTCACAAGATGTGACGTACCTATTATGATGCGTCCTCACAGTAATGGAGGAGCGTTCCGGCATGTATATTTTGCAAATCACTAATAGCAAAGAGAACTTTGTTTAATATAGTGACTCATGTGCGCTATAACATGTAGCTTCTACGAATAACAGGCATCTATATGTTACAGTGTAGGTATGCATAATATCTGTAGAAGAGTCAGATGCGGCTTGTCAAAAGTCCCCCCCAAAAAAATCCATGTGTTTGGTCAGCGGGTTTATAAATCTGGTGTTTAGGAACGTGGTTTGTAATGATACTGTTAGTTAGGAAAAGACCCTATTAGAAGGATACAGGGTGACTTATCTAAAAATATAATCTTACACACGGTGCAGCGGATAAAGAAGTGCTCGTGAAGCGTGGTGTCGGTTGATCAATAGAGGCGACTCTACGGGAATAGAGAAGACACAATTAGTGGCAGCGTAAATATAAGCAAACATGAGTTATAAAAATGCTAATAAGTCATAATCCCTATTTAATCCTTTGGGAGTTAGTGTTTCCAACGTGTGGATCCAATAGGCCTCACGTTTTTTTAAAAGGGATATCCTATCGCCACCTCGTTGGGGCGGAGGAACGGAATCAATAACCTGAAATCTCAGTTGAGAAATGGAGTGTCCCTGGGAGTGGAAGTGCTGCGGAATTGGGAGCAGTAGGTTTTTGCAACGTATTGTAGACTTAAGCTTTGAAATTCTGTCGCGTATTGGTTGCGTAGTCTCTCCAACGTATAATAAACCACAGGGGCACTTTATCAGATAAATAACGTATGAGGCCTCACATGTGTAGTACTGCCTAATATGATACTTCTTGCCTGATTGTGGATGATAGAAGACATTGCCCTTTTGTACGTTTTGTACGTTTGAACGTACAAAAGGGCAATGTCTTCTATCATCCACAATCAGGCAAGAAGTATCATATTAGGCAGTACTACACATGTGAGGCCTCATACGTTATTTATCTGATAAAGTGCCCCTGTGGTTTATTATACGTTGGAGAGACTATGCAACCAATACGCGACAGAATTTCAAAGCATAAGTCTACAATACGTTGCAAAAACCTACTGCTCCCAATTCCGCAGCACTTCCACTCCCAGGGACACTCCATTTCTCAACTGAGATTTCAGGTTATTGATTCCGTTCCTCCGCCCCAACGAGGTGGCGATAGGATATCCCTTTTAAAAAAACGTGAGGCCTATTGGATCCACACGTTGGAAACACTAACTCCCAAAGGATTAAATAGGGATTATGACTTATTAGCATTTTTATAACTCATGTTTGCTTATATTTACGCTGCCACTAATTGTGTCTTCTCTATTCCCGTAGAGTCGCCTCTATTGATCAACCGACACCACGCTTCACGAGCACTTCTTTATCCGCTGCACCGTGTGTAAGATTATATTTTTAGATAAGTCACCCTGTATCCTTCTAATAGGGTCTTTTCCTAACTAACAATATCATTACAAACCACGTTCCTAAACACCAGATTTATAAACCCGCTGACCAAACACATGGATTTTTTGGGGGGGACTTTTGACAAGCCGCATCTGACTCTTCTACAGATATTATGCATACCTACACTGTAACATATAGATGCCTGTTATTCGTAGAAGCTACATGTTATAGCGCACATGAGTCACTATATTAAACAAAGTTCTCTTTGCTATTAGTGATTTGCAAAATATACATGCCGGAACGCTCCTCCATTACTGTGAGGACGCATCATAATAGGTACGTCACATCTTGTGACATCAGTGGACCGCATATCGCATGTGCTGGAACGCACCTCCATTACTGTGAGGTCATGTCCGCTCCCAGCATACACCAGCACTCACAGTACCCGCCCTACTTCCGGTTTTCGGCGTTCGCGCGCCCTCTCCCTGCATATCAACAGGGCAGGGACACTACCTGCCACAGACAAGCGGTGGACTCCGCGTCAGGCAGCGCCACAGCAGGGTAAGGTACCAGACCTCTTTTTGCCCACTTTCAAATATACCCCCACTGGGGTTCATCATTTAATAGTGATTTCATTTTAATACAGGCTGCGTCCATGACATATTATACCAAACAGTACCTTTCCGTTTAAGGGGTATGCAGACATATTCTCTTTTTCTCACAATTATCACTGCACACTGAAAGTCACATCCCCACTTTTCTGCCCTGCCTTATGTAATATTACCTCCACTGATTATTCCCACAGTGATCAGTACCACATATCACCTGTTAGTGACAACATTCACACTATCGGCAGACTTTATTTGGTACGTACTCTATGCCATAATCTTCAATTGCTATGTGACTGTGCCATTATGTGTTTATTTTTTCTTCGAATTCAACTATTCCTTTGTAACTTTCCATAATGCCATGAAATTGAATGCATTTTTGTATATACTTTATTTTGTTTGTACCATATATGGATTGTTTTTGTTATATATTTTACAGCAACTGATGAAGGTCAGACATACATGACCGAAACGTTTTGCTATTGCTGTCAGTGTATTCCCGCTTGCATCTATTAAAAAGCATCTTTATGCGAGTTGAGTGCCAGGTTTTTTACTATATGAATCACACGGTTTTGGAACCTACCTGGGCACCAGTCATTTGAGCAGTGCACACGGTTTTTGTTTACATATAGAGCGTTCAGAGACCTCGGGAGAAGGGACCGAGTCACTTTATTCTTAGTCAGCGCAGTGGTCAGGTACTTCACGTGGAACGCACGAGTTTTAGTTACGACGCAGAGTAAAATCCTCCGTGTAGATGAAGTTTGTAGCAGCATCCTAGGTGCCCTGGTGAAGGTGCGTTCTCTGGAGTGCGAAAGACTGGGTGCCCGGAGGGCGGCCCATCTCTGGAGGGGTTTCTCCTTCGGGGTGCCTTAGTCCGTTAGCGCTCCTATATCCTGGTGGTGGGCTGATGTCTTTACACCCTAGGTTTTTGTTTTGTATTTTTGTTCCCTGAATAGAAGGTTTGCAGGCATCGAACTTGAGCCTTGGGTGGTGAGTATGTAGGTTGTGTTCTGTGATGTTGGTTTTTGTATATATTGTATATAGTGTATTGTATATATTGTATATAGTGTGTATAATAGAGGGTCTTAGTTAGGTTGGGTGGGGGGATTGGGGGGTTCAACGGCGGTGATAAGAGACTGATCTGGCCTGGCCCAGGCCCCGCCTGGGGAAAAACTTTGGGGCCTGATCCTAGCTCGGATAATTCCTGAACTTTGTGGCCAGAGCTGGATCAGGGGTGGCGGGATAGTTAGAGTAGGTGTTAGATAGTTAGAGGACGCCGGCAAAGCACTGACCGGGCTGAAGGAGAAGCTGCGGGAGGCTCGGATCCTGAAAAGCCGAGCCTCTAACAAGGAGAAACCCGTGACCTCCCAGAGGTTCAGAGCCCTCAGAGATGAGGTGGCCCGGTTAGTGCTCCTCCGGGAGGGGATTGAGAAAAGTGCAGGTCCCTTCCTGGAGAGGTTTAAGAACCAGCGGCGGTTCTCAGAAATGAAGGGGTTAAATACCTCAGGAGAATCGCCAGCCGGCGTCCTAAGCGACGAGGAGGAGGCCGACGACGTGGCTGTGACTGGAGTCCTACAAGCTGGAACCAGCCGGGAGAGTGAGTTGCAGAGCCGACAACAGGGAAGCGGCCTCCCGGCACGGCAGAGGACTCCGACAGCACAGGCTGGAGTGTCAGCGGAGGAAGAGGAGGAGGGCGGTCTGCTACAGGAGATCCGACAGCTGGAGTCTCCAGTGAACCTGGACCACTTTTCCTTTGGTGAGGACGAGCCAGCAGAGGAAACAAAGAAGAGGAAGAAGAAAACGAAGGAGACCGCAGGTGGTGAGTTACAGATATGTACTGATGGATGATGTTACACCTACCGCCTCCTGTGTAAACCCCACCAAACCTAAAGGCACGGGCTCTGCAGTGGGTCCGGGGCATAGGCAAGGTGGGGAGAGGAGGAGGACGTCCGGCGGTGCTGCCGTCTGTGCGGGGAACAGTGCAGGGGGCGAGGCTGTGGAGGTACTCATGGCGCCGGACATAGGGGACCCCGAGGAGTTTCCCTCCCTGCCCTCTGCGGCTAAGCCGGTTATCACCGGGGCTGAGGGGGGCGAGGGGGATGTCCACGCCGTTGCGAAAGGGGGACGGTGTGGGCAGACTCCATCCCTGCTCACTACGGCTGAGCCGGCCGACGCCGGGGCTGTGGGGGGCAGGTCCGAGAAACTTGGTGCGGCGAAAGGGGGGCGCACTGTTGTGACAGGGGCGCAGTGCGCCTCAACAGAGAAAAGGCACGCGGCTGCGATAGGGGAGCAGCGAGTCCAAAAAGAAAAAAAAAAACAGGAAAAATCAGCTGCAGGGAACACTGGGCGCCCTGCTGCGACGGGAGGACAGAGTGCTCCAGCACCCAAATGTGACACCAGGACCCCGAAGTCTGTGGGTGCGGGGCAGGCGGCGCCCCCCAACAAGCAGCGGGCCCAGAATAATAAAATACAAACTGCTGCAGTGGGGGGGTAACAAAACACCAATGAAGGGAAAATGGATGTGGTGCTGCACCCCTCCCCCGGTCCAGCAGGTGTGAGTACAGAGAAGCCAGACACAAGTGAGGAAGGAATGGATGTTACTGTGGAAGGTGCAGAGAACACTGGGACAAATGGTGGTGAGAATACTGGTAATAAAGTGATGGGAAGTGGTGAGGGGAATGATGGGAGTAGTGGTGGAGTGAATGGAGGGAGTAGTGGTGGAGTGAATGATGGGAGTAGTGGTGGAGTGAATGATGGGAGTAGTGAAGTTGCAAATGATGGGAGTAGTGGTGGAGTGAATAAGGAGAGCATTACTGGTGTTGGTGGAGGGGAAGCAGGTAGTGGTCCCGCTGCCCCCCCAGGGGCAGAGGAGTAACTGTAGGAACGTGGCCCGTCTCCAGTGGGTAAGCAAGGATGCCTGTCCTGATCGGTCAAAGGTTGCTGAGCTCCTGCTGGGGATGGGCTCCGTGGCATATGACATCTTCGCCTTGATCCATCCCTATGGGACCTCCTACTTCGATGTCAGCTTCGTGCGACCGGAGGGCCTTGAGCTTTTCTGGTCTCACCATGAGCTGGCTCGGGGTCGCCCCGAATGGCAGGGTTTCCACACTGTAGCAATATCCCGCCAGAACTCAGTCAGGAAGGTGACCGTTTTGACCAGTAACGAGTCACTTTCCTGTGTAGACATCTCCACCTGGGTTGGACGATACGGCGACATCGTCGGTATTCCCGAGAAGACCCTCGATGAGCATGGTATCTGGTCAGGAGCCTGGACCTTCATGGTGAAATTGAAGGTTTCAGGAAACACCGTTACCCATATCCCTTCCTCAACATTTTTGGGGAGGGACAGGATCTTGATTTTCTACCGGGGGCAGCCTAAGGCCTGTCATAGGTGCGGCAGCCCCACACACTTCAGTGCGCAGTGTACCACCCAGAAATGCGCACTGTGTGGGGACCTCGGCCATCTTGCTGCTACTTGTGGCAGGATTAGGTGTAACCTGTGTGGTGACCTCGGTCACCCGTTCAGTCGCTGTCCGCGTTCCTTTGCCAATGCGGTCCTGAAAGCGGCGAGTGCGGGACAGGCGAAAGCCGGGACTAATCTCGCCGGTGAAGGGACCAGCAGAGGCGGAGGAGGCAGGGAACCGGTGAGGAGCAGGCTGCCGCCATCCAATATCAGGCGGCAGGAGCAGCGCCATGGGAAAAGGGGGCAGGGAGTAATGACCCGGGTGCTTCACTTGCAGCTGAGGATCCTAAAGACGGCGAATTGAACGAGGAAGTCAAGAGACTTGAAAGGGAGGAGCAAAAGGACGCCATGTCTGCCCAGGAACCTTCATCCGGTGACAGTCTGGATGAGGGAGAGGGGGAGTGGTCACAGCAAAAGAAAAAGGGTAACAGGAAAACAACTAGGGATAAGAGGGGGTCCGGGCCTCGAGCCTCCTCCTCGGAGTGCGACCCCTCTGACTCCGTAGTCCTGATCCAGGTGCCATTGGAAGGTCCAGCCGCCCCCCCTCTGGTGGATCTCTCTAATCGGTTCCGGGCCCTCCAGGACTCCCCTCCAGAGGGGGGCGATGGGGACCCAGGGCCGGAGGTTGCGGACAACGTTGTTGGGGCTCAGGAGGTCGATGGGTCTTCTTCTCAGGGGGCAAATACAAAGTCTTCTGGGGGGGGGGACTAACTCAGGACCACCAGACAAGGGCCAGAGTGTATGTAAGGAGAGAATGGATGAGTCTGTTTGTCTTAAGCGCACTAAAAACTCATCATTGTCAGAGGAAGAGGGTGAAACTGTTGAGGGTGGGAAGAAAAAGGCTATCTAATTCAATCAATCATGATGGCGGCACCCACCCCCTTGACACTGGCAACCATTAATGTTGCCAGCATAAAGTCAGATGTGGCAAGGTACACGGCCTTTCATTTTCTCGGCCAACTTGACTTCGACATTTTGTTTTTGCAGGAGACCAGGTTGACCGACCTATCAACCATGCATAAAGCAAGGCGGGAGTGGAGGCACGGGCCCTCCTACTGGTCTCTTGCGGCCGAGCCGTATAGCGGGGTGGCGGTCCTTTTTAAGACCGCAGCGGTTGAATGCAGACGATTGATCGAGTTAGAAATGGGGAGATGCTTGATCCTAGATGTCTCCATTGGGGGACAGGAGCTTCGGCTCATTAACATCTACGGTCCCCAGTCCAAGTGGGACCGCAAGTGTCTCTTCATGAAGATCAAACCTTTCTTATTTTCGAGTAGGCAGGTGGTCTTTGGAGGGGATTTCAACAACATCACGAGACCCTGTGATAGAGGAGGTTCCGGAGACCGGCTGGCTTACGATTGCGTCGCGCTAAATAGGATAGTAAGTGAGGCACGCCTGGTGGATGTCCACATCCGGCACAACACAGGCCACGCGGGGTTCACCTTTTTTAGAGGTAGTCAGTGCAGGTCTAGGATAGACAGGTTTTATTTGAAGGAGGATGCCGTCTCCTCGCCGTTGTCGGTTGTGGAGGTGGAATTCTCCGATCACTGTTTGATTATGTTTTCTCTGAGCGTTACAGAGACTCCTCGGATGGGAAGAGGTTATTGGAAGCTGAATTCGTCACTCCTTGAGGACGAAGCTGTAAGACGGTCCTTTGAGGAATTTCTTCAGAGCCAGGTACCGATGCTGGGCCTAAGTAACACTAAGTCTGAGTGGTGGGAGATGTTCAAACATCGGGTGGCGAGATTCTTCCGGCAACTCTCGAACCTCAGAAGCCTGAACAGGGATCGCCTGTATCAGAGCCTGAGGAGGAAACTCGAGCATCTTGTCTTGACTGGGGGTAGCCGCGAGGCGATCTCCAGTGTGAAATCCTTGCTAAAGAGGTGTCAGTACGATAGGCACGCATCTTTAATTTTTGAGAGGGATTACGGGAAGTACTACTCGCCCGACCCTTACAGAAGCTGCAAGATGTCAGTGAATAGTAAGATAGTGACCGGGCTGATGGACAGTACGGGATCCCTGAGAAGGTCCAGATCAGGGATCTTGGAGGTCGTCAGTTCATACTACTCGCAACTCTTGGGAAGGAAGGAACTTGGTCGTGACAGGATGTCGGCTTTCCTGGCTGAAGCTGTTCCTGAGCCAGGGGCTGTCCTCTCGCTGGGCGGTTTGGCAGAAGCGATCAAAGAAGAGGAAGTGAGACTGGCGATCGATGGGCTCCGGCCCAAAAAAATCGCCAGGTCCGGATGGCTTAACATCCGAGTTCTTTAAGACCTTTAGGGACTCCTTGGTCCCCCTCTAGACTCAGGTGTTTAATGAGTGTCTCTCCTCGGGCACTCTGCCGAGATCATTAAGGAGGTCCGCTTTGATCATTTTGTCAAAGGGTAAGGACCCGTCGCGCATTGAGAATTGGCGTCCCATATCACTTCTCAATGTGGACAAGAAGGTTTTGGCTAAGATACTCTTCAACAGGCTGGTGAAGTTTGCACCGCGGCTCTTTTCGGAGGCCCAGCACTGTTGCGTTCCTGGCCGTAGCACTTTCAGTGCTGTTCTAGGTGTCCGAGAGGCCGTGGAGCAAGGCAGGGCGGGCCTTTGGAAGGGGTTCTTGCTGACCCTGGATCAGGCAAAAGCCTTTGATCGGGTCGACCACGAGTACCTCTGGTCCACTCTTTTGAGGTATGGTCTGCCTGGAGGGTTTGTGGACTGGCTTAAGACCTTGTACGCAGGGGCTGAGACTTTCCCTCTGGTAAACGGGTGGATTGGACAACCTTTCGGGGTGGGATCTGGTGTCTGCCAGGGCTGCCCTCTTAGTCCTTTGCTTTACGCATTTGCGATCGATCCCTTCCTCAGAAGGGTTGATTGTGGACCGTTGGAAGGGGTGAGGATGGGCGGGTTGGCGCCAGAGGCTATCCTGAGGGTAGTGGCCTACGCGAACGACGTTACTGTCTTTGTTTCTTCGCAAGAGGAGGCAATGGTGGTGATGTCAGAAGTGGAGAGCTACTCGGAGGCATCCGGGTCCAAGGTCAACCAGGACAAGTGTGAGAGTCTCTGGCTGGGAGGCGGGGATCCCACGTTTGATCTTCCGGACACCCTCCCTGAACCCCAAGAACATGCCAAAGTCCTAGGCATCGAATTTGGCCAGGGTGATTACCCCACGAAAAACTGGGAAGGCAGAATCAAGGGTGTCGCCCAAAAAGTGGACCAATGGAAGGGATGGTCTTTGACCCTGAGGGAAAGGGTTGACCTGTGCAAAGCTTTCCTGCTCCCCTTGCTGGTCTACCTGGGCAGTGTCTGTGTCTTGCCGGAGCCTCTCTGGACACGGGTCTACAGTCTGTTCTTCCAGATGTTATGGGGGAATAGACTGAACCTAGTCAAACGGGAGGTTACTTATCGCACGAGGAGACTAGGGGGGTTGAATATGGTGAACCCCGTGGTGTTTCTAGTGAACACCTTTTTGAAAGTTAACGTGGCAAACCTCTGGAAAGAGAGGGCTCCTCCGTGGGTATTCTCCTGCAGGGGATGGTTTCAGCCTTTCTTCCAGGAATGGGAGACAGGGGGAAGATTGAAGGATCTTCGCACACCGCACGGGCATCTCCCGGCTTATGTTACCCCGGTTCTGAAAATGATGCGCCGGTGGGGTCTGGGAATGTGGGAAGTGAGGTCCCTTCCGAGGAAACTCCTCGACATGCGGGTCTTGCTTTCGCATTTTCAGAGACCACTGGTCCTCAAGGACTGCCCGAGTCGGGATCTAGAGGTTGGGTTAAGTTTGTTAAATTCTAGCAGGATCCCCAAGAAGTATTGGGACTTGACTTACCTTCCAAGGTAAGTTGTATGTGAGGGACAATTTGAAGCACAGGAGCTCCGTGGACAGAAATTGTCCCCGTGAGGATTGCGCTACCATGCTGGAAAGCATGGAGCACTTCCTGCTTCATTGTCCCTTTAATACAGAGGTGTACAACAGGGTGGGCGCTTCCATTGGTTGGCCGCGGCTGGCCACTCTGTCCTATGCCGAGTGGGTCTATGGTGCGTTCAGAGACCTCGGGAGAAGGGACCAAGCCACTTTATTCTTAGTTAGTGCAGTGGTCAGGTACTTCACGTGGAACGCACGAGTTTTAGTTTCGACGCAGAGTAAAATCCTCCGTGTAGATGAAGTTTGTAGCAGCATCCTAGGTGCCCTGGTGAAGGTACGTTCTCTGGAGTGTGAAAGACTGGGTGCCCGGAGGGCGGCCCATCTCTGGAGGGGTTTCTCCTTCGGGGTGCCTTAGTCCGTTAGCGCTCCTATATCCTTGTGGTGGGCTGATATCTTTACACCCTGGATTTTTGTTTTGTATTTCTGTTCCTTGAATAGAAGGTTTGCAGGCATCGAACTTTGAGCCTTGGGTGGTGAGTATGTAGGTTGTGTTCTGTGAAGTTGGTTTATGTACAGTTAGGTCCATATATATTTGGACAGAGACAACATTTTTCTCATTTTGGTTATAGACATTACCACAATGAATTTTAAACAAAACAATTCCGATGCAGTTGAAGTTCAGACTTTCAGCTTTCATTTGAGGGTATCCACATTAAAATTGGATGAAGGGTTTAGGAGTTTCAGCTCCTTAACATGTGCCACCCTGTTTTTAAAGGGACCAAAAGTAATTGGACAGATTCAATAATTTTAAATAAAATGTTCATTTCTAGTACCTGGTTGAAAACCCTTTGTTGGCAATGACTGCCTGAAGTCTTGAACTCATGGACATCACCAGACGTTGTGTTTCCTCCTTTTTGATGCTCTGCCAGGCCTTCACTGCGGTGGTTTTCAGTTGCTGTTTGTTTGTGGGCCTTTCTGTCTGAAGTTTAGTCTTTAACAAGTGAAATGCTGCTCAATTGGGTTGAGATCAGGTGACTGACTTGGCCATTCAAGAATATTCCACTTCTTTGCTTTAATAACCTCCTGGGTGGCTTTGGCTTCATGTTTTGGGTCATTGTCCATCTGTAGTATGAAACGACGACCAATCAGTTTGGCTGCATTTGGCTGGATCTGAGCACACAGTATGGCGGCTCTGAAGACCTCAGAATTCATTCCTGGGTCACATCATCCATAAACACTAGTGACCCAGGGCCACTGGCAGCCATGCATGCCCAAGCCATCACACTGCCTCCGCCGTGTTTTACAGATGATGTGGTATGCTTTGGATCATGAGCTGTACCACGCCTTCGCCATACTTTTCTCTTTCCATCATTCTGGTAGAGGTTGATCTTGGTTTCATCTGTCCAAAGAATGTTTTTCCAGAACTGTGCTGGCTTTTTTAGTTGTTTTTTAGCCTTTTTATTCTTGATGCTTATGAGTGGCTTGCACCGTGCAGTGAACCCTCTGTATTTACTTTCATGCAGTCTTCTCTTTATGGTAGATTTGGATATTGATACGCCGACCTCCTGGAGAGTGTTGGTCACTTGGTTGGCTGTTGTGAAGGGGTTTCTCTTCACCATGGAGATTATTCTGCGATCATCCACCACTATTGTCTTCCGTGGGCGCCCAGGTCTTTTTGCATTGATGAGTTCACCAGTGCTTTCTTTCTTTCTCAGGATGGACCAAACTGTAGATTTTGCCACTCCTAATATTGTAGCAATTTCTCGGATGTTTTTTTCTGTTTTCGCAGCTTAAGGATGGCTTGTTTCACCTGCATGGAGAGCTCCTTTGACCGCATGTTTACTTCACAGCAAAACCTTCCAAATGCAAGCACCACACCTCAAATCAACTCCAGGCCTTTTATCTGCTTAGTTGAGAATGACATAATGAAGGGATTGCCCACACCTGTCCATGAAATAGCCTTGGAGTCAATTGTCCAATTACTTTTGGTCCCTTTAAAAAACAGGGTGGCACATGTTAAGGAGCTGAAACTCCTAAACCCTTCATCCAATTTTAATATGGATGCCCTCAAATGAAAGCTGAAAGTCTGAACTTCAACAGCATCTGAATTGTTTTGTTTAAAATTAAATTGTGGTAATGTCTATAACCAAAATGAGAAAAATGTTGTCTCTGTCCAAATATATATGGACCTAACTGTATATATTGTATATATTGTATATAGTGTGTATAATAGAGGGTCTTAGTTAGGTTGGGTGGGGGGATTGGGGGGTTCAACGGCGGTGATAAGAGACTGATCTGGCCTGGCCCAGGCCCCGCCTGGGGAAAAACTTTGGGGCCTGATCCTAGCTCGGATAATTCCTGAACTTTGTGGCCAGAGCTGGATCAGGGGTGGAGGGATAGTTAGAGTAGGTGTGTGTATATATATTAAAAAAGGAAAAAAAAATAATTAAAAAAAAAAAAAAAAAAAGTTAATGTTGTACACTGTATTGTATTTAGGTTTGTTGTGGGGTGAATGTGGTGGTGTAAGGGGGTGGCTGTAAGGTAAGGCAGTGGGACCAGTAGGGTTTTGTTGTGTTTGCGGTGTTGTATAATATTTGGTTTAGTATAATGTGTTTATAGTGTATATATTGTATATAATATTGTATATAGGACGGTGTGAATGTAGTTGGGGTTGTATATAGTAGTATGAATGAAGCTGGGCCGGGGGTCTTACATTATTTTATACCATTTATTATTTATATTTATAATTTTTACAGGGGTATTCATGTAGTTATGAGTATTTTGTTTGTTGTCTTTTAGTTTTGCTTTCTTTATTTTTATTGGAATTTTTCTTTCTCGTCCCTGATTTGTAGGTCATGAACTTTCTCCATTTTGGTTCCATTTCTGGTTTATTTCTTTGTGATTTTTGTCATTTGTTGTCGTCTGATTGGAGCTTTGTTCTTATGTTTTGTTCTGTGGTGTTTTATTTGTAATGTATCATAGTTATTGTCATGTAAAGTATTTTTATTTTATTTAATAAAAGACCTGGAGGATAAGACACGATGTAACAGCAGAATAGTGAGTGCAGCTCTGGAGGTGACTGGAGGATAAGACATGATGTAACAGCAGAATAATAAGTGCAGCTCTGGAGGTGACTGGAGGATATGACACAGTAACAGAATAGTGAGTGCAGCTCTGGAGGTGACTGGAGTACTAGACTTGATATTATTGTACATTGGAGATTATCTTGGGGCAGCACCTCTGTTATGATCCTAGTGGCAAGGATCGCAGGTCGGACTAGCTAAGAGACTGAACCGACGACTAGCTCTGGGGAAGTGGTAACTGAATTGACCGCAACCTGATCCTATCCGCAAACAACTATAAGTAGCCGTGGAACGTTACCTGGAAATCCTAGACGTCTCGTCACGGCCTGAGAAACTGACTATTCCTAGAGAGAAAGTAAGTCCTCACTTGCCTCAGAGAAATGACCCCCAAAGATATAGAAAAGCCCCCCACAAATATTAACGGTGAGTTAAGGGGAAAGCACATACGCAGAGATGAAATAGATTTAGCAAATGAGGCCCGCTAACACTAGATAGCAGAAAATAGGAAGAGAACTGTGCGGTCAATAGAAAACCCTATTCAAAATATCCACGCAGAGATTGCTCGAGCCCCCGCACCAACTAACGGTGCGGGGGAAGCAACTCCGTACCCCAGAGCTTACCAGCAGCAAGAAATCACATATTAGCAAGCTGGACTAAACTCATCATAAACAGAAATCATATTGCAGACAGATGAGCAAAAAATAATCAAACAGAACTTAGCTTCTCATGAAGAGACAGAAAACCAAGATAGTCAGGAGTAACAGAATAGCACTGAATACATCGACAGCCGGCAACAAGTGGAGGTAAAGCAGAGCTAAATAGGAACCTCCCTAGAGAATAACGAGGCAGCTGATCCTACCACAGACCCGCAAGATAACAAACAAAGCCACCAGGGGGAGCCCAAAAATAAAACTCACGCAATACCACCTGTGACCACAAGAGGGAGCCCGAAAACAGAGTTCACAACACGCCTCCTCCCCAACGCACGCACCTTCATCATGTTTTTGAAGACGTAGCTGTAGGTGTCGGTCCGGGTGTCTCTCTTGGGTTTACAGATAATGACGTAGTTCTTGAACAGGAAGACATGGCGGTTGTGTCCCTTCCAGGCCATTCGGGCCCCAGGAGCTCCTTCCCAGACAATGAAGTGGCCCTAAAACAGAGAACAAAGTAGATGATACCAAACATTGCTCCAGAGGACAGTGAGGGGGCGACATCACTGGCACATTCATGGGATCTCTGCGCTCTGCACACAGGCGTCAGTCATGGGATCTCTGCGGCTCTGCACACAGGCGTCAGTCATGGGATCTCTGCGGCTCTGCACACAGGCATCAGTCATGGGATCTCTGCGGCTCTGCACACAGGTGTCAGTCATGGGATCTCTGCGGCTCTGTATGGAGGCGTCAGTCATGGGATCTCTGCAGCTCTGCACACAGGCGTCAGTCATGGGATCTCTGCGGCTCTGCACACATTCGTCAGTCATGGGATCTCTGCGGCTCTGCACACAGGCGTCAGTCATGGGATCTCTCTGGCTCTGCACACATTCATCAGTCAAGGGATCTCTGCGGCTCTGCACACAGGCGTCAGTCATGGGATCTCTCTGGCTCTGCACACATTCATCAGTCAAGGGATCTCTGCGGCTCTGCACACAGGCATCAGTCATGGGATCTCCGCGGCTCTGCACACAGGCGTCAGTCATGGGATCTCTGCGGCTCTGCACACAGGCGTCAGTCATGGGATCTCTGCGGCTCTGCACACAGGCGTCAGTCACGGGATCTCTGCGGCTCTGCACACAGGCGTCAGTCATGGGATCTCTGCAGCTCTGCACACAGGCGTCAGTCATGGGATGTCTGCAGCTCTGCATGGAGACGTCAGTCATGGGATCTCTGCGGCTCTGCACACAGGCGTCAGTCATGGGATCTCTGCGGCTCTACACAGAGGCGTCAGTCTTGGGATCTCTGCGGCTCTGTACACAGGCGTCAGTCATGGGATCTCTGCAGCTCAGCATGGAGGCGTCAGTCATGGGATCTCTGCGGCTCTGCACACAGGCGTCAGTCATGGGATCTCTGCGGCTCTACACGGTGTCGTCAGTCATGGGATCTCTGTGGCTCTGCAAGGAGGCATCAGTCACGGGATCTCTGCGGCTCTGCACGGAGGCATCAGTCACGGGATCTCTGCGGCTCTGCATGAGGCGTCAGTCATAGGATCTTTGCAGCTCAGCACAGAGGCTTTAGTTATGTGACCTTTATGGCTTAGCACGGAGGTGTCAGTCATTTGATCTCTTCGGCTCAGCATGGCGGCATAGTCATGTGATTGAGGATGTACTTACTTGTCGTATGGGCTCGCCTAGCGCCTCCAGCGTTCCGGGGTAATTCTCTATCAGTGACACGTGGAGAAAGTTCTCCGCTCTCCGGGTCAGCGCTGACACGATGGCGTAGGCCTGCTCCAGCAGCGAGCAGTTCTTACCATTTCGGGCCTTGTTCCGGATCATTTCCTGCAGGATTAACATTTTTTCCAGAATGTTTACATCTAGAGAATGTTTGGTAAATAAAGATGAAGACCAAGGGCGGCTGCTGCGCCCATAGCAGTTCCCTGACATGCGTCCCCTGGCTTCTCTGATCACCGGGCTGCTGGCAGAAAGCTTTACCTTGTGCTATCAGTGGCGCCTTCTTACCTTGAGAATGACCTGGTAGCGCTGAATCCTAGTTATTGGGCACTCCAGGTAATGTTGAAGGGGAGGCGGCGGGGGACTGGAGGGGTCGGGCAGCGACAAAGTGTCCTCCGTGTATTGCTAGAAATAATCAGAGATATAGTTTATATGGCAGTGTCATAGAAAATATTAAAAGCCACCAGCGAGGGGGCACTCACCCCCTCCCCACTCACACAGATTAGCAATAGGAACAAGAGCTGATGCTCCGAGTCCCTTTTAAATAAGACTTCTACAATGGACATAAGGAAGTTGGAAATTAGGTGTAGCTGGATAGTGAATCATCCTAATTAAAATGCAGGTAGTTACTTTTAGGACAAAGGGCCCCTGCAGTGAGAAAGAGGATGTCTATTGTGCATCACAAAGAGTTATACAGTAGATTGGACAAATAATTAAGAGAGGAAAAGGTCTTAATTATTAATTAAGAGATTAAAGTTACTTGTGTTTATGTTACGATTCAACTGGCGACTGACTTGGGACCAGGGGCACCTTTCCTGGCCCTAACACTAGGGGGCGCCCTAGATCGGCCTGATACTTCAGATGGCGAAGACGCCACGGCCTCCTCCCTTGCCCTATCTCCTAGATCAGCCCTTCATCTGTCCCGTTCCCCCACCCAGGGAAGAGGGGGCGCTACTGTGCACCGCAGTACACCAACCCGACAGAGAGCGTAACAAAGACAAGGGTAAACTGAAAACTCCACACACACAAATATACACTCAGATATAACAGAGGTATTCACCAGGGTGTGTAGGGAGGGGGAAGAAAGCAAAACAGAGAAGGATCAGGAATTACCAAGTGCACAAACCAGGCAACAATCGCTAATAAATTCCTCCAGCTCTCCTTCACAACACCAACTTCTCCCACTCCTATGTCTTGTAGCAATTGCTAACTCAGACAAGGACTTGGTAATCGAGCCCAGATTGTATAGGGGAAAGGAGTGGCTAACCAAGCACAGTTGAATGCAGGAATTTCCAACATGGCTGGTTAACCCCTGTTCTGCTGAAAGAAATAAACCTGTGCAATATACTGGAGAAGTGCTTCTTCTCATCGGCGGACTAGGAGCCATCAGACACTGCAGTCTTCTGGCTTTGCTCTGTTGCGGTAGCCCTGTGACAGTTTACACATTGATAGCAAAGTGGAAGGGGCTTTGTCCACAGGAAATGCATCTTGAATTCAAGTGACACTTTTGTTTTCTACAAGGTAAATACTATACATTGACCCCATATGTATGTCTCCGAAAGAACGTAGAAATATTGAAGTCCATATAGATCCGATAGTGATGTGACATACATTTTCAGCTTCAGGACAAGTCAAAAGATACATGTTTTTTCATAACTGTGAGCCCTGCCTATAAGCCACAAATCAATAGTGAGCAGACTGCTGACAACAGCCACGTCTGTTTGGTCTCTGAGTAACAGTAAAATCCCAATATAAAATATTGCAATCTGAGTTCATGTAAAGAGATACACATCAGTGCATGCATGATTCCCATTCGCATTCCTGTTGGACATTTTCAAATCGAAGAGCTTTCCTTCGCTAGGCTGAATCATATCTGTAATCAGTGCAGTAATTTTCTTTTGTTTTATCAGTCTTATTTTATGTAACTATATGCTGTATTTTTTTATCCCCTTTGTAAAATCTTTTGTATAATTTCTATAAACACTGCCTATCATTCTAGATTAAATATAAAATGTAATCGTTCTGTTCCTTTTGTTCTTTAACCCACACCCCGAAACCATACACTACCAGAATCAGAACCAGGCCTCCAGTCAGACTGTATAAAACACAACTGATGGCAGCAAGTGAGTGTGCGGTTATCGTGGAGTATGCAGTGACTGTATCATGGGTATATACTGTACATATATTCCATGCGTTGGAATTGAAGGTGTATATACCATATGCTAACTGTTAGCTTCCCGATAACCGGAATGTTAATTGAAACAGCCTGCGGCCTCTTCCGTTGATCGTCGGTCAATTGTGCAGACGATAGCGGTCAGCAGAGAGCCGTTAGCTCCAAAGATAACAGCATGTGTATCTGCGCAACCTCCCTGGCTGCGATCTTTGACATGTTGGTTGCAGCAGTGGAATTCTGAGTGACCCCTCTGGTGTCCCCTCCTTGACAGGCAGGTATACATCTAATCTCATATGTTCAGTGTCTGCACATGTCTTGGAGCACAGCGCACTGCTGTACTCTCTGCTACGTAGATAAATGGAGATGGGCAGAGAGACCGTCCTCACTTTGTAGAATTCTTGGATTGCATCGTTGACCACCACGGACTCGGCCTGCACACGTCCCACCAGGTACATGATGTACTTGTTGAAGTCATCCTCGTTCCGGATGAAGCACATGGCAATATCGTCGTCGGTGTCACTTTTCTTCAGTTCTTGGAAGAACCTTCTGTGGATGGAGCAGACGGTTATGGCTGGAGAGTGGGGAACACTTACACAATGCTGCGCACTCTCCTCCATACAGACCTTGCATGGAAGTCCCCGATGTCGCTGATGTTTCTAAAGATGACTGTCTTCTGTGTGGCCACAGCCTCGGGAATGTCGCTGCAGCTCTCAGTGTAACTCAGGTGATGGGTCTGGACGAACTGCAGGTCTCTGACGTACTCCTTCTCTGAGCTCAACAGATCCTGGATGATGATACTGTGGAGAATGAGTTCATGTTAAAGCGCTGTGCCTCCAGAGCAGACACTCCTCATACACATGTGCACGTGGCGGATATGTCCACGGATGTGATCACAGCAGGGAACTCAGACCGACATCTGGTAACATCTCCACGTCTACTGCTGGGAATAACCCATCATGTATCATACATGGAGCTCAGTCCCATCAATATCTGCCCAGAGCCACCACTGAGAGCCCACGGTGCACAGCGAGGAGAGACGTCATCAGTGACATCTCCTGTTAAACTAGTGACCTCATCAGTGACGTCACTGACATCAATGACGTCATCAGTGATGTACTCAGTGCACCAAGACCAGTGACGATGTCAGTGATGTGAGAAAAAAAATAAAAGATGATGTCATCAGTGACGTCAACAGTGCACCAATCATACCAGTGATAATGTCAGTGAGTTGCCTGCATGGGCCATGGGGTATTCGGTACTGGGTCCGGTACTTAAGGGGATGTGTCACGGCGGCGACCCGGTTCGTGGCCCTGGGCGCCCATGTAAAAGGGATATTGATTAAAGTTTGTGTTCGTGACGCCCTCTGTGGTCTTCGATCAGTGGGGACCGACGCTGCTTAAAGAGGTCCTCTGGGGTGATGGTATGGCAGCTAGATGGTATAACTTCCCACAGGTGAAGTAGGTCCCCAGGGCTCCCGGTGTATAGGTGAAGATTGTGAATGGTGCAATAAAGAATGAGGACACAGGTTTGCAGTCCCTTTACCTGGTTTACTGTAGCGTCAGGCAACCGCAGTACAGGACACCAGATCACAGATACAGGCAGGGTCCGGTCGGCTTGGAAGCGAATTCAGAGTCCCCTTTACCAGGTGGAGATGAAAGCCTTCCTCAAAACGCGGTCATCAAAGGCAGTTGTAGTCCCTTACTGCCTATGGCTTCTGACAAGGTCCTCACAGTTCCTATCTGTCCCCCATATAGGATAGGACACAACCCGTATGGCAGGTGACTCGAGCCTTTTTAGAGGGTCTCTATCATGACCAGGCCCTATGTGTCATTGTGTCTCCTGGGTGTAAAGGCGGACAGATAACTTAAAGTCCAGCTGTCCTGCCGGTTTCAGCTATGCCTCTTAGAATCCGACACAACCTCGGTCTTCCGGCTACCAGAATCTGCGCTAGCCAGGGAGGTAGCCAAATCACTGCTCTGCTCCCCTGGTGTCACTCTCCTGTACACTTTCCACAAGCTGTTCTTTCCTTCTAAGTTTCCTCTCTCCAGGGGCTGTAGTACCTCTGACTACACGGTCCCTTCAGACCTTCTGACACTCTATGTCTGTCTGCCTTCGTTTCTGACCTCTGACAGAATCCTTCCTCCTCCACTGTCTGCTTCAGTCTGCTGTCTGGCACTAACTGACTACTTCCCTCCAGACCAGAATATATTTATAGGGGAGTTCACCCTAAACCAGGTTTAGAGCTCCCCCTTCTGGCCTGGAGTGTGAACGTGTTGTGTCTATGTGATTACTTGGTGAAAGATGTCCTTCATCGCTTCCAAGCGTGACATCACTCTCCCCGGGAGGAAAACAATGCCACTGTGACGACCAGGACTCTGGGGCGTTACATCAGCAACATCAGAAAAAACAGATGACATCACTAGTTATACTAGTGACATCATCAGTGACGTCACTGACAACAGTGACATCATCAGTGCACCAAGACCAGTGAGGATGTCAGGAAAAAAGATGAAAACGGCTTGGTACCGTGTTAGCCAGATGAAAAAAAATAATGCTCTCAGTGTGAAAAACAAGGAAGGGACCTAAGAAGTCTCGAAAGCTGCTGTGTAACATCACTTATTTTATTTTTGTTAACCATTAAAAGGAATCATAACTACAAAAAACAGATGATGTCATCAGTAGTGACCCCAGATAACCCAGTGACATCACTAATACTGCTAATGACATCAGTAGTGACCCCAGATAACCCAGTGACATCACTAATATTGCTGATGACATCAGTAGTGACCCCAGATGACCCAGTGACATCACTAATATTGCTGATGACATCAGTAGTGACCCCAGATGACCCAGTGACATCACTAATAATGCTGATATCAGTAGTGACCCCAGATGACCCAGTGGCATCACTAATATTGCTGATGACATCAGTAGTGACCCCAGATGACCCAGTGACATCACTAATATTGCTGATGACATCAGTAGTGACCCCAGATGACCCAGTGACATCACTAATATTGCTGACATCAGTAGTGACCCCAGATGACCCAGTGACATCACTAATATTGCTGATGACATCAGTAGCGACCCCAGATGACCCAGTGACATCACTAATATTGCTAGTGACATCAGTAGTGACCCCAGATGACCCAGTGACATCACTAATATTGCTAGTGACATCAGTAGTGACCCCAGATGACCCAGTGACATCACTAATATTGCTGATGACAAAAGTAGTGAACCCAGATGACCCAGTGACATCACTAATATTGCTGATGACATCAGTAGTGACCCCAGATGACCCAGTGACATCACTAATATTGCTGACATCAGTAGTGACTCCAGATGACCCAGTGGCATCACTAATATTGCTGATGACATCAGTAGTGAACCCAGATGACCCAGTGACATCACTAATATTGCTGATGACATCAGTAGTGACCCCAGATAACCCAGTGACATCACTAATATTGCTGATGACATCAGTAATGACCCCAGATGACCCAGTGACATCACTAATATTGCTGATGACATCAGTAGCGACCCCAGATGACCCAGTGACATCACTAATATTGCTAGTGACATCAGTAGGGACCCCAGATGACCCAGTGACATCACTAATATTGCTGATGACATCAGTAGTGAACCCAGATGACCCAGTGACATCACTAATATTGCTGATGACATCAGTAGTGACCCCAGATGACCCAGTGACATCACTAATATTGCTGACATCAGTAGTGACTCCAGATGACCCAGTGGCATCACTAATATTGCTGATGACATCAGTAGTGACCCCAGATAACCCAGTGACATCACTAATATTGCTGATGACATCAGTAGTGACCCCAGATGACCCAGTGACATCACTAATATTGCTGATTACATCAGTAGCGACCCCAGATGACCCAGTGACATCACAAATATTGCTGATGACATCAGTAGTGACCCCAGATGACCCAGTGACATCACTAATATTGCTGATGACATCAGTAGTGACCCCAGATGACCCAGTGACATCACTATAATTGCTGACATCAGTAGTGACCCCAGATGACCCAGTGACATCACTAATATTGCTGATGACATCAGTAGTGACCCCAGATGACCCAGTGACATCACTAATATTGCTGATGACATCAGTAGTGACCCCAGATCACCCATATACAAACGAAGAGAGGGCTGACAGCACTCACTTATTGGGGCGCCCGTTCCATGTCCAGGAAACCTTCCTGGATATCTTCCAGCAATTTAAAAAGTAGATGAACAGCGCTGCAGCCAGGTGTATTCGTATCAAAAAAGAGGTATTTATTGAGCCATAAAAAGCAACGTTTCGACCATCATGTGGTCTTTTTCAAGCATATCAAACATTGCAAGGGGCTGGCTTAAATAGGGTGGATACCATGCAGGGCACCAATCGCCATCCAGGCACAGCCCACAGTAAAACATACACAAACATAATACAAAAGTGTTTGTTATCGGCAAAAGGGTTGGCCTAAGATGTGGCCGCAACCCCCGTTAACACACAATTTTGGAGGACTATAAGGCGGGACGCATTTTTTCTTGGCAGATGAAACCCAACTACGGTAGTTCTCCAGTAACAGGAGGAGTAAACCCATGACATCTAAGAGATGTAAGAAACCTCAGGAGAGGAAACATTCTAATTTTGGGTTCACTACAGCCGAATCTGACTCTACAGATGACTCCAATTTGGGACAGTCTAGGGGAGCACATTTTTTAGAGCAGGAGAGGATGGACAAAACCACCCCAAGAGACGTGGCCGTAGAGGCGGACGGAAACATAAGAACCAAAGGCCCTCCCAAAGAACAACGTCATACGAGGACGGCCTCCATGAGGACGAGGAATATGAAGGACAATTAATGGACAATAGAGAATTGGTGGTAAATATCTCCTCTGTTGTGTTGTCTGAGATTGAATTGAAAGTATTATCCAGAGGATTGTCTTTCTGTCCATCCAGTAATCCAGATTGGTTCTCTTTAGAGATTGATTTACAGGCTTTCTTTAGAAGGTTGAGGTTGGCATCCTATTTTTCTGACAAGACTAGTGATAGAAATGTGGATGTGATAAAATCAGTACAGGGTTTTTCTTTACAGGAGTTGGTATTATGCAATAAAAGTTCATTTCAACCGCCTATTAGGAATCATTTTGTTGAATCCTATATTGAAGTGGTACAGAGGGAGGTTGGAAAGTTGAGGAGTACATTTAAACCTCCTCTACATCAGAATATGTCATCAATTGAAAGAGGGGTTGTGAGTGCATTGGCAAATAATACTGCCTTAACCATCAAACAAGCTGATAAAGGCGGGGCAGTGGTTATTATGGACAGCTCTAAATATAGGGCTGAGATATTGAGACAACTGAGTGATCATTCTGTATATGAGAAATTATCATGTAATCCTACCTCTCGTTTTCAGAAGGAGTTACAGCTTGTGGTCAGTGACTCCCTGGCTATGGGACTCATTGACCACAAGCTGTCGGAGTACTTGATTGTGGACGCACCGGTCATACCTGTGCTATATGCACTACCTAAAATACACAAGGATTTGTTAAATCCTCCGGGTAGACCGATTGTGTCAGGCAGAGGCTCTCTATTCAACAAGACAGCAATTTTTTTGGATCGAGTTCTACGTCCATTCGCTGTGTCAGCACGGTCTTATATTAGAGACACGAATGACTTTCTTAACAAGATTGAGGATGTAACAATTTCGGAAACCACTGTCTTAGTTTCGTTCGATGTGGTATCTTTATTCACATCGATCGAACACGATAAGGGTCTTGAGGATGTATCCAGTGCGCTGTCGGGCTCTGACGTGGCCCCGGAGTGTGCACAGCTTGTCCTCACATTGCTGGAGCTCATCCTCAGGAGGAATTTTTTCCTCTTTGGGGATGAGTTCTATCTGCAATTAAGAGGTACCGCCATGGGGTCAAATGTGGCCCCCACGTATGCCAACATTTACATGGTGGTATTTGAGGACAGGTTTGTGTACAAGTCTGTCATGATCTCCATGGCCAGAGAACTAGCATAAGCCTCAATAGGAACAAGCTCTTGGAAGATGTAACTGTACTGACCATGAACTAAACCTACCGCATCATCTAGAAGTAGCCAGGTAGCATGTCCTACTTTTTATCCCTATATGCCCAGCGCCGGCCGGAGAACTAAATAATGCTAGCAGAGGGAAATATAAGACCTGACTCACCTCTAGAGAAATGCCCAAAAAGGAGACAGAAGCCCCCCACATATATTGGCGGTGATATGAGATGAAACAACAAACGCAGCAGGAAAATAGTTTTAGCAAATTTGAGGTCCGCTTTCTAGATAGCAGAAGACAGAAAGCATACTTTCATGGTCAGTAGAAAACCCTAACAAAACACATCCAGAAATTACTTTAGGACTCTGGCATTAACTCATAATACCAGAGTGGCAATTCCTGATCAACAAGAGCTTTCCAGACACAGTAACGAAACTGCAGCTGTGAACTGGAACCAAAATACAAAAACAAAACATGGACGAATGTCCAACTTATCTAGTAGATGTCTGGGAGCAGGAACAAGCACAGAGAGGCTTCTGATAACATTGTTGACCGGCAAGCATCTAACAGAGAAGCCAGGTTATATAGCGACACCCAGATCTAATCAGAACAGGTGAACAGGGAAGATGATGTCACAAGTTCAATTCCACCAGTAGCCACCGGGGGAGCCCAGAATCCAAATTCACAACAGTACCCCCCCCTCAAGGAGGGGGCACCGAACCCTCACCAGAACCACCAGGGCGATCAGGATGGGCCCTATGAAAGGCACGAACCAGATCAGAGGCATGAACATCAGATGCAGTGACCCAAGAATTATCCTCCTGGCCGTATCCCTTCCACTTGACCAGATACTGGAGTCTCCGTCTGGAAACACGGGAGTCTAGGATTTTTTCCACAACGTACTCCAACTCACCCTCAACCAACACCGGAGCAGGAGGCTCAACGGAAGGCACAACCGGTGCCTCATACCTGCGCAATAACGACCGATGAAAAACGTTATGAATAGAAAAGGATGCAGGGAGGTCCAAACGGAAGGAAACAGGGTTAAGAATCTCCAATATTTTATACGGACCGATGAACCGAGGCTTAAACTTAGGAGATGAGACCCTCATAGGGACAAAACGAGAAGACAACCACACCAAATCTCCAACACAAAGCCGAGGACCAACACGACGGTGACGGTTGGCAAAAAGCTGAGTCTTCTCCTGGGACAACTTTAAATTGTCCATCACCTGCCCCCAGATATGATGCAATCTCTCCACCACCGCATCCACTCCAGGACAATCCGAGGATTCCATCTGACCGGAGGAAAATCGAGGGTGGAACCCCGAATTACAGAAAAACGGGGACACCAAAGTGGCAGAGCTGGCCCGATTATTGAGGGCGAACTCCGCCAATGGCAAAAAAGCAACCCAATCATCCTGGTCAGCAGACACAAAACACCTCAGATATGTCTCCAGGGTCTGATTAGTCCGCTCGGTCTGGCCATTAGTCTGAGGGTGAAAAGCAGACGAAAAAGACAAATCTATGCCCATCCTAGCACAGAATGCCCGCCAAAATCTAGACACAAATTGGGTTCCTCTGTCAGAAACGATATTCTCAGGAATACCATGCAAACGAACAACATTTTGAAAAAACAGGGGCACCAACTCGGAAGAAGAAGGCAATTTGGGCAGGGGAACCAAATGGACCATCTTAGAAAAACGGTCACACACCACCCAGATGACAGACATCTTCTGAGAAACAGGCAGATCTGAAATAAAATCCATCGAGATGTGTGTCCAAGGCCTCTTAGGAATAGGCAAGGGCAACAATAATCCACTAGCCCGAGAACAACAAGGCTTGGCCCGAGCACAAACGTCACAAGACTGCACAAAGCCTCGCACATCTCGTGACAGGGAAGGCCACCAGAAGGATCTTGCCACCAAATCCCTGGTACCAAAAATTCCAGGATGACCTGCCAATGCAGAAGAATGTACCTCAGAGATGACTCTACTGGTCCAATCATCAGGAACAAACAACCTATCAGGCGGACAACGATCCGGTCTATCCGCCTGAAACTCCTGCAAGGCCCGCCGCAGGTCTGGAGAAACGGCTGACAAGATAACTCCCTCCTTAAGAATACCTGTGGGGTCAGAGTTGCCGGGTGAATCAGGCTCAAAACTCCTAGAAAGGGCATCCGCCTTAACATTCTTAGAACCCGGTAGGTACGATACCACAAAATTAAACCGAGAGAAAAATAATGACCAGCGCGCCTGTCTAGGATTCAGGCGCCTGGCGGTCTCAAGATAGATCAAATTTTTGTGGTCAGTAAATACCACCACCTGATGTCTGGCCCCCTCGAGCCAATGGCGCCACTCCTCAAACGCCCACTTCATGGCCAAAAGCTCCCGATTCCCAACATCATAATTCCGCTCAGCGGGCGAAAATTTACGGGAAAAGAAGGCACAAGGCCTCATCACGGCGCAGTCAGAACTTTTCTGCGACAACACTGCCCCAGCCCCGATCTCAGAAGCGTCGACCTCAACCTGAAAAGGAAGAGTCACATCAGGCTGACGCAACACAGGGGCAGAAGAAAAACGGCGCTTAAGCTCCTGAAAGGCCTCCACAGCATCAGGGGACCAATTAGCAACATCAGCACCCTGTCTAGTCAAATCGGTCAATGGCTTAACGACATCCGAAAAACCAGAAATAAATCGACGATAAAAGTTGGCAAAGCCCAAAAATTTCTGAAGACTTTTAAGAGAAGAGGGCTGCGTCCAATCACAAATAGCTTGAACCTTGACAGGATCCATCTCAATGGAAGAGGGAGAAAAAATATATCCCAAAAAGGAAATTCTCTGAACCCCAAAAACGCACTTAGAACCCTTGACACACAGAGAATTAGACCGCAAAACCTGAAAAACCCCCTTAACTTGCCGGACATGAGAGTCCCAGTCATCCGAAAAAATCAGAATATCATCCAGATACACTATCATAAATTTATCCAAAAAATCGCGGAAAATATCATGCATAAAGGACTGGAAGACTGAAGGGGCATTAGAAAGACCAAAAGGCATCACCAAATACTCAAAGTGGCCCTCGGGCGTATTAAATGCGGTTTTCCACTCATCCCCCTGCCTGATCCGCACCAAATTATACGCCCCACGGAGATCAATCTTAGAGAACCACTTGGCCCCCTTTATGCGAGCAAACAAATCAGTCAGCAACGGCAATGGGTATTGATATTTAACCGTGATTTTATTCAAAAGCCGATAATCAATACATGGTCTCAAAGAGCCGTCTTTTTTAGACACAAAGAAAAAACCGGCTCCTAAGGGAGATGACGATGGACGAATATGTCCCTTTTCCAAGGACTCCTTTATATATTCTCGCATAGCAGTATGTTCAGGCACAGACAGATTAAATAAACGACCCTTTGGGTATTTACTACCCGGAATTAAATCTATAGCACAATCGCACTCCCGGTGCGGAGGTAATGAACCCAGCTTGGGTTCTTCAAAGACGTCACGATAATCAGACAGGAACTCAGGGATTTCAGAGGGAATAGATGATGAAATGGACACCAAAGGTACGTCCCCATGAGTCCCCTTACATCCCCAGCTCAACACAGACATAGCTCTCCAGTCAAGGACTGGGTTGTGAGACTGCAGCCATGGCAATCCCAGCACCAAATCATCATGTAGATTATACAGCACCAGAAAACGAATAGTCTCCTGGTGATCCGGATTAATACACATAGTCACTTGTGTCCAGTATTGTGGTTTATTGTTAGCCAATGGGGTGGAGTCAATCCCCTTCAGAGGAATAAGAGTCTCCAAAGGCTCTAAATCATACCCACAACGATTGGCAAAGGACCAATCCATAAGACTCAACGCGGCGCCAGAGTCGATATAGGCGTCCGTAGTAATAGATGACAAAGAGCAAATCAGGGTCACAGACAAAATAAATTTAGACTGTAAAGTGCCAATGGGAACGGATTTATCAAGCTTTTTAGTACGCTTAGAGCATGCTGATATAACATGAGTAGAATCCCCACAATAGAAACACAACCCATTTTTCCGTCTAAAATTCTGCCGCTCGCTTCTGGACAGAATTCTATCACACTGCATGTTTTCTGGCGTCTTCTCAGTGGACACCGCCAGATGGTGCACTGGTTTGCGCTCCCGCAGACGCCTATCGATCTGAATGGCCATTGTCATGGACTCATTCAGACTTGCAGGCACAGGGAACCCCACCATAACATCCTTAATGGCATCAGAAAGACCCTCTCTGAAAGTAGCCGCCAAGGCGCACTCATTCCACTGAGTAAGCACAGACCATTTACGGAATCTTTGGCAGTAAATTTCAGCTTCATCTTGCCCCTGCGATAGGGACATCAAAGTTTTTTCTGCCTGAAGTTCCAAATGAGGTTCCTCATAAAGCAAGCCCAAGGCCAGAAAAAACGCATCCACATTGCGCAACGCAGGATCCCCTGGTGCCAATGCAAAAGCCCAATCTTGAGGGTCGCCGCGGAGCAAGGAAATCACAATCCCAACCTGCTGTGCAGGGTCTCCAGCAGAACGAGATTTCAGGGACAAAAATAACTTACAATTATTTCTAAAATTCTGAAAGCTAGATCTATTCCCTGAGAAGAATTCCGGCAAAGGAATTCTCGGCTCTGATACCGGAGCATGAACAACAAAATCTTGCAAACTTTGTACTTTCGTGGCGAGATTATTCAAACCTGCAGTTACACTCTGTAGATCCATTATAGACAGGTGAACATAGAGCCATTCAAAGATTAGAAGGAGAGAGAAAAAAAAGAAAGACTGCAGCATAGACAGACTGGCAAGTGATCCAATTAAGAGCACACTCACAACTAGAGAAAAAAAAAAAAAAATTCTCAGCAGACTTCTTATTTCTCTCCTTTCTCAGCCAAGGATTTTAACCCTTTAGTGGGCCGGTCAAACTGTCATGATCTCCATGGCCAGAGAACTAGCATAAGCCTCAATAGGAACAAGCTCTTGGAAGATGTAACTGTACTGACCATGAACTAAACCTACCGCATCATCTAGAAGTAGCCAGGTAGCATGTCCTACTTTTTATCCCTATATGCCCAGCGCCGGCCGGAGAACTAAATAATGCTAGCAGAGGGAAATATAAGACCTGACTCACCTCTAGAGAAATGCCCAAAAAGGAGACAGAAGCCCCCCACATATATTGGCGGTGATATGAGATGAAACAACAAACGCAGCAGGAAAATAGTTTTAGCAAATTTGAGGTCCGCTTTCTAGATAGCAGAAGACAGAAAGCATACTTTCATGGTCAGTAGAAAACCCTAACAAAACACATCCAGAAATTACTTTAGGACTCTGGCATTAACTCATAATACCAGAGTGGCAATTCCTGATCAACAAGAGCTTTCCAGACACAGTAACGAAACTGCAGCTGTGAACTGGAACCAAAATACAAAAACAAAACATGGACGAATGTCCAACTTATCTAGTAGATGTCTGGGAGCAGGAACAAGCACAGAGAGGCTTCTGATAACATTGTTGACCGGCAAGCATCTAACAGAGAAGCCAGGTTATATAGCGACACCCAGATCTAATCAGAACAGGTGAACAGGGAAGATGATGTCACAAGTTCAATTCCACCAGTAGCCACCGGGGGAGCCCAGAATCCAAATTCACAACACAAGTCCATCCTCTGGCGCCACGTCAGAGCCTGGTGGCGCTATATTGATGATATCTTTATGATATGGGAGGACAATTTTGATAAACTAATGGATTTCCAGAGGGTCCTTAATGGGGTATACCTAGAGTTGCAATTTACATTGACACATTCGACTACTAACATACAATTTCTGGATACTTTGGTATATAAGGATGGTGATAGATTGAAAACTGACATCTTTGTGAAGGATACTGATAGAAACAGCTTGTTGTTGTTTGACAGCAATCACCCTAGAAGGATGATGGATTCACTACCATGGAGCCAGTTGCTTAGGGTTCGTAGAATAGTGTCAGATGGTAGTCGAATAGATCAGTGGCTAGAGGATATGAGCTCTAAATTTCTAGCGAGAGGATATCCGAAGGCAGGAGTAGATAGATTTAGGACTAAGGCCCGGAATTCCTCACGTGAGAGTATTCGCAAAAAGACCCCTTTGGGTAGGTCCTGTGAACGTATTCCTTTTGTATCAACTTACAACTCAGCGAGTAATGATATCGGTAGGATCTTAAAAAAGCATTGGACCTTTCTACAACGTGGGTTACCGTCTGTTTTTGGTTTTAAATCTTACCCTATGATGTCGTTTAGGAGGGGACGGAATTTGGGTGACAGACTGGTTAAATCTGATATTGGCACGTCAAAAATTTCAATTCAGCAGACTTTGAGCGCACCCAGGAATGGAAATTTTCCATGTCTGGGGTGTGCTTGCTGCAACAACATGCTGAAAGGAGATTTCTTCTGTCATCCCCTGACTGGTAAAAAAATCTTCTTGAAAGAAAGATCTACGTGTACATCAAGTTATGTTGTGTATATGATTACGTGCCCGTGTGGTTTAACCTATGTTGGTGAGACCACTATGGAGGTGAGGGCCCGTATTAGCAAGCACAAGAGCACCATCAGGACGGCTCTCACTGAATTACCAATTCCTAAACATTTTTTGGAGAGTAAACATTCGGTAAACCAACTGAGATTTAGCGTTATAGACAGTGTTCCAACCCTGAGGAGAGGTGAGGATAGATTACAGATACTGAAAAAGAAGGAGATGAGATGGATCTATACCCTGGATTGTTTACCACCCAGGGGTTTAAATATGGATTTTAATCTACATTTATGTACCCCGCAATTATAATTTTCTCCCTTAAGGAAAGTGCAGTCATCGGTTATGTTGTTTGTAATACACTGTTTCTGTTTTTATCAATAATGCTTTTTTGTCTTTTTATATAGGTAATTGATGTGACAGTCGGTGGATGGATGGATAATGGTATTCTAAGAGTTGGAATTATGATCAGAATTAATATAAAATATTATGGAATCGATTCCACATATTATCTGCCGACTGTCTTCCGACTGTCCCATATGGTTTTTGTTTTAGGTTGCTATATCCCTGTTTGTGATGGTAACCCTTTATGTCTATCCATGCAACTTGGGAGATGGATCCGAATGGCGATCACATGGGACCGCTGCTGTGTGACGTAGGTATGCGCCGGAGCTGGGCGTGGCCTCATTGCGGTCATGTGATGTGGCCTCGTCTGGCTTGAGGCGCGCCTGCGCTCACACGCTGTGCTTGTTGGGAGGATCAGCAACTCATCGGAAGTCCTTGCTATTTACAAATGTTACCTGGGTGACCAACTCGAGCGGCGATCACATGGGACCGCTGCTGTGTGATGTAGGTATGCGCCGGAGCTGGGCGTGGTCTCATTGCGGTCATGTGATGCGGCCTCGTCTGGCTTGAGGCGCGCCGGCGTTCGCACGCTGTGCTTGTTGGGAGGATCAGCAACTCATCGGAAGTCCTTGCTATTTACCAATGTTACCTGGGCAACCAACTCGAGCGGCGATCACATGGGACCGCTGCTGTGTGATGTAGGTATGCGCCGGAGCTGGGCGTGGCCTCATTGCGGTCATGTGATGCGGCCTCGTCTGGCTTGAGGCGCGCCGGCGTTCGCACGCTGTGGTCCCTGATTGGATCAGTGTCTCGGTGGTTACAAAACGGTGTGGACGCACGGTTATGATGCAGGTACATCTGTTGTAAGGGGATGCTGGATTGGTTATAGATATTGCGCCATTATATAGGAAATGTGCGGATAGGCTGCTTCTTTTTTAGCGCCGTTTTTTCCTACTGAGCCCGTTGGTTTCCTGAGACCTGGACAGGCTCACACTGATTGGCTGAAGCTCTCCATGACAACGTTGATACAGGATTCGGATTTGCTCAACACAGGATAAACAAAGCATGGATTTTATATTTATCTATGGAATTTGGGGTTTGTTTGATTGTTCTATACATTAATATTGGTGATCGGTATATATAGGCACTGTGGGTGTTTGTTATGTGTATTATGTTTGTGTATATTTTACTGTGGGCTGTGCCCAGATAACCCAGTGACATCACTAGAATTGCTGATGACCTCGGTGATGTCATCAGGGTTGGATTTCTGTTACCTGAGCCTCTTCTTGTATTCTTCTTCGGACACAGCCTCTCCTGGATATTCCACAACGTCTCCTGCCCCCCACTCCGGTGACAACTAGAAAGAAAAAAAAGGGCATAACCAAACCTATAGGACTGGAGCGAGAACCATGGGGAGTCACTCTAACTGACTGATGTTGGGGGTCTGTCCTAACAGCAGAACCAGAGACCACCCTAAGTGCATGGCCGCCATGTGCAGGGCCTTATATGGTCAGCTATAAAAGACTTCCTGATAAGCCGCACCCCGTGGTGGTCCCCTACCGTCCACACTGTAGACACTTATCATCTGGTGACAGACTCCGCCCCTCCCCCACCACGTGCGGGGTTATGTGACCCTCACCTTCAGCCGCTTGTCCAGGTAGGCGGGCGACACCCAACCCTGGCGGGAGGCACTGAACTTAGTGGGTTTAGTTCGGACAAGCCACTTGAGCGGATGTGCAGAGTCCAGGACCTCCACGTATTGCCCCTCCTTCAAGGTGACCGCCTCCTTATCGCCCGCTATAGGGTTGTAATCCGCTGTCGCCATGTAGATGTCAAAGATCTGTGAACGCAGAAGTCACCAGGTCACATGGGTGGGAGGACCACGGGAAACGGTAAGGGGGAGTCCAGATATAGGGGGCACTGAACCTCCTGGAGGTGTCCAGGTATAGGGGGTGTGACGCTACTCACTTCTCATGGCCAAGCCAAGAGTCAGAGTGGTCAGGGAGTCCAAGGTCAGAAGCAAAGAGGGTATGTCATAAACAGAAGGCAGAGACAAAAGCGTAGTCAGGTAACGTTCCGAGGTCAGAAGCCAAGAGGGTATGGCATAAACAGAAGGCAGAGACAAAAGCGTAGTCAAGTAACGTTCCGAGGTCAGAAGCCAGGAGGGTACGTCATAAACAGAAGGAAGAGACAAAAGCGTAGTCAGGTATCGTTCCGAGGTCAGAAGCCAGGAGGGTACGTCATAAACAGAAGGAAGAGACAAAAGCGTAGTCAGGTATCGTTCCGAGGTCAGAAGCCAGGAGGGTACATCATAAACAGAAGGAAGAGATAAAAGCGTAATCAGGTAACCTTCCGAGGTCAGAAGCCAGGAGGGTACGTCATAAACAGAAGGAAGAGACAAAAGCGTAGTCAAGTAACGTTCTGAGGTCAGAAGCCAGGAGGGTACGTCATAAACAGAAGGAAGAGACAAAAGCGTAGTCAGGTATCGTTCCGAGGTCAGAAGCCAGGAGGGTACGTCATAAACAGAAGGAAGAGACAAAAGCGTAGTCAGGTATCGTTCCGAGGTCAGAAGCCAGGAGGGTACATCATAAACAGAAGGAAGAGACAAAAGCGTAATCAGGTAACCTTCCGAGGTCAGAAGCCAGGAGGGTACGTCATAAACAGAAGGAAGAGATAAAAGCGTAGTCAAGTAACGTTCCGAGGTCAGAAGCCAGGAGGGTACATCATAAACAGAAGGAAGAGACAAAAGCGTAGTCAAGTAACGTTCTGAGGTCAGAAGCCAGGAGGGTACGTCATAAATAGAAGGAAGAGACAAAAGCGTAGTCAAGTAACGTTCTGAGGTCAGAAGCCAGGAGGGTACATCATAAACAGAAGGAAGAGACAAAAGCGTAGTCAAGTAACGTTCTGAGGTCAGAAGCCAGGAGGGTACATCATAAACAGAAGTAAGAGACAAAAGCGTAGTCAAGTAACGTTCCGAGGTCAGAAGCCAGGAGGGTACGTCATAAACAGAAGGAAGAGACAAAAGCGTAGTCAGGTATCGTTCCGAGGTCAGAAGCCAGGAGGGTACGTCATAAACAGAAGGAAGAGACAAAAGCGTAGTCAAGTAACGTTCTGAGGTCAGAAGCCAGGAGGGTACATCATAAACAGAAGGAAGAGACAAAAGCGTAGTCAAGTAACGTTCCGAGGTCAGAAGCCAGGAGGGTACGTCATAAACAGAAGGAAGAGACAAAAGCGTAGTCAGGTATCGTTCCGAGGTCAGAAGCCAGGAGGGTACGTCATAAACAGAAGGAAGAGACAAAAGCGTAGTCAAGTAACGTTCCGAGGTCAGAAGCCAGGAGGGTACATCATAAACAGAAGGAAGAGACAAAAGCGTAGTCAAGTAACGTTCTGAGGTCAGAAGCCAGGAGGGTACGTCATAAACAGAAGGAAGAGACAAAAGCGTAGTCAGGTATCGTTCCGAGGTCAGAAGCCAGGAGGGTACATCATAAACAGAAGGAAGAGACAAAAGCGTAATCAGGTAACCTTCCGAGGTCAGAAGCCAGGAGGGTACGTCATAAACAGAAGGAAGAGACAAAAGCGTAGTCAAGTAACGTTCCGAGGTCAGAAGCCAGGAGGGTACGTCATAAACAGAAGGAAGAGACAAAAGCGTAGTCAGGTATCGTTCCGAGGTCAGAAGCCAGGAGGGTACGTCATAAACAGAAGGAAGAGACAAAAGCGTAGTCAAGTAACGTTCCGAGGTCAGAAGCCAGGAGGGTACATCATAAACAGAAGGAAGAGACAAAAGCGTAGTCAAGTAACGTTCTGAGGTCAGAAGCCAGGAGGGTACGTCATAAACAGAAGGAAGAGACAAAAGCGTAATCAGGTAACATTCCGAGGTCAGAGTACCGGGAGGGTAATGGATCAGAGCTGAAGGGATTAAACAGGCGGGTAGTCAGAACGAAGTCCAAGGTCAGGCAACAGATCAAGCAAATAGAACTCAAGGCACAGAGAGCACAGCACAAACCTCACAAGATGAATGTACGTCTGGCAGTGGTCTTGGAAATTCAGCTCAGTTAAGAAGCATGGCCATTTAGTGGAATAATGAACACATGAGACAGCCGATGCCTCACAGTCTCAGATTGGATAGTCGAGCTGTCAATCAACACATTGACAACTCAGCACGCCTCTGTACCATATTGGATGGCCAAGCTGTCAATCACAGTACTGACAGCTTCAGCACACCCCTGTACCAGATTGTACGGCCGAGCTGTTGATAATTGCATCCCAGACACCCTGAGGTGTAGAACTGTGACAAGGGGCACTGATCCCCCTAGAGGCGTCCAGACATAGGGGGCACTGATCCCCCTGGAGGTGTCCAGACATAGGGGGCACTGATCCCCCTGGAGGTGTCCAGGTATAGGGGGGCACTGATCCCTCTGGAGGTGTCTAGGTATAGGGGGCACTAACTACCCGGAGGTGTCCAGGTATAGGGGGCACTGACTCAACCGAAGGTGTCCAGGTATGGGGGCACTGACTCCCCCTGGAGGGGTCCTGATATAGGGGGCAATTATCCCCCTGGAGAAGTCCAGTTATAGGGGACACTGACTCCCCCGTAGGTGTCCAGATATATGGGGCACTGACTCCCCCAGAGGTATCCAGATATAGGGGGCACTAATTTCCCTGGAAGTATCCAGATATAGGGGGCACTGACCCCCCAGAGAAATCCAGATATGGGGGCACTGATTTCCCTGGAGGTATCCAGATATAGAGGGCACTGATTTCCCCAAGGTTGTCCAGACAACGGAAGCACCGACCCCTCACCAGAGGAGTCCAGATATAGAGGGCACTGACCCCTCCCTAGAGGAGTCCAGATAAAGGGGGCACTGACACCTCCCCAGAGGAGTCCATATATAGGAGACATTAACCCCCCAAATGTATGCAGATATAAGGCACACTGACTCTCCCAGATGAGTCTAGATATAGGGGCAACTGACTCCCTCGCAGGTGTCCAGATGTAAAGGGCACTGACCCACCCCCGGGGTGTCAAAATATAGGGGGCACTGACCCTCCCCAGCTCTCACCTCTCCCCTGGAGTCTCCATCCTCCGACTCAGAAGAGGATTCCACAGCGATGGAGGATGGCCGGGACCTGCCGTGTCGCGGGGAGGCAGATGGCGTCTTGGTCTCATCATCACTATCCAACCCGGGCATCCCAGGCACACGAAGCGAAGCTGACAGGAAACAGAGAGCAGAACCCTGAGGAACGGTCTCCAAACTTCCAGGATATGAGCGAGGCCGACCCCATCCTGGCCCGATTCGCGGCTGGTCTGCAGCCCCTCTGGCACTTTGCCATGGCTAACCATTGTAGCCTGCAGGGTTCTGGACATATTCAATGTTGGGGCCACCATCTAGGGACCCCAGAACAGCAGACGGCCATGCAGCTGCCCCTCGGACACCCACTATTGATCTGTACCTTGGCTAATTTTCGCAGAGACCATTTCTGTGATTTGTGACGTCAGTTTCTGGAAAAACTCCTCTGTCCCGACGTCCATTAATGAAATCTGCGGCTTCTGCGCTGTCCTGGATTCGCCTGTGGGATCAGCACAAAGAGTTAATCCAAACATCAAACGGTAGTTGGGAAACATGGCGGGCGTAGGCATCACTGGGCCCTAGAGCACACCGCCATTACCGGACACTCACCGTCAGCCTCCGGCAGCTGCTCCGGGACCCCGATCGCCCTGCAAAACAATGAGAGTCAATGACGAGGGGGAGCGCCCAGAGATGGGGGGTCAACGCTGCACCACGGGGAGGGGGGGCAGAGAGGAGCGGCGCCCAGAGATGGGGGGTCATTGCTGCACCACGGGGAGGGGGACCACGCTCCCGCAAATAGGGGGCAACACTGCACCATGGGGAAGGAGAAGCGGCGCCCAGAGATGGGGGGAAACGCTGCACCACAGGGAGGGAGGGCAGAGAGGAGCGGTGCCCGGAGATAGGGGGCAACACTGCACCACGAGGAGGGGGACCACGCTCCCGCAGGTAGGGGGCAACACTGCACCATGGGGAAGGAGAAGCGGCACCCAGAGATGGGGGGAAACGCTGCACCACAGGGAGGGAGGGAGGGCAGAGAGGAGCGGCGCCCGGAGATAGGGGGCAACACTGCACCACGAGGAGTGGGAACACGCTCCCGCAAGTAGGGGGCAACACTGCACCATGGGAAAGGAGAAGCGGTGCCTAGAGATAGGGGGAAACGCTGCACCACAGGGAGGGAGGGCAGAGAGGAGCAGCGCCCGGAGATAGGGGGCAAAACTGCACCACGAGGAGGGGGAACACGCTCCCGCAAGTAGGGGGCAACACTGCACCATGGGAAAGGAGAAGCGGTGCCTAGAGATAGGGGGAAACGCTGCACCACAGGGAGGAAGGGCAGAGAGGAGCGGCGCCCAGAGATGGGGGGTCAACGCTGCACCACGGGGAGGGGGACCACGCTCCCGCAGGTAGGGGGTAACACTGCACCATGGGGAAGGAGAAGCGGTGCCTAGAGAAAAGGGAAACGCTGCACCACAGGGAGGGAGGGCAGAGAGGAGCGGCGCCCGGAGATAGGGGGCAACACTGCACCACGAGGAGGGGGAACACGCTCCCACAGGTAGGGGGCAACACTGCACCATGGGGAAGGAGAAGCGGCGCCCAGAGACAGGGGGAAACACTGCACCACAGGGAGGGAGGGCAGAGAGGAGCGGCACCCAGAGATAGGGGGCAACGCTGCACCACAGGGAGAGAGGAGGGGTGCCCTGCAGAGGCTGAACACTGGGACCACTCCTCAGCCCCCACGATATCTGCACAATAAAAAAAGAGAAGAGGACAATAAGATATTATAACCTGAATGGGAACGGTGACAATAATGGGGCTTGTGTTGGTCAGAGACCCCCGGATGATCCTCATTGTCAGGTGCTTTGCTAATTCGGAAGATAATTATGTATTCGGCCCCCACAGAAGCCCCCGAACCACAGTGCTGGATGATGTGAGGTCCAGTAATACACAGCAGTGTGATGGAGAGTCAAGTACTACAGATCCATATGATGGGGGTCCGGTACTAAAGAGCCTTAAAATGGGGGGCCAGAACTACAGAACAGGATGATTGGGGAATCCTGTACTACAGAGCCTTGCAATGGAAGTCTGTTACTACACAGCAGTATGATTAGGGGGTCCGGCACTACAGAGCCGTGTGATGGGGGTGCACTCACGTTGGCACAGATGACCTCAATACATCCTTCACGATCTTGTCCGCTTCTGCCAGGATTTGTGCATCCTTCTCTGTAACAAAAGAATGAAATTCATCTACCAGTCCTCCACCAGTGACTGGCACCTCCCCCTCCCCCCAGTGACTGGCACCTCCCCCTCCCCCCAGTGACTGGCACCTCCCCCTCCCCCCAGTGACTGGCACCTCCCCCTCCCCCCAGTGACTGGCACCTCCCCCCAAGTGATTTGCACCTCCATCTCCCCCCAGTGGCTGGAACCTTCCCCTCCCCCCAGTGACTGGCACCTTCCCCTTCCCCCTAGTGACTGGCACCTTTCCCTACCCCATTCCCCCTAGTGACTGGCACCTTCCCCACCTCCTGGTGACTGGCACCTTCCCCTTCCCCCAGTGACTGGCACCTTCCCCTTCCCCCTAGTGACTGGCACCTTCCCCACCTCCTGGTGACTGGCACCTTCCCTTTCCCCCAGTGACTGGTACCTTCCCCTTCCCCCTAGTGACTGGCACCTTCCCCTTCCCCCCAGTGACTGGCACCTTTCCCTACCCCATTCCCCCTAGTGACTGGCACCTCCCCACCTCCTGGTGACTGGCATCTTCCCCTTCCCCCTAGTGACTGGCACCTTCCCCTTCCCCCAGTGACAGGCACCTTCCCCTTCCCCCACTGACAGGCACTTTCCCCTTCCCCCAGTGACAGGCACCTTCCCCTTCCCCCTAGTGACTGGCACCTTCCCCTTCCCCCAGTGACAGGCACCTTCCCCTTCCCCCACTGACAGGCACTTTCCCCTTCCCCCAGTGACAGGCACCTTCCCCTTCCCCCTAGTGACTGGCACCTTCCCCTTCCCCCAGTGACAGGCACCTTCCCCTTCCCCCACTGACAGGCACTTTCCCCTTGCCCCTAGTGACTGGCACCTTCCCCTGCCCCCAGTGACTGGCATCTTCCCCTTCCCCCAGTGACTGGCACCTTCCTCTTCCCCCAGTGACTGGCACCTTTCCCTACGCCTTCCCCCTAGTTACTGGCACCTTCCTCTTCCCCCAGTGACTGGCACCTTCCCCTTCCCCCTAGTGACTGGCACCTTTCCCTACCCCATTCCCCCTAGTGACTGGCACCTTCCCCACCTCCTGGTGACTGGCACCTTCCCCTTCCCCCTAGTGACTGGCATCTTTCCCTACCCCATTCCCCCTAGTGACTGGCACCTTCCCCACCTCCTGGTGACTGGCACCTTCCCCTTCCCCCAGTGACTGGCACCTTCCCCTTCCCCCAGTGATAGGCACCTTCCCCTTAGTGACTGGCACCTTCCTCTTCCCTCAGTGACTGGCACCTTTCCCTACCCCATTCCCCCTAGTGACTGGCACCTTCCCCACCTCCTGGTGACTGGCACCTTCCCCTTCCCCCAGTGACTGGCACCTTCCCCTTCCCCCAGTGATAGGCACCTTCCCCTTAGTGACTGGCACCTTCCTCTTCCCTCAGTGACTGGCACCTTTCCCTACCCCTTCCCCCAGTGGCTGACACCTTCCCCTTCCCCCAGTGACTGGCACCTTCCTCTTCCCCCCCAGTGACTGGCACCTTTCCCTACCCCTTCCGCCTAGTAACTGGCACCTTCCCCACCTCCTGGTGCCTGGCACCTTCCTCTTCCCCCAGTGACTGGCACCTTCCCCTCCAGTGACCCACTGCACATTTACCCTCTAGGACCTGGACACTGGCACTGCAGATGGACTGCCCCACTTTATTGGTGGCGATGCAGGTGTAGGTCCCAGAGAACTCGGTGCCCACGTCCAGGAGGATGAGGCTGTGGTGAAGATTGGAGCTGGCCATCTTGTAACCCGGGGTCTCCGGCTTAATCCAGAGAACGTCCTCCGGGGATTCTTCCTTCAACCAAGTGACCGATGGAGTCGGGGACCCTGAATACACAAACCACATTATGACGTATCCTCCAGTCACCTCCAGAGCTGCATTCACTATTCTGCTGTTACTTCATGTCTTATCCTCCAGTCACCTCCAGAGCTGCGGTCACTATTCTGCTGTCACTTCATGTATTATCCTCCAGTCACCTCCAGAGCGGCGATCACTATTCTGCTGTTACATCGTGTCTTATCCTCCACTCACCTCCAGAGCTGCAGTCATTATTCTGCTGTTACATTGTGTTTATTCCTCGAGTCACCTCCAGAGCTGCAGTCACTATTCTGCTGTTACATCATGTCTTATCCTCCAGGCATCTCCAGAGCTGCGGTCACTATTCTGCTGTTACATCATGTCTTATCCTCCAGGCAACTTTTCCTGCACGTCAGCTAATTTCATCAGCTGACATGTGCCTATAACAGCCGTGGGAAGAACCTGATCCAGCCACGGCTGTTAACATGTTAGATGCCGATGTCACTCTCTGACAGCAGCATTTAGCATGTACGTGCTGGAAGCGCGTCACAAACCACGCCCATCGGCGCCCCTGTCACATGATCGCTGGGCGCCGGTGAGTTGGCATGACAACCCAGGGTCTGCAGGAGACCGCTGTGGTTGTCATAGCCGATCTGCTATGAGCATTTCTGCTACACAGAGCAGCACTATGTGTAACACAGGGGCTCAGATGAGCGCAGCTCCTAGCCTCCCACGGAGACTACTGAAGACAGTAGAAAGTATAAAAAAAAGTTTTTGAATTTATTTCTAAAAACTAAAAGTTCAGATCACCCTCTTATGAGCCATTCAAAATAAAACAATAGAAAAATATAAAAAATGCACATATTTGGTATTTCCGCTTTCGGAATCGCCCGATCTATCAAATTATAAAAAGAATTAACCCGATCGGTAAACGGCGTAATGAGAAAAAAAATTAAAAACTCCAGAATTACATTTTTTGGTCGCCACAACATTGTAATAAAATGCAATAACAGACAGTCAAAACATCATATCTATCTCAAAATGGTATTGATAAAAACGTCAGCTCGGCATGCAAAAAATAAGCCCCCACCTGGCCCAAAATTCCCAAAAATGGAGACGTTGTGGTTCTCGGAAAATGGTGCCTTTTTTTTTGCAGATTTTTCTTTTCACCACTTAAATAAAAAATAACCTATACATGTTTGGTATCTGCAAACTCGTAATGACTTGGAATTTCTTTCCCGTTTTCCAGTACACTATATGGTAAAACCAATGGAGTCATTCGAAAGTACAAGTCGTCCTGCAAAAAACAAGCCCTCACTCGGCCATACTGACGGAAAAATATTAAAGTTATGGCTCTGGGAAGAAGGTGAGCAGAAACAAATACAAAAACGGAAAATGACCCGAGGGTGAAGTGGTTAGATATATAAAATGTAATAACTTCCCTCCTCTTGCTCTGTAAACCGCACCCCTGAAGCCATATGCTACATGTAACAGGCGTTCAATTGGCCGGTAAAGTGATTGGTGGTGGCAGCTAGTGATAAGCGAGCCCTAAAATGATTGAGTGCTCGGATCTCGAATCAAGCAGGTCGGACGCACGGATGGGCTTGACTCGGTTAGTGTCTATAATGGAAATCAATGGGAAACCCGAGCATTTTTCAGAGAAACCCTAACAGGAAGGCTGGGGGGATGGGCAGGAAAATCACTGAAATGGAATGGGAACACCATAGGGAAGACGCCTGGGCACATCCCTGACTCCCAGGTCGCTGCTGGGAACAATGTTGTCAGTGTTACTCCACTTTTACAGACTGACAATGAAATATACAAAACCGAAGAAAAAATGAACTTTCAAGGAAAAAATGTTAGGAAACCTTCCTTCCTGTATAATGATTTGTATATCAGGCAAAATTAAGAAGAGAAAAAAAACCCGCCTCCTCCATCTCTTAATGGCCTTAATAGCCGGCCATCTCTCACCGTATTTCCCTGCAGCCTATGACTACAGTAGATGACACAGAGGGGAAAATAAAACTGCACCCACCAGTAGTCACCAGTAGATGTCATTTTAACATTTTACTGCCTTATCTGGGCTGTGGTGTGTGACATGGTCAGACACATCCTGTTTAATTTATGAAGGAGCGACTCCGAGACTCACAAAGCCTATGCGGACAATGCAAGAACTGTTCTGTTCTTTGAACACATTCTGATCAAATTGTTAGGTAGTGGGATTCCTAGACTCATAAAGCCTATGCACGAAGTGCAAGGGCTGCCAAAAATTAGAAGGAGGCACTGCAATATACCCCCGAAGAGACGTAGAGGATGGTCTCAGAAAACACTTTTCCCATTTTTAAGGAGTGGGACTCCTAGACTGGTAAAGCCTATTCAATAATTGCAAGGACTGGAAAACATTTACGACTGGGGGTATACATGTAAGAGAATTGTAGAGGTAGGACTCAAACATCCTGTAAAAATTAAGAGCGAGGGTCGCATGATGACCCTTTGAAAATTTGAGTGGGGGATGCCCATTTACCCTCTAAAAATAATGATCGAGAGCCGCCTGTTTACCCTCAAACTTATGAGTAAGTGCCACATGATGACCCTGTTCATATGGTGGACAAAAAGGAAAAGAAAAAGCATGAGCCCAAAACTCTTTATTGGGTAGGAAGGGGTGTATGACAATACACCGAAAAAAGGAACATTTGAATTGGCTTTATGTTTCATTGCTGTCTTCCGGTGGAGTTGAGAAATCTGGGCCAGTTAAGCCCTTGTTCATTTTGATAAGAGTCAGCCTGTCAGCATTTTCAATTGAATATTATGCCCCCGATGCCACTAAAAACCCGCTCTGTCAAATTGCTAACAGCAGGGCAGGCCCGCACCTCCAAGCATAGAGCGACCATGCATGGCACGTGTCCAGCTTGGAGGTCCTAGTACGATCGACTAGATAACTCCTTCACCATCTTCCAAAACTTTTCCTCGTCAAACTACCCTGCACAACAGGGCCTGGGAGCTGGAAGGGTCTAATGAAACTGTCCCAGAGCTTTGATAGCGTTCTCCTGCCTCTGCTGGACCTAATGTGTGTCTCCCTCAACTCTCCTCCTTGGTTGCCCAAAGAACTATGACCTCTGAGGCCAGCGTTGTCAGATGGAAATTTTTGTACTACAGTAATTGTTCTACTAGAGCTTTTTGGTATTGCACCATTTTACTAACCCTCTCCACCACAGGAAAGAGATGGAAAGTTCTCCTTGTAGCTTAGGTTGAAAAGGGTGAATATCCAGTAGTCAGTGGTGACCAAAATGCATGTAATGCGAGGGTCGTGCAAAAGGCAGCAAGACAAATTCTGCCATGTGTGCGAGACTCCCAACATGCAAGACTTCCCTGTTTCCACCAGGCGGATGACTCTCCATCTCCTCCTCCTCCCTTTCCTTCTCCTCCTCTTCAGGCCATCCACTCTGAACAGATGGGATCAAGATGAGATGAGGCTAGGCTGGGTATTCTCACCCTGTGTACTTTCTTCCTCCATCTCCACCTGGTCCACATGCAAAGCTTCCTCTTTTATTGTGAGCAGAGAGAGTTTGAGTAGACACAAAAGTGGGAAGGTCATGCTGATTATGGCAACGTCCCTGCTCACCATCTTGATTGATTACTCAGAGTTTTGTAAATCCTCACAGATGTCAGACATCCATGCCCTCTCATCAGCTGTTATGTGTGGAGGATTACCAGAATACTGTTATAGCTGGTATAAAACTACTGCCCTCTGCTGCTCATAAAGCCTTACCAACAAGTGCACTGTGGAGTTCCATAGCGAGGTCACGTCGCACACCAGTTGGTGAGCTGGCACTTGCAAGCGCTACTGCAGCACTGACAGACCAGTGGCAGCTGTACTTGACATGCACAAATTGGAACAAATGTGGCGTACAATCACAAGTAGCTCAGTTAATCCTGGATAGGTTGTCAGAAGCCGTTGAACCACCATGTTGAGCATGTGGGCCAGGCATGGTACGTGTGCAAGGTTGACAAGCTTCAAAGCCGCCACCTGGTTGTGGCCATTACCACACACGGCCATGCCTGGTTGAAGGTTCAGCGGCTAGAGCCACAGATCTGTCTGGTCTGTTATACATTTCCACAACTCTGCTTCGGTGTGCTGTTTGCCACCTAAACAAATTAGTTTCAGCAGAGCCTGTTGCCACTTGACCGAGGCAGTGCTGCAGTGCTTCCAGCTTGCGACTGATATGGATGAAGTGTTTCGAGATGGCGATTTGAAAATGGAGGATGAGGAGGAAAAGGTGCAGGAACTGGTATAGGAGGTGGAGGAAACCCTGATGGAATTAGGAGCCATAATCCTCGGCATTAGTAGCACGTATGCCGTCCCTGGGTGCAGCTTGGTTCCGGCCTCCACAAGGTTCACCCAGTGTGCTTTCAGGGAAATGTAGCGTCCCTGGCCACAAGCGCTTGTCCACGTTTCGGTCATTAAGTGGACCTTCCCATTAACTGAGTAGGTCATGGCATCGGTGATGTTATGGGACACATGTTAGTGTAAGGCAGGGGTGGCACACAAAAATACTGGCAGCTGGGGACCTAATACCCAGGGACGGCTGCGGCCATGAGGTTGTGGAAAGCCTCATTGTCCACAAGTTTAAACAACAACATTTCCAGGGCAAGCAGTCTGGCAATGTGCCCATTTAGTGTTTGAGTTTGCGGGTGGGTATTTGGATAGTTATGCTTGCATTCCAAGACCTGCGATAGGGACAGCTGAACACGGCTCTGGAACAAGTAATTGGACAAGGTGGCTGATGGTGCTTGTCAATGTGCAACAACAGGTGCATTGCAGGAAGCATCCACGCCTGTGTCTTGGAGAGGGGATTGGAAAGCACATAGCAAAGGGGAAAAGGCAGTGGTGTTAAACACAAACACACTGATTGTGGGCCCAAGCATTCGTCCCACCTAGTCGGGTACTTCGACGACATGTGCCTGATCATGGTGGTGGCGGTCAGGCTGATAGTGGTCAAGCCCCTGCAGATCTTGGAACAGCACAGGTTGCAAATGACCATTTTTTGGTCGACCTCACTTTATTTAAAAAAGTGCCAGACTGGGTAACGCCTAACCCTTGGCCTGGGAACTTGCCGTGTGTAGGTACTCTGGGGAACAGTTGCCCGCCTACTCCCTCTGACCACCACACTGTGCCTGCCTGCTGTTGCAGTGCTGCGAATCCCTTCTGTTATGGTTCTCAATGGCAAGAGAACATAGCCCAGCATACATAAGAACTAGCTCTTGGAAGGATGGAAACTTAAACTGACCATGAACTAAACCTGCCGCACAACTAACAATAGCCGGGTAGCGTGCCTGCGTTTTATCCCTAGACGCTCAGCGCCAGCCGGAGGACTAACTAATCCTGGCAGAGGAAAATACAGTCCTGGCTCACCTCTAGAGAAATTTCCCCGAAAGGCAGACAGAGGCCCCCACATATATTGGCGGTGATTTTAGATGAAAATGACAAACGTAGTATGAAAATAGGTTTAGCAAAATCGAGGTCCGCTTACTAGATAGCAGGAAGACAGAAAGGGTACTTTCATGGTCAGCTGAAAACCCTATCAAAACACCATCCTGAAATTACTTTAAGACTCTAGTATTAACTCATAACATCAGAGTGGCAATTTCAGATCACAAGAGCTTTCCAGACACAGAAACGAAACTGCAGCTGTGAACTGGAACAAAATGCAAAAAACAAACAAGGACAAAAGTCCGACTTAGCTGGGAGTTGTCTAGCAGCAGGAACATGCACAGAAAGGCTTCTGATTACAATGTTGACCGGCATGGAAGTGACAGAGGAGCAAGGTTAAATAGCGACTCCCACATCCTGATGGGAACAGGTGAACAGAGGGGATGATGCACACAAGTTCAATTCCACCAGTGGCCACCGGGGGAGCCCAAAATCCAATTTCACAACAGTACCCCCCCCTCAAGGAGGGGGCACCGAACCCTCACCAGAACCACCAGGGCGATCAGGATGAGCCCTATGAAAGGCACGGACCAGATCAGAGGCATGAACATCAGAGGCAGTCACCCAAGAATTATCCTCCTGACCGTATCCCTTCCATTTGACCAGATACTGGAGTTTCCGCCTGGAAACACGGGAGTCCAAGATTTTTTCCACAACGTACTCCAACTCGCCCTCAACCAACACCGGAGCAGGAGGCTCAACGGAAGGCACAACCGGTACCTCATACCTGCGCAATAATGACCGATGAAAAACATTATGAATAGAAAAAGATGCAGGGAGGTCCAAACGGAAGGACACAGGGTTAAGAATCTCCAATATCTTGTACGGGCCGATGAACCGAGGCTTAAACTTAGGAGAAGAAACCCTCATAGGGACAAAACGAGAAGACAACCACACCAAGTCCCCGACACAAAGCCGAGGACCAACCCGACGCCGGCGGTTGGCAAAAAGCTGAGTCTTCTCCTGGGACAACTTCAAATTGTCCACTACCTGCCCCCAAATCTGATGCAACCTCTCCACCACAGCATCCACTCCAGGACAATCCGAAGATTCTACCTGACCGGAGGAAAATCGAGGATGAAACCCCGAATTACAGAAAAAAGGAGACACCAAGGTGGCAGAGCTGGCCCGATTATTGAGGGCAAACTCCGCTAAAGGCAAAAAAGCAACCCAATCATCCTGATCTGCAGACACAAAACACCTCAAATATGTCTCCAAAGTCTGATTCGTCCGCTCGGTCTGGCCATTAGTCTGAGGATGGAAAGCAGACGAGAAAGACAAATCTATGCCCATCCTAGCACAGAATGCCCGCCAAAATCTAGACACGAATTGGGTTCCTCTGTCAGAAACGATATTCTCCGGAATACCATGCAAACGAACCACATTTTGAAAAAACAGAGGAACCAACTCGGAAGAAGAAGGCAACTTAGGCAGGGGAACCAAATGGACCATCTTAGAGAAACGGTCACACACCACCCAGATGACAGACATCTTCTGAGAAACAGGAAGATCCGAAATAAAATCCATCGAGATGTGCGTCCAAGGCCTCTTCGGGATAGGCAAGGGCAACAACAATCCACTAGCCCGAGAACAACAAGGCTTGGCCCGAGCACAAACGTCACAAGACTGCACAAAGCCTCGTACATCTCGTGACAGGGAAGGCCACCAGAAGGATAATTCTTGGGTGACTGCCTCTGATGTTCATGCCTCTGATCTGGTCCGTGCCTTTCATAGGGCTCATCCTGATCGCCCTGGTGGTTCTGGTGAGGGTTCGGTGCCCCCTCCTTGAGGGGGGGGGTACTGTTGTGAAATTGGATTTTGGGCTCCCCCGGTGGCCACTGGTGGAATTGAACTTGTGTGCATCATCCCCTCACATCCCCAGCTTAACACAGACATAGCTTTCCAGTCAAGGACTGGGTTATGAGATTGCAGCCATGGCAATCCAAGCACCAACACATCATGTAGATTATACAGCACAAAAAAGCGAATAATCTCCTGATGATCCGGATTAATTCGCATAGTTACTTGTGTCCAGTATTGTGGTTTATTACTAGCCAATGGGGTGGAGTCAATCCCCTTCAGAGGTATAGGAGTTTCAAGAGGCTCTAAATCATACCCACAGCGTTTGGCAAAGGACCAATCCATAAGACTCAAAGCGGCGCCAGAGTCGACATAGGCGTCCGCGGTAATAGATGATAAAGAACAAATCAGGGTCACAGATAGAATAAACTTAGACTGAAAAGTGCCAATTGAAACTGACTTATCAAGCTTCTTAGTGCGCTTAGAGCATGCTGATATAACATGAGTTGAATCACCACAATAGAAACACAACCCATTTTTTCGTCTAAAATTCTGCCGTTCGCTTCTGGACAGAATTCTATCACATTGCATATTCTCTGGCGTCTTCTCAGTAGACACCGCCAAATGGTGCACAGGTTTGCGCTCCCGCAGACGTCTATCGATCTGGATAGCCATTGTCATGGACTCATTCAGACCCGCAGGCACAGGGAACCCCACCATAACATCCTTAATGGCATCAGAGAGACCCTCTCTGAAATTCGCCGCCAGGGCGCACTCATTCCACTGAGTAAGCACAGACCATTTACGGAATTTTTGGCAGTATATTTCAACTTCATCTTGCCCCTGAGATAGGGACATCAAGGCTTTTTCCGCCTGAAGCTCTAAATGAGGTTCCTCATAAAGCAACCCCAAGGCCAGAAAAAACGCATCCACATTGAGCAACGCAGGATCCCCTGGAGCCAATGCAAAAGCCCAATCTTGAGGGTCGCCCCGGAGCAAGGAAATCACAATCCTGACCTGCTGTGCAGGATCTCCAGCAGAGCGAGATTTCAGGGACAAAAACAACTTGCAATTATTTTTGAAATTTTGAAAGCAAGATCTATTCCCCGAGAAAAATTCAGGCAAAGGAATTCTAGGTTCAGATATAGGAACATGAACAACAAAATCTTGTAAATTTTGAACTTTCGTGGTGAGATTATTCAAACCTGCAGCTAAACTCTGAATATCCATTTTAAACAGGTGAACACAGAGCCATTCCAGGATTAGAAGGAGAGAGAGAGAGGAAGGCAGCAATATAGGCAGACTTACAAGTGATTCAATTGAAAGCACACTCAGAACTGAAGGAAAAAAAAAAAAAAATTTTCAGCAGACTTCTTTTTTCTCTCCTTTCTCTGCCAATTAATTTAACCCTTTGTGGGCCGGTCAAACTGTTATGGTTCTCAATGGCAAGAGAACATAGCCCAGCATACATAAGAACTAGCTCTTGGAAGGATGGAAACTTAAACTGACCATGAACTAAACCTGCCGCACAACTAACAGTAGCCGGGTAGCGTGCCTGCGTTTTATCCCTAGACGCTCAGCGCCAGCCGGAGGACTAACTAATCCTGGCAGAGGAAAATATAGTCCTGGCTCACCTCTAGAGAAATTTCCCCGAAAGGCAGACAGAGGCCCCCACATATATTGGCGGTGATTTTAGATGAAAATGACAAACGTAGTATGAAAATAGGTTTAGCAAAATCGAGGTCCGCTTACTAGATAGCAGGAAGACAGAAAGGGTACTTTCATGGTCAGCTGAAAACCCTATCAAAACACCATCCTGAAATTACTTTAAGACTCTAGTATTAACTCATAACATCAGAGTGGCAATTTCAGATCACAAGAGCTTTCCAGACACAGAAACGAAACTGCAGCTGTGAACTGGAACAAAATGCAAAAAACAAACAAGGACAAAAGTCCAACTTAGCTGGGAGTTGTCTAGAAGCAGGAACATGCACAGAAAGGCTTCTGATTACAATGTTGACCGGCATGGAAGTGACAGAGGAGCAAGGTTAAATAGCGACTCCCACATCCTGATGGGAACAGGTGAACAGAGGGGATGATGCACACAAGTTCAATTCCACCAGTGGCCACCGGGGGAGCCCAAAATCCAATTTCACAACACCCTTCCCCGCTGCGCTTCTGTCCTTGCTCTGCATGGCACTTTCCCAGGTTGGGTCAGTGACTTCATTGTCCATCACCTCTTCTTCCACTTCCGCACTCTGGTCCTCCTGACTTTTTGACTTAACATAACTTGTTGGCAACTGTGTCTCATCATCATATAACTCTTGAAACACTAATTGACGTTCCCCACCATCGTCTTTTCTGACTGTGGCTGCTCAAATATTGAACACACGATCTCCTCATGTCCCTCTTGAAACGTACAGGGTAATAGGCCAGAATCAATAGATGGAAATATATAGAGCTCCTCGGAGTATCCGAGTGTGGGATCACTTGTCACCTGAGACTCGCCGTGGTGGAAGGAAGGAAGACCAGGTTGAGGATTGTGTGGGTCAGACTCTTGGCTAATGAGATTGGACCGTGTGGAAGACAGGGTGGTGCTGGGAAAAATACTAGAAGCATTGCATGCTATCCAACCAACCATCTGTTCGCACTGTTGTGGCTTTGAGAGTGGTGTCCCGCACCACCGGAAGCGGGGTCTTGTGGATGAGCGAGTTTCTTGTGCTCCTGTAACAGGCATAGTTTCCCTTGGCCCACGGCCTCAGCATGCTCTATCAGCAGAACGTCCACTTCCCCGTCCCTTACCGCACGCCTTGCACATTTTAAATTAGGTATACAATATGCAGTGAGGAAAATAAGTATTTGACACACTGATGAATGGAGAGGTCTGTAATTTTTATCATAGGTACACTTTACCTGTGAGAGACAAAATCTAAAAATAAAAACCAGACGATCAAATTGTATGATTTTTAAATAATTGCATTTCATTGCATGAAATAAGTATTTGATCACTGACCAAGCGGCAAGAATTCTGGCCCTCTGACCTGTTAGTTTTTCTGTAAGAAGCCTCCTACTCTGCACTCATTACCTGTACTAATTGCACCTGTTTGAACTCATTACCTGTATAAAAGACACCTGTCCACACACTCAATCACACTCCAACATCTCCACCATGGCCAAGACCAAAGAGCTGTCTAAGGACACCAGGGACAAAAAAATTGCAGACCTACACAAGGCCGGGATGGGCTACAGGACAATAGACAAGCAGCTTGTTGAGAAACCAGTAACTGTGGGCGCAATAATTAGAAAATGAAAGAAACGCAAGATGACTGTCAATCTTCCTTGGTATGGGGCCCCATGCAAGATCCCGCCCCGTGGGGTAAGGATGATTCTGAGAAAGGTCAGGAATCAGCCCAGAACTAAACGGGAGGACCTGGTCAGTGACCTGAAGAGAGCTGGGACCACAGTGTCAAACATTACTATTAATAACACACTACGTCATCATGAATAAAAATCCTGCAAGGCAGGCAAGGTCCCCATGTTCACACCATCACATGCCCAGGCCAGTTTGAAGTTCGCAAATTACCATCTGGATGATTCAGAGGAAGCATGGAAAAAGGTTACGTGGTCAGATAAGACAAAAATAGAACTTTTTGGCATCAACTCCACTTGCCATATTTAGAGGAAGAAGAAGAAGGAGTACAACCCCAAGATCACCATCCCAACTGTGAAGCATGGTGGGGGAAACATTATACTTTTGGGCGTGCTTTACTGCAAAGGTGACAGGACAACTGCACTGTACTGAAGACAGGATGGATGGGGTCATGTATCGTGAGATTTTGGCCAACAACCTCCTTCCCTCAGTAAAAACATTGAAGAAGGGTCATGGCTGGGCCTTCCAGCATGATAATGACCCGAAACACACATCCAGGGCAACTGAGGAGTGACTCTGTAAGAAGCATTTCACGGTCCAGGAGTGACCTAGCCAGTTTCCAGACCTGAACCCAATAGAAAATCTTTGGAGGAGCTGAAACTGAATGTTGCCCAGCGACAGCGCCGAAACCTGAAAGATCTGAAGAAGATCTGTATGTAGGAGGGGGCCATAATCCCTGCTGCAGAGTGTGCAAACCTGGTCAAGAACTACAGGCAACGTCTGACCTCTGGAATTGCAAACAAAAGGTTTTTCGACCAAATATTAAGTTCTGATTTTTTATTGTATCAAATACTTATTTCATGCAAATTAATTATGTAAAAATCATACAAAGTGATTTTCTGGATTTTGCTTTCAGATTCGGTCTCTCACAGGTGAACTGTACCTACCATAAATATTACAGATCTCTCCACTCTTTGTAGGTGGGAAAACTTGCAAAATCTGCAGTGCATCAAATACTTATTTTCCCAACTGTATGGCTGCAAACGTTCCAGTATTAATAGAGAAAAGAAAATATATAGCCCTGAAAAGGATGTTTGTTTTTAGGTTTCAGCAGCAGTATACCTATAGAAGGATTGTAAGGCAATAAACCCTGCCTATATGCCTCTATTCCAAAACTATCCCTCCTCCACCAGCTATTCCTACACTGAATGCAGGCAATAGTGGTTTTACTAGAGAAAGGACAGCACGTAGCCCGGAAAAGGACTTTTCTTGTAATGGTGCCGCAGTTCTGCAATAGCAATTGCACACTGCCTAAATGCCTGCTATAAAATAAGTAGGATACTTAACGCAAGAGCTGCGAGGCCGCTCTCCCTCAAGATCAATATGGGTACCATGAGGTCATCAAAAAGGCCCTGACAAAGAAGTACCGTCCAACGTGGACCTCATGATAGCTACAGTAATGTGGTGGATGGGCTCAGAACCAACTTCAAGCAGTGGGTCCAAAAACTGTCAGCTACTGCCTTTGAGGAATTGATGGACCTGATGGTTTCTTAATCTTTGCCCTGTGGAGATGTGACAATTCATGATGGACCAGGAGCCAAAAGAAGTCCATTAAGGCAGCATGGATTGCGCATATCTATGAAGCTAAACTGATGTGCAGATGCCAGCCACCACTAGCTGGAAAAGGTGTAAGCCAACAACCACCACCAATGCCCCTGGCAGCCGATCTTCAGGAGGTCCCACACCATCTTCTAGCACCCGTCCTTCATCTGACTCCCACCAGTGCTATACCTGTCATCAAACTGATCAGCCTTGACTGCTCGAAGAGGCAGATAAAGAGCCCCACATTCGAGGCCTAGGGGCCTACTGCAGCTTTTCTTTTTGTAGGGAGGGACGGTTGGGAGTTACCATGAAAACTTGCGACCGGTTACTGTGGACGCCACTGTCAATATGGCACTCAATGACACCGGCACAGAAAGAACCTTTATCCTCCCTTTGTTTGTGTTCCCTGAAGTACTCATCTCTGGGAAGACACTGACTATCATTGGGCTTGGAGGTCCTTGCCGTCCCTTACCGATGGTCTGGGTTTTCCTGGCTTGGGGTGCCAACCCATGATAATGTGTTTTGAGGTACAGGAGAACTCAGCCACGTCACGCTGCGAGGTGATGTTGCTGAGGGTTCCCTAAAAGGAGCCAGCATAAGTGCTAAGTGTTATAGGAACAGGGATGGGGATCATGAAGCAGGTGGTTCCGTGCAGCTGACCGGTATCACAATGGACTGTGGCATGGCTGGTGGTAGCTGCCTAATGATTAGCACTGCTCCTGAGATAACAGGGGAGGCAGAAAGTTTTACCCCTAGCCTGTGTGGATGGTAAGAGAGTGTCCCACAGCCGGTCAGGCTGAGGGAAAAGTGTTACCCACAGTATACAGCTGTTAGGGGCCAAGTGGTTTTCTAAACTGGATCTGAGAGGGGCATAACACCTTATACTTCACCAAGGTGATGAGTGGAAGACTGCCTTCAATACACCTGAGGGTCACTTTGAAAATTTGGTGATGCCGATCATTTTGGCCAGTGCTCCAGAAGCGTTTCAGAACTTCATAAATTCAATTTTTTCTTCTTTGTTTGGTAGATTTGAGGTGATATACTTGGATGAAATCTTGATTTACTTAGGTTCTCGTGAGGAGCGCTCAGGAGCATGTTTGACAGGTGCTTCAGGTTCTCCATGACAATCATTTGTTTGCCAAGCTAGAGAAGTGTCAATTTGAGGTGCAGCAGATTCAGTTTTTGGGTCATTTGGTTTCTTCTTAAGGTTTTCAGATTGAACCCGTTAAGGTACAGGACGTCCTTGATTGATACAACCTACTAATCTTAAAGCTTTACAGAATTTCTGAGAATTTGCTAATTATCGTAAGTTCATTAAGAACTTCAAGTCATAGTCAAATCTCTTACAGATATGACCAAGAAGGGTACTGCCTTTACCTCTTGGTCTACTGAGGCTGTTGATGCTTTAGCTGCTGTTAGGACAGTTTTTTCTAAAACTCCTGTCCTCCGTCAAACCAAGGTTGATTTCCATCTTCTCTGGGGATGGTTGCTGTTCTTTCACAGAAGAAAGACGGTTACTTTCATCCTTGTGCTTTTTCTTGGAAATTCTCGCAAGCAGAGTCCAGCTATGAGACAGGCGATCAGGAACTCTTGGCCGTTAAGAGAGCTTTCGATAAATGGAGGCATTGGTTGGAGGAGGCTAGGCATAGAGTAATGGTCTTTACTGATCACAAAAATGTACTGTATGTTGACGCCACTAAGTGCTTGAATACTAGACATGCCTGGTGGACCCTTTTTTTGCTTAGTCTCTCTGTGACATACAGTGGCATGTAAAATTTTGGGCACCCCTGGTCAAAATTACTGTTATTGTGAAAAGTAAAGCAAGTTGAAGATGAAATAATCTCTAAAAGGGTTATACTGTAATTAGAGATGACACTTTCTCTTTGTTTTTCGGGCAAAAAAAAAATATTGTCACTTTTTACATTGTAAAAATTACAAATGGAAAATGAGCTGATGCAAAAGTTTGGGCACCCTTTGAAATTTGTGTGCTCAGGTAACATTGACCAAAGTTTGAGACCTTAATTATTAGTAGTAATTAAAGTGACCCTGTCAGCAGAATTGTGTTCAGTGACTATAGACCGTGTCAGGTCGGCACCTTTACACTGATACATGGTGATGAAATCCGCCTTGTGGTTGCTGTGGAATCTGAATTTGTAGTTTTCAGGTACTGTGATTCTCGTGCTCTGGGGCGGCCTGTGGGCGGGGCTTCATGGGGTGCTCTGATTAGCTATTCATCAGTATGGCTTCTGATAGGTCACTGATCCCACCACTGACCCACCCCCTAGTTTACATAATGAATATTATATATATATCTTGAAAAAAAACCTTCTGCAGACATGTGCCAGCGGTGGCGCTGAAGCCTCATCGCATGTGTAATGAATTTTATACAAATTTGTTTGATGCAATCCTAAAGTTCCTAAACAAAAATCCATTTGCAAATGGCGCCGGTTGCACCTGTACAATAGTTACTATCAGGGTACATAGAGGATATCCGTTAGCTGCTCCTGCGCAGGTGTCGGCAGCGTCATCTTGCTAAAGAAAAAAAAATTGTCCTCCAAGATGGCACCGCGAGCGCCTGCACAATGGAAGCTATCTAAACTAGGGGGAGGGTCAGTGAGGGATCAGGGACCTATCAGAAGCCATAAAGATGAATAGTTAATCATGGCACCACATGAATCCCCGACACAGTCCTGCCCACAGCCCACCCTGGAGCACGAGCATATCATTGACTTTAAACTGAAAACAAAGATTACACAAGAACCACAAGACGGATTTCATCACCAGGTATCAGTATAACGGCGCCGACCTGACACTGTCTGTAGTCACTGAGCACAATCCTGATGACAGGGGCACTTTACGGCATGTTTGTGGTATTCCAATAAAATATCCATCGCACTGTATAGGGTTGAGGTCATGGAATATGCAGTCATCCTCAACTGCATCAATCTTATAAAATCATGTCATTATCAAACTGCAATACTTAGAGAAGCATTTCTATACTGGAACACTGATCAGGCTTCCATGCACAATAGGCAGAAAGTTTTGCAAAAGTTTGGGCACCCATGGAAATTTGTGTGCTCAGATAACTTTGACCAAGTTTTCAGACCTTAATTAGCCTGTCAGGGTTATGGATTGTTCGCGATCATCGTTAGAAAGACCAGGTGATGCAAATTTCCAGCTTTATAAAGACCCAGCCTCCTCTAACCTTGTGCCAAAAAACAGCAGCCATGGGATCTTCTAAGCAGCTGTCGAGCACTCTGAAAATGGTGGAGCCCGTAAAGCAGGAAGAGGCTATAAGAAGATAGCAAAGCGTTTTCAAGTTGCCCTTTCCTCAGTTCGACATGTAATTAAGAAATGGCGGTTACCAGGAACAGTGGAGGTCAAGATAAGGTCTTGAAGACCAAGCAAAATTTCAGTGAGAGCTGCTCATAGGATTCTTAGAGGTACAAATCAGAACCCCGCTTGACTGAAAAAGACCTTCAGAAAGATCCTTCAGAAAGATTTAGCAGACTCTGGAGTGTGATACATTGTTCTACTGTTCAGAGACAACTGCACAAATATGGCCTTCATGGAAGAGTCATCAGAAGAAAACCTCTCCTGTGTCCTTACCATAAAATTCAGCGACAGAAGTATGCAAAAGAACATCTAAACTAGCCTGATGCATTTAAGAAACTAATCCTGTGAACTGATGAGATTAAAATAGATCTCTGTGGCCACAATGGTCAGAGGTATCTGTGGAGACAAAAAGGCACAGAATTTCAGGAAAAGATCTAGCTAATCATTATACATGGGGGAGAGCAATCATGCTTTGGGATTGTGTTGCAGCCAATGGCACGAGGAACATTTCACAGGTAGAGGGAAGAATGAATTCAATGAGATTTCAAAAAATTCTTGATGCAAGCATAACACCATCTGTAAACAAGCGGAAGGTGAAAAGAGGAAGAGGATGGCTTCTACAAATGGACAATGATCCTAAGCACACGTCACAATCCACAATAGATGACCTGAAAAGGCGCAAGATGAAGGTTTTACAATGGCCCTCACAGTCCCCTGATCTGAACATCATTGAAAATCTGTGGCTACAAGTCAAAATAGCGGAGCATGGAAGACGGCCCATTAGCATCGACCCATTTTCTTTTATGTAATTTTTAAGATATAAAAGACGAAAATATGTTTTTTTCCTAAAATACAAAGTAAATGTGTCATGTGTAACTTTAGGCTTTTAGAGATCATTTCATCTTCAACTTGCTTAACTGTTCGCAATAACAGAAACATTTTGACCGGGGGTGCCCAAACTTTTACATGCCACTTTATCTCCATGGTAGTAAAAGCATTAAGGCTGATGCTTTATAACATAGTTTTGTTCCGGAGTTGAGGGATGAAAACCAGTCAGAATTCTTAGTGAAGGTAGTGGTGGTGGTGCTCTGGGGATTGATCTCAGACAGCGAACTGTGGAACCTCAGGGTAGCAGGAAAGTAGCATCCCCAGTCTCTCAGGGTGGTGGGAAAATGGCCACAGCTTGTCAGTGTGGTAGGAACGTAGTATCCCCAGCAGTGATGAGCGAACGTGCTCGGACAACGTCTTATCCAAGTACCTCGAGTGTTATCTGAGCATCTGGAGTGCTCGTATATTATGTTCGAGTCCCTGCGGCTGGTAGACACAACACATGCGGGGATTTCCAAACAAACAGGCAATCCCCACATGTGTTACGTCTGTCAGTTAGTTAGGGAACCCCCACATGCGTTATGTCTGTCAGTTAGTTAGGGAATCCCCACATGTGTTACGTCTGTCAGTTAGTTAGGGAACCCCCACATGTGTTATGTCTGTCAGTTAGTCAGGCAATCCCCACATGTTATGTCTGTCAGTTAGTTAGGGAACCCCCACATGCGTTATGTCTGTCAGTTAGTTAGGGAATCCCCACATGTGTTATGTCTGTCAGTTAGTTAGGGAACCCCCACATGTGTTATGTCTGTCAGTTAGTCAGGCAATCCCCACATGTGTTACGTCTGTCAGTTAGTTAGGGAACCCCCACATGTGTTATGTCTGTCAGTTAGTCAGGCAATCCCCACATGTTATGTCTGTCAGTTAGTCAGGCAATCCCCACATGTGTTATGTCTGTCAGCTAGTTAGGCAATCCCCACATGTTATGTCTGTCAGCTAGTTAGGGAATCCCCACATGTGTTATGTCTGTCAGTTAGTTAGGGAACCCCCACATGTGTTATGTCTGTCAGTTAGTTAGGGAACCCCCACATGTGTTATGTCTGTCAGTTAGTCAGGCAATCCCCACATGTTATGTCTGTCAGTTAGTCAGGCAATCCCCACATGTGTTATGTCTGTCAGTTAGTCAGGCAATCCCCACATGTGTTATGTCTGTCAGTTAGTTAGGGAATCCCCCACATGTGTTACGTCTGTCAGTTAGTTAGGGAACCCCCACATGTGTTATGTCTGTCAGTTAGTTAGGGAACCCCCACATGCGTTATGTCTGTCAGTTAGTCAGGCAATCCCCACATGTGTTATGTCTGTCAGTTAGTTAGGGAATCCCCACATGTGTTATGTCTGTCAGTTAGTTAGGGAACCCCCACATGTGTTATGTCTGTCAGTTAGTCAGGCAATCCCCACATGTGTTACGTCTGTCAGTTAGTTAGGGAACCCCCACATGTGTTATGTCTGTCAGTTAGTCAGGCAATCCCCACATGTTATGTCTGTCAGTCAGGCAATCCCCACATGTGTTATGTCTGTCAGCTAGTTAGGCAATCCCCACATGTTATGTCTGTCAGCTAGTTAGGGAATCCCCACATGTGTTATGTCTGTCAGTTAGTTAGGGAACCCCCACATGCGTTATGTCTGTCAGTTAGTTAGGGAACCCCCACATGTGTTATGTCTGTCAGCTAGTTAGGGAATCCCCACATGCGTTATGTCTGTCAGTTAGTCAGGCAATCCCCACATGCGTAATGTCTGTCAGTTAGTTAGGGAATCCCCACATGTGTTATGTCTGTCAGTTAGTTAGGGAACCCCCACATGTGTTATGTCTGTCAGTTAGTCAGGCAATCCCCACATGTGTTATGTCTGTCAGTTAGTCAGGCAATCCCCACATGTGTTACGTCTGTCAGTTAGTTAGGGAACCCCCACATGTGTTATGTTTGTCAGTTAGTTAGGGAACCCCCACATGTGTTATGTCTGTCAGTTAGTTAGGGAACCCCCACATGTGTTACGTCTGTCAGTTAGTTAGGGAATCCCCACGTGTGTTATGTCTGTCAGTTAGTTAGGGAACCCCCACATGTGTTATGTCTGTCAGTTAGTTAGGGAATCCCCACATGTGTTATGTCTGTCAGTTAGTTAGGGAACCCCCCACATGTGTTATGTCTGTCAGTTAGTTAGGGAACCCCCACATGCGTTATGTCTGTCAGTTAGTTAGGGAATCCCCACATGTGTTATGTCTGTCAGTTAGTCAGGCAATCCCCACATGTGTTATGTCTGTCAGTTAGTTAGGGAACCCCCACATGTTATGTCTGTCAGTTAGTCAGGCAATCCCCACATGTGTTATGTCTGTCAGTTAGTTAGGGAATCCCCACATGTTATGTCTGTCAGTTAGTTAGGGAATCCCCACATGTGTTGAGGCTGTGTAACAGCCGCAAATTCTGAAGCCGCAGGGACTGTCTAACAGCCACAAATCATGCAGCCGCAGGGACTGTCTAACAGCCACAAATCATGCAGCCGCAGGGACTCGAACATAATACACGAGCACGTCCAGATGCTCAGATAACACCTATGTGTGCTTGGATAAGATGTTATACAAGTCTGTCAGGGTGAGGGGAAAGCATTGTTATCACCCTGAGGAGACAGCCTACACAGAACACAGGTCATGGCTTCTGGACCCTCCTCATCTAGTGGGATAACAGGACCAGTTAGTGACCCGGTACAGGACCCAGAGGATCTCTGTGAGGTTGGGGTCTTAACAACACTTCTAGCTATCTCCAGCCAGGAGGTTCAGACTTTTTTGAAGGCACTGAGTGACCTCACAGAAAAGCCCATGTCCGAGTCCCAGAAGGAGAGAGCACCGTGGGATCCAGGGAGGGTGTGCCGTAAGGTGGGCTTAGATGACGATTTGACAATCAGTCCTCCATGCCACCTCAAAAAGGGGGGGTGTGATAGAAAAACTAAAATTCACCTGTCCAAAAGGGAGAAAGAGCTGACTATTCAAACTCTTTTTGAAGCAGAGACCCCTATGCAGGTTCACCTTCCTTGGGAAACAGGTAATTAAGTAAAATCCAGGTAGATGGCAATATCTATGCCGTGTCTCCTATCTACAGATAAAATTGTGACAGGAAAGAGAACGGTGATATTTCCCGCCGGGGACCGCCAGGGGCAAAGATATTGAAAAATGTTGGGAATCTAAAAATGTTCTAAGACTAAGACACATCCTATATCTCTCTGAGGTCCGGCCCAGTTATCAGTCACCAGTGTGGGTGTAACTTGTGCAGGTAAAAAGCCAGTGCCAATTACAACCATTGCCAGGAAGACACATTGCTGTGTAGGATCGATCCACGGTTCACTGGAGTTCTTCCCTCCATAAATCTGAGCCATTTCAGAGACATCAGGTTTGGTCATTTTCTATCATTATTGCTTTTTATTTTATATAATTGTATATGCTACATTGTAAAATCTGTTGTATATTTTTATAAAGGGGAAAAAACAAACACTGCCTACATTTCGGATTAAATATATAAATGTAACAGCTGTGTTCCTCTTGCTCTATAAACCGCACCCTGAAGCCGTACCCTGCGTGTAACAGGTGTCTAATCGACCTGTGAAGCAATGATTGGTGGTCGCAGATAGTAATTTTCTTGCGCTATTGTGGAGCTGGCGGTGACCGAACTGAGTTATATATATGTATTCCAGGAGTTGGAGTCGGTGCTGTATTCATCGAGTTTCCCAATAATCAGCATAGTAGCAATAGCAGCTGTCGCCTCGTTCACCAATCGTTGATCAGTTGAATATTGTCCTGCTGACTGGAGGCAGCAGAGTGCTGCTCCTTTGACAAGCAGAATAGTGATTGCAGCTCTGGAGGTGGCTGGAGATTGGTTGCCCTGTATTTGTATACTCTGCGGCCACCACTATGGGGCGCTCTGTGTCCAGTGAAGCACAGCATACAGCATGTATCTAGTGGCTGCTGCAGCTTTTCAATATTTATCATACATGTGACTATGTCGCAGTGGATTTGTTGCAGTGTTTCTGCGCCCCGTTAGTAGGTCCTTACCCTCCACTTTTATGGACAGGGTGATGCTGGCGCCCTTCTGCACCTTCTTGTTTGTGAATCTTTCCAGGAACATTGGAGGAATCAGCTTCTCCAAATCTGCAGGGTAAGACAAGATGGTGAGTGTGGCCCTCATACTCTGCAGTGTCCCCACAGCGCCAGGCAGGGCAGGATGACGACCAGAGGCAACAGGGGAGTCCACAGACCCCCGGAAAAATCTCACAACATCCTCTCATCTGTAAAGTGGCCCCTGGTGGGGACATCGCCCGCACCTCTGCACTCTCCTGATTGTTACGGATATATTAGACACCTCGTGCCTCACAAACATCGGTGATTCCCCCTATCATCAGAGTGTTATATGTAGCAGGCATCATGCGCCTCGTGCCTCGATGACATTGGGGATCATCGCTATCATCAGACTGTTATATATGGGGTATCAGATGCCTCGTGCCTCGCTGACGTCGAGGATCAGCGCTATCATCAGACTGTTATATATGGAGTATCAGATGCCTCGTGCCTCGCTGACGTCGAGGATCACCGCTTTCATCAGAGTGTTATATGTAGCAGGCATCATGCGCCTCGTACCTCGATGACATTGGGATCACCGTTATCATCAGACTGTTATATATGAGGCATCAGGTGCCTCGTGCCTCACAAACATCGGTGATTCCCGATATCATCAGACTGTTATACATATGAGGCATCAGACGACTTGTGCCTCGTTGACATCGAGGATCACCGCTATCATCAGAGTGTTATATGTAGCAGGCATCATGCGCCTCGTACCTCGATGACATTGGGATCACCGTTATCATCAGACTGTTATATATGAGGCATCAGATGCCTCGTGCCTCGCTGATGTCGAGGATCAGCGCTATCATCAGACTGTTATATATGAGGCATCAGGTGCCTCGCTGATGTCGAGGATCACCGCTATCATCAGACTGTTATATATGAGGCATCATGCGCCTCGTGCCTCACAAACATCGGTGATTCCCGATATCATCAGACTGTTATACATATGAGGCATCAGACGACTTGTGCCTCGTTGACATCGAGGATCACCGCTATCATCAGAGTGTTATATGTAGCAGGCATCATGCGCCTCGTACCTCGATGACATTGGGATCACCGTTATCATCAGACTGTTATATATGAGGCATCAGATGCCTCGTGCCTCGCTGATGTCGAGGATCAGCGCTATCATCAGACTGTTATATATGAGGCATCAGGTGCCTCGCTGATGTCGAGGATCACCGCTATCATCAGACTGTTATATATGAGGCATCATGCGCCTCGTGCCTCACAAACATCGGTGATTCCCGATATCATCAGAATGTTATACATATGAGGCATCAGACGACTTGTGCCTCGTTGACATCGAGGATCACCGCTATCATCAGACTGGTATATGTAGGAGGCAGGGGCGTAACTACCGCGGTCGCAGCGGTCGCAGTTGCGACGGGGCCCAGACTACTTAGGGGGCCCCATGGACAGTAAGCCGGAGAATGAAATGACCCATGATTGCACCCATTTGTGAGTGACCCGCAGCAGGGAGCCGTCACCGCTCTCTAATTATACTTACCTACTCCCGGCGCGGTCCCTGGAAGTCCCTGATTCTTCCAGCGCTGCAGATTCTTCCTGCACTGAGCGGTCACATGGTCCCGCTCATTACAGAAATGAATAGGCGGCTCCACCTCCCATAGAGGCGGAGCCTCATATTCATTTCTGTAATGAACGGGTCATGTGACCGCTCAATACAGGAAGAAGATGCAGCGGTGGAAGAAGCAGGGACGCAGCGCCAGGAGCAGCCTGCAGGTGACTGGTGGTGACTGGTGAGTATACAGCGCTGCGTAGCGCTGGGCGATATTTACCTCTCCTCGTTCCGGTGCGGCTCTGTCATCAGCGTCCTCTGGCAGTGACGTTCAAGGTCAGAGGGCGCGGTGACGTAGTCAGTGCGCGCCCTCTGCTGAACGTCAGTGCCGAAGACGGAGCCGCACCAGGAGCAGCCAGGTAAATATTGATAGTGCCGGGGGTCCTGAGCGAAGAGAGAGAGGTGAGGTGAGTATGTGATTTTTTTTTTTTTTTTATGGCAGCAAAAGCATAAGGGGCAAGTGGCTATACGGAGCAACTTGTGGGGCCATAACGCTTGTGCAGCGCCAGCACTATTAGGGGCAGTGGCTGTGCGGAGCATCTTATGGGGCCATAACACTTGTGCAGCACTATAAGGGGCAGTGGCTGTGCGGAGCATCTTATGGGGCCATAACACTTGTGCAGCACTATAAGGGGCAGTGACTGTGCGGAGCATCTTATGGGGCCATAACACTTGTGCAGCACTATTAGGGGCAGTGACTGTGCGGAGCATCTTATGGGGCCATAACACTTGTGCAGCACTATAAGGGGCAGTGGCTGTGCGGAGCATCTTATGGGGCCATAACACTTGTGCAGCACTATAAGGGGCAGTGGCTGTGCGGAGCATCTTATGGGGCCATAACACTTGTGCAGCACTATTAGGGGCAGTGACTGTGCGGAGCATCTTATGGGGCCATAACACTTGTGCAGCACTATAAGGGGCAGTGGCTGTGCGGAGCATCTTATGGGGCCATAACTCTTGTGCAGCACTATAAGGGGCAGTGGCTGTGCGGAGCATCTTATGGGGCCATAACACTTGTGCAGCACTATAAGGGGCAGTGGCTGTGGGGAGCATCTTATGGGGCCATAACACTTGTGCAGCACTATAAGGGGCAGTGGCTGTGCGGAGCATCTTATGGGGCCATAACTCTTGTGCAGCACTATAAGGGGCAGTGGCTGTGCGGAGCATCTTATGGGGCCATAACACTTGTGCAGCACTATAAGGGGCAGTGGCTGTGCGGAGCATCTTATGGGGCCATAACTCTTGTGCAGCACTATAAGGGGCAGTGGCTGTGCGGAGCATCTTATGGGGCCATAACACTTGTGCAGCACTATAAGGGGCAGTGGCTGTGGGGAGCATCTTATGGGGCCATAACTCTTGTGCAGCACTATAAGGGGCAGTGGCTGTGCGGAGCATCTTATGGGGCCATAACACTTGTGCAGCACTATAAGGGGCAGTGGCTGTGCGGAGCATCTTATGGGGCCATAACACTTGTGCAGCACTATAAGGGGCAGTGGCTGTGCGGAGCATCTTATGGGGCCATAACACTTGTGCAGCACTATAAGGGGCAGTGGCTGTGCGGAGCATCTTATGGGGCCATAACACTTGTGCAGCACTATTAGGGGCAGTGACTGTGCGGAGCATCTTATGGGGCCATAACACTTGTGCAGCACTATAAGGGGCAGTGGCTGTGCGGAGCATCTTATGGGGCCATAACTCTTGTGCAGCACTATAAGGGGCAGTGACTGTGCGGAGCATCTTATGGGGCCATAACTCTTGTGCAGCACTATAAGGGGCAGTGACTGTGCGGAGCATCTTATGGGGCCATAACTCTTGTGCAGCATTATAAGGGGCAGTGACTGGACGGAGCATCTTATGGGGCCATAACTTGTGCAGCACTATAAGGGGCAGTCGGCAGTGGCTGTGTGGAGCATCTTATGGGGCCATAACTCTTGTGCAGCACTATAAGGGGCAGTGGCTGGATGGAGCATCTTATGGGGCCATAACACTTGTGCAGCACTATAAGGGGCAGTGGCTGTGCGGAGCATCTTATGGGGCCATAACTCTTGTGCAGCACTATAAGGGGCAGTGGCTGGATGGAGCATCTTATGGGGCCATAACACTTGTGCAGCACTATAAGGGGCAGTGGCTGTGCGGAGCTTCTTATGGGGCCATAACGCTTGTGCAGCACTATAAGGGGCAGTGACTGTGCGGAGCATCTTATGGGGCCATAATGAACGGTGCAGAGCATTATATATGGCACAGCTTTCTATGGAGCATCTATGGGGCCATAATGAACGGTGCAGAGCATTATATATGGCACAGCTTTCTATGGAGCATCTATGGGGCCATAATGAACGGTGCAGAGCATTATATATGGGGCAGCTTTATATGGAGCATCTATGGGGCAATAATCAACGGTATGGAGCACTATGAGGGGGGCTGCGTTGTATTCTATGGCGGTTACCTTGAGTTGTATGGCAGGGCTGCGGGGGGGGGCCCCATTTGGAAGTTCGCACCGGGGCCCATAACTTTGTAGTTACGCCACTGGTAGGAGGCATCATGCGCCTCGTGCCTCGCTGACATCAGGGATCAGCACTGTCAACAGACTGGTATATGTAGGAGGCATCATGCGCCTCATACCTCGATGACATTGGGGATCACCACTATCATCAGACTTTTATATGTAGGGGGTATCATACGCCTCGTACCTCGATGACATTGGGGATCACCGCTATCATCAGACTGTTATAGGTAGGAGGCATCAGACAAATCGTGCCTCTCTGACATTGGGGATCACCACTATCATCAGACTGCTATATTTATGACATCAGGTGCCTCGTGCCTCACTGACATTGGGGATCACCGATCTCTGTATGAGGCATCAGTACTGACCTCTGGACTCCTCAGCTGATTTCTCTTTGTGCAGTTCGCCTGGACCTGAAACCAAATAAGGAACCAGAGATATCAACGAGGAGGGAACAGGGAAAATGTTCCGAATACTTACTAATTCATCCCCATATAACCACCAGACATTACTATACTATCCCCGTATAAACGTCAGACATTACTAATCCATTCATGTATAATTGTCATACATTACTAATCCATCCACGTATAACTGCCATACATTACTAATTTATCCCCGTATAACCACCAGACATTACTATACTATCCCCGTGTAAACGTCAGACATTACTAATCCACTTATGTATAACTTCCATACATTACTAATCCATCCACGTATAACCACCATACATTACTAATCCATCCACGTATAACTGCCATACATTAGTGATCCATCTACGTATAACTGCCATACATTAGTGATCCATCTACGTATAACTGCCATACATTAGTGATCCATCTACGCATAACTGCCATACATTACTAATCCATCCACGTATAACTGCCATACATTACTAATCGATCCACGTATAACTGCCATACATTAGTAATCCATATACGTATAACTGCCACACATTACTAAACCATCCACGTATAAACACCATACATTACTAATACATCCACGTATAACTGCCATACATTACTAATCCATCCATGTATACCCGCCATACATTACTAATCCATCCACGTATAACTGCCATACATTACTAATCCATATACGTATAACTGCCATACATTACTAATCCATCCACGTATAACTGCCATACATTACTAATCGATCCACGTATAACTGCCATACATTACTAATCCATCCACGTATAAACACCATACATTACTAATACATCCACGTATAACTGCCATACATTACTAATCCATCCATGTATACCCGCCATACATTACTAATCCATCCACGTATAACTGCCATACATTACTAATCCATATACGTATAACTGCCATACATTAGTAATCCATCTACGTATAACTGCCATACATTACTAATCCATATACGTATAACTGCCATACATTACTAATCCATCCACGTATAACTGCCATACATTACTAATCGATCCACGTATAACTGCCATACATTACTAATCCATCCACGTATAAACACCATACATTACTAATACATCCACGTATAACTGCGATACATTACTAATCCATCCATGTATACCCGCCATACATTACTAATCCATCCACGTATAACTGCCATACATTACTAATCCATATACGTATAACTGCCATACATTACTAATCCATCCACGTATAACTGCCATACATTACTAATCGATCCACGTATAACTGCCATACATTACTAATCCATCCACGTATAAACACCATACATTACTAATACATCCACGTATAACTGCGATACATTACTAATCCATCCATGTATACCCGCCATACATTACTAATCCATCCACGTATAACTGCCATACATTACTAATCCATATACGTATAACTGCCATACATTAGTAATCCATCTACGTATAACTGCCATACATTACTAATCCATATACGTATAACTGCCATACATTAGTAATCCATCTACGTATAACTGCCATACATTTCTAATCTATACCCGTATAACCACCATATGTTACTAATCCATCTACTGTACGTATAACTGCCATACATTACTAATCCATATACGTATAACCACCATACATTACTAATCCATCCACGTATAACCACCATACATTACTAATCCATCCACGTATAACTGCCATACATTACTAATCCATATAGGTATAACTGCCATACATTACTAATCCATATAAGTATAACTGCCATACATTACTAATCCATATACGTATAACTGCCATACATTAGTAATCCATCTACGTATAACCACCATACATTACTAATCCATCCACGTATAACTGCCATACATTATTAATCCATATAGGTATAACTGCCATACATTACTAATCCATATACGTATAACTGCCATACATTAGTAATCCATCTACGTATAACTGCCATACATTTCTAATCTATACCCGTATAACTGCCATACATTACTAATCCATATACGTATAACTGCCATACATTAGTAATCCATCTACATATAACCACCATACATTACTAATCCATCCACGTATAACTGCCATACATTAGTAATCCATCTACGTATAACCACCATACATTACTAATCCATATACGTATAACTGCCATACATTACTAATCCATATAAGTATAACTGCCATACATTTCTAATCTATACCCATATAACTGCCATACATTACTAATCCATCCACGTATAACCATACATTACTAATCCATATACGTATAACTGCCATACATTACTAATCCATATACGTATAACTGCCATACATTAGTAATCCATATACGTATAACTGCCATACATTACTAATCCATCCACGTATAACTGCCATACATTACCAATCCATCTACTATATAATTGTCTAAGGGTCACTTCCATCTGTCTGTCTCGGATATTCATTGGTCGCGGCCTCTGTCTGTCATGGAAATCCAAGTCGCTGATTAGTCGTGGCAAAACGGCCACGACCAATCAGCGACGGGCACAGTCCGGTGGCAAAATGGCTGCTCCTTGCTCCCCGCAGTCAGTGCCTGACGCCCGCACCATTCTCCCCTCCAGTCAGTGCTCACACAGGGTTAATGGCAGCGGTAACAGACCCGCGTTATGCCGCGGGTAACGCACTCAGTTACCGCTGCTATTAACCCTGTGTGTGCCCAACGTTTTACTATTGATGCTGCCTATGCAGCATCAATAGTAAAAAAAAATGTAATGTTAAAAATAATAAAAAAAACAAAAAACCTGCTATTCTCACCCTCCGTAGTCCGCCGAGCCGCACGCGGCTGCCGCCATCTTCTGTTCCCAGAGATGCATTGCGAAATTACCCACAAGACATAGCGGTCTCGCGAGGCTTCGGTGGATCCCGGTGGGTGAGTATATAACTATTTTTTATTTTAATTATTTTTTTTTAACAGGGATATGGTGCTCACACTGCTAAATACTGCGTGGGCTGTGTGATATACTGCGGGGGCTGTGCTATATACTACATGGGCAGTGTTATATACTACGTGGGCTGTGCTATATACTACATGGGCTGTGTGATATACTGCGGGGGCTGTGTTATATACTACATGGGCAGTGTTATATACTGCAGGGGCTGTGCTATATACTACATGGGCTGTGTGATATACTGCGGGGGCTGTGTTATATACTACATGGGCAGTGTTATATACTGCAGGGGCTGTGTGATATACTGCGGGGACTGTGTTATATACTGCGGGGGCTGTGTTATATACTACATGGGCAGTGTTATATACTACGTGGGCTGTGCTATATACTACATGGGCTGTGTGATATACTGCGGGGGCTGTGTTATATACTACATGGGCAGTGTTATATACTGCAGGGGCTGTGCTATATACTACATGGGCTGTGTGATATACTGCGGGGGCTGTGTTATATACTACATGGGCAGTGTTATATACTGCAGGGGCTGTGCTATATACTACGTGCCCTGTGTTATATACTGCGTGGCCTGTGTTATATACTGTGTGGCGGCTATATACTGCGTGGGCTGTGTTATATAGTACATGGGCTGTGTTATATATAGTGTGTGGCCTGTATTAACGCATCGGGTATTCTAGAATATGTATGTATGTATATAGCAGCCACATAGTATATAGCACAGGCCACGTACTATTTGTCTGTTATATACTACATGCCTCCTATATACTATATGGCCTGTGCTATATACTATGTGGCTGCTATATACATACAGGGGTTGGACAAAATAATGGAAACAACTAACGTTTTGGCATCATAATCTTTGAACATGTTATAAACATGCAAACCGTGACATATGGTAATGTTTTGTAGTTGATTACTTGTGTTATGTGATACATATATGTAAATTAACTGTTTGTTTTGCATAATTGTAAGAACATTGATGAGAGCCTAATACCAATGGCAGACCTCTCAGATTTTCAGAGGCCAAATTGTTGGTGCTCGTATGGTAGGCACTAGTGTAACAGAAAGTGCCCGAATGCTTGGCGTGTCAAGAGGTACTGTCTCCAAAGTAATGACTGCATTTGAAAGAGAAGGAAAAACGTCCGCAGCAAAGCTCAGGTCCGGCCAAAAGTCAAAGTTGACTGAGAAACCGTCGGACTATAAAGCGAATTGTGAGAGAGGATCGCAAGACCACGGCTCCGAAAATAACTGCTGAGCTCAATGAACACCTACAGAACCCAGTTTCCACAAAAAATGTTCGCCGGGAGCCACACAAATCTGGATTCCACGGAAGAGCTGCAATTAGAAAACCGCTGCTCTCAATGACAAATGTTTCCAAGCGTTTAGAGTGGTGTAGAAACCTCCAGAATTGGTCCCTTGAGCAGTGGAAACATGTGATATTCTCAGACGAATCATCGTTTACCCAATTTCCGACCTCCGGCCGAGTGCACGTTTGGAGACAGTCGAAAGAAGCATTCCATCCAGACTGCGTTCTCCCAACCATAAAACATGGCGGAGGAGTGACTGCTCCAGTAAGGAGGGAAATAGGAGAGCAGGGCAGGCCAGACAGGTGCTGGTAGTGGGGGACTCAATTATTAGGGGAACAGATAGGGCAATCTGTCACAAAGACAGGGATCGTCGAACGGTGTGCTGCCTACCTGGCGCTCGGGTCCGACACATCGCTGATCGGGTGGACAGATTACTGGGAGGGGCTGGTGAGGACCCAGCGGTCATGGTGCACATTGGCACAAATGACAAAGTTAGAGGTAGGTGGAAGGTCCTTAAAGATGATTTCAGGGAATTAGGCTGCAAGCTGAAAGCAAGGACCTCCAACGTGGTATTTTCTGAAATACTGCCTGTACCACGTGCCACGCCAGAGAGGCAACGGGAGATTAGGGAGGTTAATAAGTGGCTCAAGAATTGGTGTAGGAAGGAGGGGTTTGGGTTCCTGCAGAACTGGGCCGACTTCTCAGTGGGCTACAGGCTCTACGCTAGGGACGGGCTGCACCTCACTAGGGAAGGTGCAGCTGTGCTGGGAGAGAAAATGGCTAGAAGGTTGGAGGAGTGTTTAAACTAGGGATTGGGGGGGAGGGTATTCATTTTATAGGAGGGGAAGATAGTGCAGATAGAGACCTGGGCACAAATAAGGAAGTTGGGGGTGGCGGTGGCATGGGGGGTGGGGTTAGAACAGTTAGTAATTTAAGAAAGAATAGAGGTACAGAGAGTAACATCAAGTGCATGTATACTAATGCCAGAAGCCTCGCCAACAAAATGGACGAATTAGAACTAATGTTGTTGGAGCATAATTATGACATGGTGGGGATATCTGAGACGTGGCTGGATGAGAGCCATGACTGGGCTGTTAACTTGCAGGGCTATAGCCTGTTCAGAAATGACCGTACAGATAAGCGAGGGGGGGGGGGGGTGTCTATATGTAAAATCGTCCTTAAAACCCATCCTGCGTGATAATATAGGTGAATCTAATGAAAATGTAGAGTCCCTGTGGGTGGAGATAAGGGGAGGGGGAAAAAATAATAAATTACTGATAGGGGTTTGTTATAAATCTCCAAAACTAATGGAAGCAATGGAGAATATCCTCGTAAAGCAAATAGATGAAGCTGCGACTCAAGGAGAAGTCATTATTATGGGGGACTTCAACTACCCTGAAATAGATTGGGGAACAGAAACCTGCAGTTCCAGTAAAGGTAATCGGGGTCTGACAACTATGAGAGACAATTACCTCTGACAACTGGTTCAGGACCCAACAAGGAGGGGGGCACTGCTAGACCTAATATTAACCAACAGGCCAGACCGCATATCAAATATAAGGGTTGGGGGTCACTGGGGGAATAGTGATCACAAAATAATAAGTTTTCATGTAACCTTTAATAAGATGGGTAGAAGGGGGGTGACAAGGACACTAAACTTCAGGAGGGCAAATTTCCAACGGATGAGAGAGGATCTTGGTGCAATTAACTGGGACAATATCCTGAGACATAAAAGTACACAAAGAAAATGGGAGACGTTTATTAGCATCCTGGATAGGACCTGTGCACAGTATATACCGTATGGGAATAAACATACTAGAAATAGGAGGAAACCAATATGGCTAAATAGAGCTGTAAGGGGCGCAATAAGGGACAAAAAGAAAGCATTTAGAGAATTAAAGGAAGTAGGTAGTGAGGAGGCATTAAATAAATACAGAAAATTACATAAATTCTGTAAAAAGCAAATCAAGGCAGCAAAGATTGAGACAGAGAGACTCATTGCCAGAGAGAGGAAAAAACAATCCCAAAATACTCTACATAAATAGTAAGAAACTAAAAAATGATAGTGTTGGCCCCCTTAAAAACAGTCTGGGGGAAATGGTGGATGAGGATGAGGAAAAAGCCAATCTGCTAAATGACTTTTTTTCATCAGTATTTACAAAAGAAAATCCCATGGCGACAATATGATCAGTGATAACAAAAATTCCCCATTAAATGTCACCTGCTTAACCCAGCAGGAAGTACGGCGGCGTCTAAAAATAACTAAAATTGACAAATCTCCGGGCCCGGATGGGATACACCCCCGAGGACTGCAGGAATTAAGTACAGTCATTGATAGACCATTATTTTTAATCTTTAAAGAGTCCATAATAACAGGGTCTGTACCACAGGACTGGCGTATAGCAAATGTGGGGCCAATATTCAAAAAAGGGGCAAAAACTGAACTCGGTAATTATAGGCCAGTAAGCTTAACCTCTACTGTGGGTAAAATCCCGGAGGGCATTCTAAGGGATGCTATACTGGAGTATCTGAAGAGGAATAACCTCATGACCCAGTATCAGCACGGGTTTACTAGGGACCGCTCATGTCAGACTAATTTGATCAGCTTCTATGAAGAGGTAAGTTCCGGACTGGACCAAGGGAGCCCAGTGGACGTAGTATATATGGACTTTTCAAAAGCTTTTGATACGGTGCCACATAAAAGGTTGTTACATAAAATGAGAGTAATGGGGATAGGGCAGGGGTCGGGAACCTATGGCTCGCGAGCCAGATATGGCTCTTTTGATGGCCGTATCTGGCTCGCAGACAGCCTGTGGCGTAGGAAGGGGGGGGCGGGGGGGCGGGCCGCCCCGGGCGGCACAATGCGGGGGGCGGCACAATGCGGGGGGCGGGTCGCCGGCGGCGCAGAATTTACCTGTTCGCATCTCGGCTTCAGAAAAATGGCCGCCGCGATCTCCATCTGCGCATGCGCGGCATCCCGCGGCCATTTTCCTGAAGCCCCAGGCAGCAGAGCGCTCCACCTGCGCACGCGCGGCCTCAGGAAGATGGCCGCCCCCACCGATAACCAGACAGAGCAGGATCGCGGTCAGGCAAAACTTGTTTTTTTTTTTTTTTTATTGAGAGCGGCGATCAGGGGGGGGGGGGGGGGGGCCCAGGGCAGAAAGCTGGACACAGGGGGGCAGAAAGCTGGACACAGGGGGGCAGAAAGCTGGACACAGGGGGGCACAAAGCTGGACACTGGGGGGCACAAAGCTGGACACTGGGGGGCACAAAGCTGGACACAGGGGGGGCAGAAAGCTGGACACAGGGGGGCAGAAAGCTGGACACAGGGGGGCAGAAAGCTGGACACAGGGGGGCAGAAGGGACATTGGGGCAGAACGCTGGACACGAGGGCAGAACGCTGGACACGGGGGCAGAATGCTGGACACGGGGGCAGAACGCTGGACACGGGGGCAGAACGCTGGACACGGGGGCAGAACGCTGGACACGGGGGCAGAACGCTGGACACGGGGGCAGAACGCTGGACACTGGGGCAGAAAGCTGGACACTGGGGCAGAAAGCTGGACACTGGGGCAGAACGCTGGACACTGAGGCAGAACGCTGGACACTGGGGCAGAACGCTGGACACTGAGGCAGAAAGCTGGACACTGGGGCAGAAAGCTGGACACTGGGGCAGAACGCTGGACACTGGGGCAGAACGCTGGACACTGGGGCAGAACGCTGGACACTGAGGCAGAAAGCTGGACACTGGGGCAGAACGCTGGACACTGGGGCAGAACGCTGGACATTGGGGCAGAACGCTGGACACGGGGGCAGAACGCTGGACACGGGGGCAAAACGCTGGACACGGGGGCAGAACGCTGGACACGGGGGCAGAACGCTGGACACGGGGGCAGAACGCTGGACACAGGAGCAGAAAACTGGACACAGGGGCAGAAAGCTGGACACAGGGGCAGAAAGCTGGACATGGGCAGAAAGCTGGACACGGGCAGAAAGCTGGACACGGGGGCAGAACGCTGGACACAGGGGCAGAACGCTGGACACTGGGGCAGAACGCTGGACATTGGGGCAGAACGCTGGACACTGATGCAGAAAGCTGGACATTGGGGCAGAACGCTGGACTTTGGAGCAGAACGCTGGACACAGGAGCAGAAAACTGGACACAGGGGCAGAAAGCTGGACACAGGGGCAGAAAGCTGGACACGGGCAGAATGCTTGACACAGGGGCAGAATGGAGAAACGGGGCATGATTGGAGACACGGGGCAGGATGACAGACATGGCGTCATGACTGGAGACACTGGAGGCAGGATTGGAGACAGATGGGGCAGGATCATGGGGCAGGATGGATACGATGCAGATAGATGGGGCAGGATGGGAAGATCATATGGGGCAGGATGGATACTCATGAGGGCAGGATGGGAGAACATATGGCTGAAGCCAGGAATGAGACACACGGGGGCCAGGATGGCGAATATTATTACCACAGGGGCTAATTAAGGGATATTATTACTGCAGGGATGTATTTATTTTATTTTTTGAGTATACTGTTTTAAATGGAGGGGCGGTCCTATTACTGTGTACAGTGACACTATGTCGCCTTCTTCATGTGGTGTAATGTAGAAGTTGGGAAAATTAAGTAATGTGTTCTGCAAGTGGAACTCGTGATAACTGTGTTATTTCCTGCAGAGACGAGTCCTGGCTGGATGAAGTGATGGCGGTCTGTGCGGGATGAAAGATGAAGGACTTCACTTAGAGACGTCACTGGTGAGTCAGTGTGTTACCTATACACTGTATACTATATACTCAGGTCCTGTGTATGTCACCGGTGATCACTGTATTACCTATACACAGACGCTGCATACTAAGTACAGATCTCCTGTGTATAATGTCACTTAGGGCTTGTTTCCACATGCGAGAAACACGTCCGTGTCTCGCATGTGGGAACCAAGTTCTGGCGTCGGCACTCCAGAGCGGAGTGTGCGGCCGCATAGGAACACATGGAGCTGCACAGCTCCGCTCCAATGTGCCGACGCCAGAACTTACGCTGGGTGTGCCTGCTTGTATGTACCACTTTAAGTAGTAAATGCTTTAGTTCCCTATGGGTCTGAGCCTCTCTTTTTTGTTCATTTTCTGTAAGACCAACACTTTTAAAAGGGCCACTGACAGATACAATTGCTCCAGCGGTCACTTAGTACACAAAGGAGTGTTCCTCTCTGCTGCACTAAGCCACCGCTGGACCTAAACAATAATTCGCTGTAAAATAATAAAATAGATAATTGACATAACTGACAATGCGTTGTGTGACATGTCCAACATTCCAGCTTCTTTCTTCTGCGAATGCCTCAAAGCTGGCATTCTCTCAACATCAGGTGGGAAGAATGCCAGCTTCCAGTCATGCGCAGGAAAAAGAAGAAGCCAGACTGCTGGACTGATGTCATGCATCGCAAGCTCACAATGTAAGTTATTTATTTAATTTTTTTACTGCTAATTACCATTGTTTCAGTCCAGTTGTGGCTTTATACAGCAGGGAGGAGCATTCCTTGCTGTACTAAGTGAACATTGGAGCGATTGATCTGTCAATGGCCCTTTAAACATATTGTACGGCTCTCGCGGAATTATATTTCAAAATATGTGGCGTTTACGGCTCTCTTAGCCAAAAAGGTTCCTGACCCCTGGGATAGGGGAAAATATGTGCAAGTGGATTGACAGCTGGCTCAGGGATAGGAAACAAAGGGTGGTTATTAATGGAGCACACTCGGACTGGGTCACGGTTAGTAGTGGGGTACCACAGGGGTCAGTATTGGGCCCTCTTCTTTTTAACATATTTATTAATGACCTTGTAGGGGGCATTCAGAGTAGAATTTCAATATTTGCAGATGACACTAAACTCTGCAGGGTAATCAATACAGGGGAGGACAATTTTATATTACAGGATGATTTATGTAAACTAGAAGCTTGGGCTGATAAATGGCAAATGAGCTTTAATGGGGATAAATGTAAGGTCATGCACTTGGGTAGAAGTAATAAGATGTATAACTATGTGCTTAATTCTAAAACTCTGGGCAAAACCGTCAATGAAAAAGACCTGGGTGTATGGGTGGATGACAAACTCATATTCAGTGGCCAGTGTCAGGCAGCTGCTACAAAGGCAAATAAAATAATGGGATGCAGTAAAAGAGGCATAGATGCTCATGAGGAGAACATAATTTTACCTCTATACAAGTCACTAGTTCGACCACACTTAGAATACTGTGCACAGTTCTGGTCTCCGGTGTATAAGAAAGACATAGCTGAACTGGAGCGGGTGCAGAGAAGAGCGACCAAGGTTATTAGAGGACTGGGGGGTCTGCAATACCAAGATAGGTTATTACACTTGGGGCTATTTAGTTTGGAAAAACAAAGACTAAGGGGTGATCTTATGTTAATGTATAAATATATGAGGGGACAGTACAAAGACCTTTCTGATGATCTTTATAATCATAGACCTGAGACAGGGACAAGGGGGCATCCTCTACGTCTGGAGGAAAGAAGGTTTAAGCATAATAACAGACGCGGATTCTTTACTGTAAGAGCAGTGAGACTATGGAACTCTCTGCCGTATGATGTTGTAATGAGTGATTCATTAATTAAATTTAAGAGGGGACTGGATACCTTTCTGGAAAAGTATAATGTTACAGGGCATATACACTAGATTCCTTGATAAGGCGTTGATCCAGGGAACTAGTCTGATTGCCGTATGTGGAGTCGGGAAGGAATTTTTTTCCCCAATGTGGAGTTACTCTTACCACATGGGTTTTTTTGCCTTCCCCTGGATCAACATGTTAGGGCATGCTAGGCTATGGGTTGAACTAGATGGACTTAAAGTCTTCCTTCAACCTTAATAACTATGTAACTATGTAACCGTAAAACATGGTGGAGGTTCTGTGATGATCTGGGGTGCTAGTTCGTGGAGATCCGCCGGGCCAATGATATCCCTTCATGGAAGAATTAACAGCCGAGATTATTTAGGCATTTTGGGGCGACCAAGTGCATCCAATGATTCAAGCACTGTTCCCGGAGGGGAACGCCTTCTTTTAGGATGATAATGCACCAATTCATACAGCTAGAATCGTTAAACCATGGCACGAGGAACATTCTAATGAAGTTGAGCATCTCATCTGGCCCCCACAATCCCCAGAGCTCAACATTATTGAGCATTTATGGTCGATTTTAGAGATTCAAGTTAGACGTCGATTTCCGCCGCCATTGTTGCTCAAAGAACTGGAGGGTGTTGTAACTGGAGAATGGGCTAAAATTCCTTTGGAAACAATTCACACCTTGTATTAATCCATACCTCGGAGAATTGAGGCTGTAATCGCCGCAAAAGGTGGACCTACACCATATTAAACTAACTTTTGTTGATGTTTCCAGGTGTTTCCATTATTGTGTCTAACCCCTGTACATACATATTCTAGAATAACCGATACGTTAGAATCGGGCCACCATCTAGTATACGTATAACCACCATACATTACTGATCCATCCACGTATAACTGCCATACATTACTAATCCATATCCGTATAACTGCCATACATTACTAATCTATACCCGTATAACCACCATACATTACTAATCCATATACTTATAACCACCATACATTACTAATCTATACCCGTATAACCACCATACATTACTAATCCATATACTTATAACCACCATACATTACTGATCTATACCCGTATAACCACCATACATTACTAATCCATATACGTATAAACACCATACATTACTAATCCATATACGTATAACTGCCATACATTACTAATCCATATACGTATAACTGCCATACATTACTAATCTATACCCGTATAACTGCCATACATTACTAATCCATCCACGTATAACCACCATACATTACTAATCTATACCCGTATAACCACCATACATTACTAATCCATCCACGTATAACTGCCATACATTACTAATCCATCCACGTATAACCACCATACATTACTAATCCATATACATATAACCACCATACATTACTAATCCATATACTTATAACCACCATACATTACTAATCTATACCCGTATAACCACCATACATTACTAATCCATATACGTATAACTGCCATATATTACTAATCCATATACGTATAACCATACATTACTAATCCATATACTTATAACCACCATACATTACTAATCTATACCCGTATAACCACCATACATTACTAATCCATATACATATAACTGCCATATATTACTAATCCATATACGCTGAATGATTTAGAGCTACTAGCCTGCTTGATTACATGTGGGGATTCCCTAGCAGCCAGGCAACCCCCACATGTACTCAGCCTGGCTAATAGCTGTAAATCATGCAACTGCGGCGATGAAAACTAAATCTCCGAGCACTGACAAATACTCAGAGACCACCCGAGCGTGCTCAGGAAAACCCGAGCAAAGAGTATACTCGCTCATCACTAATTACTACTCCATCTCCATATAACTGCCATACATTACTAATTCATCCACATATAACTGCCATACATTACTAACCCACCCACATGTAACTGCCAGACATTACTAATCCATCTCCATATAACCGCCATACAATGCTAATCCATCCCTGTATAACTGCCAGACATTACTAATCTACCATTCTGGACCAGCCCCCACAGAGCAGACATGTATTGTTCGCGGTGATTTCTCAGTCGCACCCTTCACGATCAGCCGGGCAGAAGAGTACGCGGATCCCGAGGAGTTACTGATGTACGTGGAGTATTCGCCGGCGTCTTCCCGTGTCACATTAAGGATCTCCAGCGAGCGCACCTTCTTCTTATTGTTCACCAGGATCCTGTCTGAGGAGTGAAGAGGCTGCCCGTCCTTAAACCAGTACACCCGCGGGCGAGGAAGGCCTGCAGAGACATAGACATCATTAAATCACATGACGGCCCACCCATCATATCACTGATCATTAAATCCACATGAAGGCCCACCCATCATATCACTCATAACATCCACATGACGGCCCACCCATAGTATCACTCATCATTACATCCACATGACGGCCCACACATCGTATCACTCATCATTACATCCACATGACGGCCCACACATCGTATCACTCATCATTATATCCACATGACGGCCCACACATCGTATCACTCATAACATCCACATGATGGCCCACACATCGTATCACTCATCATTACATCCATATGACGGCCCACACATCGTATCACTCATCATTACATCCACATGACGGCCCACACACCGTATCACTCATCATTACATCCATATGACGGCCCACACATCGTATCACTCATCATTACATCCACATGACGGCCCACACACCGTATCGCTCATCATTACATCCACATGACGGCCCACACATCGTATCACTCATAACATCCACATGACGGCCCACACATCGTATCACTCATCATTACATCCACATGATGGCCCACACATCGTATCACTCATCATTACATCCACATGACGGCCCACACATCGTATCACTCATCATTACATCCACATGACGGCCCACACATCGTATCACTCATCATTACATCCACATGACGGCCCACACATCGTATCACTCATCATTACATCCACATGACGGCCCACACACCGTATCGCTCATCATTACATCCACATGACGGCCCACACATCGTATCACTCATAACATCCACATGACGGCCCACACATCGTATCACTCATCATTACATCCATATGATGGCCCACACATCGTATCACTCATCATTACATCCACATGACGGCCCACACATCGTATCACTCATCATTACATCCACATGACAGCCCACACATCGTATCACTCATCATTACATCCACATGACGGCCCACACATCGTATCACTCATAACATCCACATGACGGCCCACACATCGTATCACTCATCATTACATCCACATGATGGCCCACACATCGTATCACTCATCATTACATCCACATGACGGCCCACACATCGTATCACTCATCATTACATCCACATGACGGCCCACACATCGTATCACTCATAACATCCACATGATGGCCCACACATCGTATCACTCATCATTACATCCACATGACGGCCCACACATCATATCACTCATAACATCCACATGATGGCCCACACATCGTATCACTCATCATTACATCCACATGATGGCCCACACATCGTATCACTCATCATTACATCCACATGACGGCCCACACATCGTATCACTCATCATTACATCCACATGACGGCCCACACATCGTATCACTCATCATTACATCCACATGATGGCCCACACATCGTATCACTCATCATTACATCCACATGATGGCCCACACATCGTATCACTCATCATTACATCCACATGATGGCCCACACATCGTATCACTCATCATTACATCCACATGATGGCCCACACATCGTATCGCTCATCATTACATCCACATGACGGCCCACACATCATATCACTCACCATTTCATCCACATGACGGCCCACACATCGTATCACTCATAACATCCACATGATGGCCCACACATCGTATCACTCATCATTACATCCATATGACGGCCCACACATCGTATCACTCATCATTACATCCACATGACAGCCCACACATCGTATCACTCATCATTACATCCACATGACGGCCCACACATCGTATCACTCATCATTACATCCACATGACGGCCCACACATCGTATCACTCATCATTACATCCACATGACGGTCCACACATCGTATCACTCATCATTACATCCACATGATGGCCCACACATCGTATCACTCATCATTACATCCACATGATGGCCCACACATCGTATCACTCATCATTACACCCACATGACGGCCCACACATCGTATCACTCATCGTTACATCCACATGACGGTCCACACATCGTATCACTCATCATTACATCCACATGACGGCCCACACATCGTATCACTCATCATTACATCCACATGACGGCCCACACATCGTATCACTCATCATTACATCCACATGACGGCCCACACATCGTATCACTCATCATTACATCCACATGACGGCCCACACATCGTATCACTCATCATTACATCCACATGACGGCCCACACATCGTATCACTCATCATTACATCCACATGACGGCCCACACATCGTATCACTCATCATTACATCCACATGATGGCCCACACATCGTATCACTCATCAATATATCCACATGATGGCCCACACATCGTATCACTCATCATTACATCCACATGGCGGCCCACACATCGTATCACTCATCATTACATCCACATGACGGCCCACACATCGTATCACTCATCATTACATCCACATGACGGCCCACACATCGTATCACTCATCATTACATCCACATGGCGGCCCACACATCGTATCACTCATCATTACATCCACATGACGGCCCACACATCGTATCACTCATCATTACATCCACATGACGGCCCACACATCGTATCACTCATCATTACATCCACATGATGGCCCACACATCGTATCACTCATTATTACATCCACATGATGGCCCACACATCGTATCACTCATAACATCCACATGATGGCCCACACATCGTATCACTAATAACATCCACATGACGGCCCACACATCGTATAACTCATAACATCCACATGACGGCCCACACATCGTATCACTCATCATTACATCCACATGACGGCCCACACATCGTATCACTCATCATTACATCCACATGACGGCCCACACATCGTATCGCTCATCATTACATCCACATGACGGCCCACACATCGTATCGCTCATCATTACATCCACATGACGGCCCACACATCGTATCACTCATCATTACATCCACATGACGGCCCACACATCGTATCACTCATCATTACATCCACATGACGGCCCACACATCGTATCACTCATCATTACATCCACATGACGGCCCACACATCGTATCACTCATCATTACATCCACATGACGGCCCACACATCGTATCACTCATCATTACATCCACATGACGGCCCACACATCGTATCACTCATCATTACATCCACATGACGGCCCACACATCGTATCACTCATCATTACATCCACATGACGGCCCACACATCGTATCACTCATCATTACATCCACATGACGGCCCACACATCGTATCACTCATCATTACATCCACATGACGGCCCACACATCGTATCACTCATCATTACATCCACATGACGGCCCACACATCGTATCACTCATCATTACATCCACATGACGGCCCACACATCGTATCACTCATCATTACATCCACATGACGGCCCACACATCGTATCACTCATCATTACATCCACATGACGGCCCACCCATAGTATCACTCATCATTACATCCCCATGACGGCCCACACATCGTATCACTCATCATTACATCCACATGATGGCCCACACATCGTATCACTCATCATTACATCCACATGACGGCCCACACATCGTATCACTCATCATTACATCCACATGACGGCCCACACATCGTATCACTCATCATTACATCCACATGACGGCCCACACATCGTATCACTCATCATTACATCCACATGACGGTCCACACATCGTATCACTCATCATTACATCCACATGACGGCCCACACATCGTATCACTCATCATTACATCCACATGACGGCCCACACATCGTATCACTCATCATTACATCCACATGACGGCCCACACATCGTATCACTCATCATTACATCCACATGACGGCCCACACATCGTATCACTCATCATTACATCCACATGACGGCCCACACATCGTATCACTCATCATTACATCCACATGACGGCCCACACATCGTATCACTCATCATTACATCCACATGACGGCCCACACATCGTATCACTCATCATTACATCCACATGACGGCCCACACATCGTATCACTCATCATTACATCCACATGACGGCCCACACATCGTATCACTCATCATTACATCCACATGACGGCCCACACATCGTATCACTCATCATTACATCCACATGACGGCCCACACATCGTATCACTCATCATTACATCCACATGACGGCCCACACATCGTATCACTCATCATTACATCCACATGACGGCCCACCCATAGTATCACTCATCATTACATCCCCATGACGGCCCACACATCGTATCACTCATCATTACATCCACATGATGGCCCACACATCGTATCACTCATCATTACATCCACATGACGGCCCACACATCGTATCACTCATCATTACATCCACATGACGGCCCACACATCGTATCACTCATCATTACATCCACATGGCGGCCCACACATCGTATCACTCATCATTACATCCACATGATGGCCCACACATCGTATCACTCATCATTACATCCACATGACGGCCCACACATCGTATCACTCATCATTACATCCACATGACGGCCCACCCATAGTATCACTCATCATTACATCCACATGACGGCCCACACATCGTATCACTCATCATTACATCCACATGACGGTCCACACATCGTATCACTCATCATTACATCCACATGACGGCCCACACATCGTATCACTCATCATTACATCCACATGATGGCCCACACATCGTATCACTCATCATTACATCCACATGACGGCCCACCCATAGTATCACTCATCATTACATCCACATGACGGCCCACACATCGTATCACTCATCATTACATCCACATGACGGTCCACACATCGTATCACTCATCATTACATCCACATGACGGCCCACACATCGTATCACTCATCATTACATCCACATGATGGCCCACACATAGTATCACTCATCATTACATCCACATGATGGCCCACACATAGTATCACTCATCATTACATCCACATGATGGCCCACACATCGTATCACTCATCATTACATCCACATGACGGCCCACACATCGTATCACTCATCATTACATCCACATGACGGCCCACACATCGTATCACTCATCATTACATCCACATGACAGCCCACACATCGTATCACTCATCATTACATCCCCATGACGGCCCACACATCGTATCACTCATCATTACATCCACATGACGGCCCACACATCGTGTCACTCATCATTACATCCACATGATGGCCCACACATAGTATCACTCATCATTACATCCCCATGACGGCCCACACATCGTATCACTCATCATTACATCCACATGATGGCCCACACATCGTATCACTCATCATTACATCCACATGACGGCCCACACATCGTATCACTCATCATTACATCCACATGACGGCCCACACATCGTGTCACTCATCATTACATCCACATGGCGGCCCACACATCGTATCACTCATCATTACATCCACATGACGGCCCACACATCGTATCACTCATCATTACATCCACATGACAGCCCACACATCGTATCACTCATCATTACATCCCCATGACGGCCCACACATCGTATCACTCATCATTACATCCACATGACGGCCCACACATCGTATCACTCATCATTACATCCACATGATGGCCCACACATCGTATCAGTCATCATTACATCCACATGACGGCCCACACATCGTATCACTCATCATTACATCCACATGACGGCCCACACATCGTGTCATTCTTTTCAGGCAGGAATGTTGTTCAGTTACAAGGAAGGTTAGAGCGATAAGATATGAAGTAAGGAAGAAAGAGAAACTGACATAACAGGTAAACACTCGGGCGCCGCTGATCTCTTCTGTCCTCCAGCTGCAGATACCGAATCCTGAAAACATCTCTGTGGCACAGAAGAAGTGTTGGCCGTGTTACCTTTCACTTTGATCTGGAATCTTGCGATAGGGGTCCCGGGGGCCACCAGAACATCGCTGAGCTCCTCCAGGATCTGCGGCAGCTGCTCCAGCTCTGAGGCCGATTCCAGGCTCTCCTGCTCCCTGCAAAAGGGAGAGGGAACGCATCACTGCCAACACAATGTGCTGAGAGAGAGCGCAGCTCTGGAGGTGACTGGAGACATTATGTAATAGGATAATAGTGACCACAGCTCTGGATGTGACTGGAGGATAAGACACGATGTAATTGCAGAATTGTGACTGCAGCTCTAGAGGTGAGTGGAGGATAAGACACGATGTAACAGCAGAATAGTGACTGCAGCTCTGGAGGTGACTGGAGGATAAGACATGATGTAATAGGATAATAGTGACCACAGCTCTGGAGGTGACTGGAGGATAAGACATGATGTAATTTCATCCTGCAGTAATAATCTGATTGTCAGAACCACTAGATGTCGATCTACACACTAATCTCTTCTCCGCAGGACAGACTCCCTTTCTTAGGCCTTCTTCACATGCTCTTCTGATTCCTGTACTGAAAAACTGCTGAGATCTGTAGTCCGTATGTCTGTGTGTGACCTTCATGAGCCACCACTTTATCCGTTTGCTGTCTGTGTGTCACATTGATGTGGCATCTGTGAGACACGTAGCGGCACTGGTGAAAAGCGGTACAGTTCACGCTGTTCCCAAGCGCCAGCTGCTGAGATCAGCGCGACCATGCGACAATGATGAGAGTTGTACTCAACACCTGCTATGTACATCGTGTGTAAAATAAATTATTTTTAAAAAATGGCGTAAGCTCTCATGTACTTTTTTAACCAGCAGAGGGAAAGCCTCCGGGCCTGATATTAATAATCTGGGAAAAGGGCCATAAATGCTCCCAGGCTATTAATATACTGTAGGCTCACAGCTGTTTGCTTAGTCTTTACTGGTTATTATAGGGGAGACCCCAAAAAAATATTATCGTGGGGTCCTCCTTATAATCAAAAACAAGCAAAGGCTAAACAGACAGATGCGGGCTGATATTACTAGCCTGAAAGAGGTTGATGTCACCTTTGTAATGGCAGCTGATTAAGTCCAGAGGTTAGTAATGGAGAGGGATCTAAATTCTTTCGCAAATTAGAAAATCTACAGCTGACATCCTGCCTGTATACATGTGAGAGGTTATCAGCCCCGCCCCCGGTGATGACATCACTGATATAATGATGAGACCACGCCCCTTATACTCCAGCCCCGCCCCCTCATCTATCACCGCTGACAACCTGCCTGTATACATGTGAGAGGTTATCAGCCCCGCCCCGGTGATGACATCACTGATATAATGATGAGACCACGCCCCTTATACTCCAGCCCCGCCCCCTCATCTATCACCGCTGACAACCTGCCTGTATACATGTGAGAGGTTATCAGCCCCGCCCCCGGTGATGACATCACTGATATAATGATGAGACCATGCCCCTTATACTCCAGCCCCGCCCCCTCATCTATCACCGCTGACAACCTGCCTGTATACATGTGAGAGGTTATCAGCCCCGCCCCGGTGATGACATCACTGATATAATGATGAGACCACGCCCCTTATACTCCAGCCCCGCCCCCTCATCTATCACCGCTGACAACCTGCCTGTATACATGTGAGAGGTTATCAGCCCCGCCCCCGGTGATGACATCACTGATATAATGATGAGACCATGCCCCTTATACTCCAGCCCCGCCCCCTCATCTATCACCGCTGACAACCTGCCTGTATACATGTGAGAGGTTATCGGCCCCGCCCCCAGTGATGACATCACTGATATAATGATGAGACCACGCCCCTTATACTCCAGCCCCGCCCCTCATCTATCACTGCTGACAACCTGCCTGTATACATGTGAGAGGTTATCAGCCCCGCCCCCGGTGATGACATCACTGATATAATGATGAGACCACGCCCCTTATACTCCAGCCCCGCCCCTCATCTATCACTGCTGACAACCTGCCTGTATACATGTGAGAGGTTATCGGCCCCACCCCCGGTGATGACATCACTGATATAATGATGAGACCACACCCATTATACTCCAGCCCCGCCCATCATATATCACCGCTGACAACCTGCCTGTATACATGTGAGAGGTTATCAGCCCCGCCCCCGGTGATGACATCACTGATATAATGATGAGACCACGCCCCTTATACTCCAGCCCCGCCCCTCATCTATCACCGCTGACAACCTGCCTGTATACATGTGAGAGGTTATCAGCCCCGCCCCCGGTGATGACATCACTGATATAATGATGAGACCACGCCCCTTATACTCCAGCCCCGCCCCTCATCTATCACTGCTGACAACCTGCCTGTATACATGTGAGAGGTTATCAGCCCCGCCCCCGGTGATGACATCACTGATATAATGATGAGACCACGCCCCTTATACTCCAGCCCCGCCCCTCATCTATCACTGCTGACAACCTGCCTGTATACATGTGAGAGGTTATCACCCCGCCCCCAGTGATGACATCACTGATATAATGATGAGACCACGCCCCTTATACTCCAGCCCCGCCCCTCATCTATCACCGCTGACAACCTGCCTGTACACATGTGAGAGGTTATCAGCCCCGCCCCCGGTGATGACATCACTGATATAATGATGAGACCACGCCCCTTATACTCCAGCCCCGCCCCTCATCTATCACCGCTGACAACCTGCCTGTATACATTATAATGATGAGACCACGCCCCTTATACTCCAGCCCCGCCCCTCATCTATCACCGCTGACAACCTGCCTGTATACATGTGAGAGGATATCAGCCCCGCCCCCGGTGATGACATCACTGATATAATGATATAATGAACTGAGGGTGCAGACAGCCGTAAGCAGTATATACATATATATAATGTTCTGCATAATATCTGCAAAAACCCTAGTCCATGCCCTCATCATCTCCCGCCTCGACTACTGTAACCTCCTGCTCTGTGGCCTCCCCTCTAACACTCTCGCACCCCTCCAATCTATTCTGAACTCAGCTGCCCGACTAATCCACCTGTCCCCCCGCTATTCCCCGGCCTCTCCCCTCTGTCAATCCCTTCACTGGCTCCCCATTGCCCAGAGACTCCAGTACAAAACCCTAACTATGACGTACAAAGCCATCCACAACCTGTCTCCTCCATACATCTGTGACCTCGTCTCCCGGTACTTTCCTGCACGCAACCTCCGATCCTCACAAGATCTCCTTCTCTACTCCCCTCTTATCTCCTCTTCCCACAATCGTATACAAGATTTCTCTCGCGTATCACCCCTACTCTGGAACCCTCTACCACAACACATCAGACTCTCGCCCACCATCGAAACCTTCAAAAAGAACCTGAAGACCCACCTCTTCCGACAAGCCTACAACCTGCAGTAACCACCAATCCACCAAACCACTGCACGACCAGCTCTATCCTCACCTACTGTATCCTCACCCATCCCTTGTAGATTGTGAGCCTTCGCGGGCAGGGTCCTCTCTCCTCCTGTACCAGTTATGACTTGTATTGTTCAAGATTATTGTACTTGTTTTTATTATGTATACCCCTCCTCACATGTAAAGCGCCATGGAATAAATGGCGCTATAATAATAAATAATAATAATAATAATTATATATATATATCATCACTGCGCCATTTCTCATGGCGTTACCTGGACGCGTATCCCTGGGCGCTGAAGTAAGATGACGTCTCGGTGGCCTCCGCTGTGTCATAGTCTGAACTGGTCACTAAAACACAGAGAATCAGACAAGAGTAAGCAGGTCAGTCAATAACAGACTCCTCAGGGGCGGGGCATATCTGCAATTGACCAATCATTTGATGAGGATAGAAGCCCTACAACTAGCATAATGTATAATATACAGCACAGAGTAGTAATGTAACATAATAATAACAGAACAGAATGTGATGTAATATTGCTGCTTACAAATCTGCTCACTGGGACAAAATATTGTCTCCTGCCATGGAGCTTCAGCTCACTGAACAGGACGGTACATCCCCCACAGGTCACAGCGCCTGAGCCCCTCTACAAAACACACATTATTTATCCTGTGGCTCCCTGATGGGTGGAGGATCCCTCACCGTTATCTCTACACTGCACCGTCTCTGGCGTCATTTGCTGGTATTCTTCGTGCAGGTGAAGTAGTTTTAGTGTAGTTTTGTGCTCATACTTACTATCCACCCGGAGCTCTGCCTTGGTGGAGGCCACTCCCATGCGGTTCTCAGCCAGACTCCTGTAGACACCCATGTCTGTGGGCACCACGGCAGTGATGATGAGCTGGTGACAGCCCTCCTGGTCCTCATTGATCATATAATGGTCGTCTTCTTCTATCACTTTTCCATCCTTGAACCAACGCACGGTCGGCATCGGTTTCCCAATCACAATGCAATCAAAGCTGACTGGATACCCGTCCTGCACCTCCTGATTCTGGAGCTCTGTGATAAAGATGGGGGCTAGAGAGAGAGAGACATTAATGTGTGTCATCATGACTGAGGTTGTCACAGCACCAACTATTACTGCTGACAACCTGCCAGTAAATCATGTGTGAGAGGTTGTCAGCCCCGCCCCCTAATGACATCACTGATATAATGATGAGACCACACCCCTTATACTCCAACCCCGCCCCTCATCTATCACTGCTGACAACCTGCCTGTATACATGTGAGAGGTTATCAGCCCCACCCCCAGTGATGACATCACTGATAAAATGATGAGACCACGCCCCTTATACTCTAGCCCCGCCCCTCATCTATCACTGCTGACAACTTTCCTGTATATCCTGTATGAGAGGTTGTTAGTCCTATCCACTGGTGAGGACATCACCAAAGTAATTTGCACCCCCCTGACCTGTATCTGACGTCAGCAGAGTCATCTGTTGCTTGGCTTGCAGTTTTTGCTGCTCAGTGGGTCCAGTTTCTACTTTCATTATCCGTAGTTCTATCTTCTTTGGCCCATGCTCCAGGATATCGATTTTGACTTTGATTCCCATTGCTGAGAACATTTCCCGGAATCTGTGTGCAGCGATTGACGCTTCTGACATAACGTCAAACTTGATGTAGATGAACTTGTCGTCCTCTCGATAGGTCTGATGGTCTACAGGGGGCAGATCACCCTCATCAGCGCTCACAAACAACTCTTCTTCGGACATTTCCAGGGAAGACTTAGACTTGAAGATCTTATGGAGTCTCCTTCCTGCCTTCCGGAAGGCATCGTCCAGGTCACTTCCGGAACTTTCAGTCTCACTGTCTGTGGAGGATTTTGGTGGTATGGGGATAGGTTTTTGGGGAATCTCCGGTTCTCCAGTGCCTACCACCAGCTTTGCACTGTGGCATACTGCACCAAATTTGTTGGAGGCTTCACATGTGTATGTACCTGTGTCCTGCAGCTCCACCGCAGTGATAATTAGAGAGCAGGTCCCATCGGGGTAATCATCAATGTGGTAGTGACGCCCATCAGACAGCTCCTTACCATCCTTCATCCATCGAGCTGTGACATCGCTCTTACTGATGGCCACACACTCGAGGTGGACAGTTCCTCCCAGCTCCACGGAGAAGTCTTTGAAGGTGTCAGTAAACATGGGACACTCCTGTTGCCTTATCACCTTTCTTGCTTTATAGCCCTTGAATGCTGCTTGGATCTTCACAGCTGCCTTGTCCATAGCTGGGTCATCATCAAATATTTCCGACAAGTCAGGTTCTTGAATGGGTTCAGTTTTCTTCTCCTCCTTACTCTCAGTCTCAGTGTTGTCCGGAGTCTCAAAGTGCTTGAAGAACTTGGTAGCGGAGACGGTCTGGACCTTACTTCCGTAGGTGATGGTGGACTTACCCGCCTTTTTAAGATATGAGACCAGAGATGGTGTCCCAGCCCGGGACTCATCATCAGAACTTGTTAGGGAGAAATCAGCCTCACTTGTCTTGGCCACGTCTTCAGAAGTATAACCTGAGAAATCTGCTCGACGCTCAGCCTCTCTTATGCGCTTGAGTTTTTCATTTTCTTCAGGGATGGAGTCTAGAGTTGGTTCCTTGCTCATTCTCCTTCTTTTGGCCACATCTTCCCATAAGAGATGGAGATCTCCTTCCTGGGCAGCTTCTGGGGGTAGGTTGGGCTGTGAACTATCTTCAGCCTCAACCACACAATCTGTCCTTTCATGAGCAACTCCGAGAATCTCTTGTACTGATACTAGCTCTGTGATGGTTTGTACTGGTAGATAAATGGAAAAAACATCACATGTGGAGGGTGACATGGCCACAGATGAGACACTCAATTGTCCACAAATCAAAAAATAGAAAACCAGCAAAACAGCCACTTACTCCCCAAGGACACAGTGGCAGAAGTTTTGACACCCGAGGCGGTGACACACGAGTAGGTGGCTTGATCACTGGTGGAGACACCATAGATGAGCAGGATCTGCCTCTTCCCTTCGGAGATCATTTGGTATTTCTTCCCTGGATGCAGCGGCTCATTCTCCCTCATCCAGCTGACATCACGACTTTCTTTGGACAGTTCACACTCCAGGCGCAGAGTCTCCCCCGGGGCCACAGATTTATGTTGTAGTGGACATTGAACAGTCACAGGTTCTTCTGCAAATGGAAAATTAAATGTTAAGACTGGAAGCTGATGTCTGCCTTATTATATATGGGCAAGGTAAAGCTAATACCCCAAATCACTCTCTTTCTCTGACCCCTGTTCCTTATACCTGACCCCTAATCACTGTCGCCTCTGAACCTTAACAGTCATCTCTGACCGCACATGTTTATCTGTGACTCTAAACGTGTGGGGTCATAGATGACCAGGAACCTGTGCTGTCTGATAAGTGGGGAAGAGGCCTATCTGTCTGACGAGTTGCATTACAGAGTTTCTTACAATCGTCTGGAATATAGTTGTATGCAATGTCCAATTCTTTTTTTAATCTTTAACTACTAATCCTTATCTCTGATCCCAGGCCTTCATCAATAATCCTTGACCCTAATATGTCTGACCCTGACCCTTAACAACCTGAATCCTACCCTTCAGCTGTAGCCTTTGATCTTTATTTCTACTCACTAATATTCATAACTAACTTCTGAGCCTTATGTCTGATCTCTAACCCTCATCTCAAAGCGCTGACCCTCACTTCTGATTTCCTATCCTTCATCTGTAACTTCTGACCTTCATTTCTTAAGGTACCTTCACATTAAGCGACGCTGCAGCGTCGCTGTTTGGTCGCTGGAGAGCTGTCACACAGACCGCTCTCCAGCGACCAACGATGCCGAGGCCCCCGGGTAACGAGCGTAAACATCGGGTTGCTAAGCGCAGGGCCGCGCTTAGTAACCCGATGTTTACCCTGGTTACCAGCGTAAAATGTAAAAAAAACAAACAGTACATACTCACCTTCGCGTCCCCCGGCGTCCGCTTCCTGCACTGACTGAGCGCCGGCCCTAACAGAAGAGCGGTGACGTCACCGATGCGCTGTACTTTCACTTTCACTTTACGGCACTCAGTCAGTGCAGGAAGCGGACGCCGGGGGACGCGAAGGTGAGTATGTACTGTTTGTTTTTTTACATTTTACACTGGTAACCAGGGTAAACATCGGGTTACTAAGCACGGCCCTGCGCTTAGCAACCCGATGTTTACCCTGGTTACCAGTGTAAAACATCGCTGGTATCGTTGCTTTTGGTGTCAAACACGACGATACACGCCGGTCTGATGACCAAATAAAGTTCTGAACTTTGTTCAACGACCAGCGATATCACAGCAGGATCCTGATCGCTGCTGCCTGTCAAACTCAACGATATCGCTATCCAGGACGCTGCAACGTCACGGATCGCTAGCGATATCGTTTAGTGTGACGGTACCTTTACTCCTAACTCATCTTTGACCTTCAACCCTTTTCACTGATGTCTGGCCCACATATCTTACCTCTCACCTTCATCTCTGACTCGTGGTCTTTAATCTTGGGCATGTAACATAACTTTAGCTGGCCTGGTGTCCAGAATTCTGTACATAAAGCTTCATTATGACATCATGAAAGTTTCCAGATCCTGAGTTTATCTCCTCTGGGACATCCTTTCCTGCAACCAACCGTCACTGTGTCAGCTGGACCAGACTGGGGTCAGCCTGACTCTGAAACGTATTGTCTTATCCTTCTGGTCAGACACGGTCCAGATTCTACAACCCTTGGTGATCAGCGGTGATCGCCTAAGGATGCCCAGCTACTGCTAGTCAAACATCTCCATCCAGCAGCACCTGGACTGGACATGACATGCTAAGTCCACCTCACTGGCTCTCTGCTCTGGATTGTTCTGGGGGGTCTTGGGCATGGGACCCTCAGGACATATACTCTAATAGGAGTTATGGAGACAACTGACAGATTCCTCAGCTTGCTCACTGTGGACTGCTGCCCCTCCACCTCTTGTATACATATACACCCCCACCCTGTGACATGTGACCCCCATTATTAGTATCTGGCCCATGTCCAGCATTCCAGGGCTCACAAACCTCAGTTCCTTATTAATAAATGATTATCATCTTCCACTCCAGCTCCACAGCTGGGAAGCCATGCAAAGACGCTGCATCTAATCTCTACCCAGGGCAGAGCTTGGCTACACGCATGCTGCTCCCCTTCAGGGGAAGAAAAAACGCAGCTTGAATGCTCCACCCAAAGCAGAACAGAGGAAGCAGAGATTCCGCCACTAACATCTACAGCGAGGTCACACATTGGATACCGGAATTACTGGGTCCAACTCCAGACACATCCAAAGCTGCATTCACAGTTCTACTAGTTTCCTGATTGCCTTGAAGGACTTCACACTATACAGCCACTGAACCAGCAGGAGCTGCAGCAGAAAGCATGCTGTAGCTGAACTGCACATTAGATTGCTACTTCTGCTGGTTCAGCGTTTGTAAAGCGCATAACCTGGAAACATCTTACAGTTTACTGCACCCCTGCTAATTCTGTGGCTGTAGAAAGCATAGTCTGGAAGATCCTCGCATTATGCTGCAGCATCTGCTGGTTCAGTGTCTGTAAAGAGCATGCTCAAGCTAGGCCTCACATCTTACTGTTGTCACTGCTGACTCACTAGCTCAATAGCATGCTATGGCAGAATCTCACATTATGCTGCAGCTCCTGCTGGTTCAGTGTCTGCAGAGAGCATGCTCTGTCATGACCTCACTGAAATATTACTTGGTCTTCCAGACCTTACCTTGATCTCCACTGTTCCTGGTAGCTGCCATTTTTTTTAAATTACATTTCGAACTGAGTAAAAGGAAACTTGAAAACGCTTTGCTCTCTTCTTATAGCCTCCTCCTGGTTTGTGGGCATCCACCATTTTCATTTTCAGAGTGCTCGGCAGCTGCTTACAAGAAGCCATGGCTGCTGTTTTTTGGTACAAGGTTAGAGGAGGCTGGGTCTTTATAAAGCTGGAAGTTTATATCACCTGGTCTTTCCTAACAATGATAGTGAACAAGCCATAACCCTGACAGGTTAATTAAGGTATGAAACCTCGGTCACAGTTATCTCCGCACACAAATCTCCACGGGTACCCAAACTTTTGCATAAGCCCATATTCCTGTTTGTAATTTTTAAAATATAAAAAATGATAATATATATATTTTTTGCCTAACATACAAATGAAACGTGTCATCTGTAACTTTAGGCCTTTGAAATTATTTCATCTTCAACTTGCTTCACTCTTCACAATAACAGTAATTTTTGCCAGGGGTGCACAAACTTTTACATGCCACTGTATTTTAGGACATGACTGAAGAGCAGAATTGTGACCGCAGCTCCGGATATGACTTGTATAAGATATGATGTAACAGCCAAACTGTGATGAGATAAACTCGGGAGCTGACTGAGGATCTGTAAAATGCGAGGCGCAGGCTAAAATCAGTGTTTGGCCCCTGACATCAACTTGTCGGCCCACTGCTTTGGTCGCTCATACAAGCCATGCAGGCAGCAGTGTCTGCACACGGTTTGTAGCGATGAAGCGGCGGCTCCTCACCTAGCTGCACCGTCTGTGGGAGGTGAACCGGTTCCCCTATGCCCAGTTTGTTAATGGAGGAGATGCGGAATCGGTAAGGCTCCCCCGACTTCAGGTTTTGGACAGTATATTCCATACTCTGTATGATTTCCATGTTGCATTGCTGCCAGTCACCCCCTGGAAGCTTCATCTCAACATTATATCCAACCACTGGAGCCCCGCCATCACTCAGTGGTGTGAACCAAGACAAGGTCAGCGAGCTGCTGGTCTTACTGACAATCTCAGGATCTTCTGGGGGGTCGGGAAGGGCTAAAGGCACAAGAGTCACTAAATCAAGAAACGGCATGAGCAGATGGCACTACAACACAAGCCAACAGGGGAAAAGTGAGGAGCTCAGAGCAACGGCCCCTGACTACTTCAGAATCTGCCCATCGCATGCCACCCCAGGAGGCTTACCTACCTCTGAATGTCCACATCTACACTGTAGAAGACCACCCTCTGGCTTTCAACCCTATACTGCAGAAAAGCCTGCCCACCTTCTCTATACTGCAGAATAAGACGTTCTATCCACCTCCCCCTTAATGTACGAGACAACCATACGTCCACCTCTTCTATACTGTACAAGACGACCCTATGCTAATTTCATGTACACTGTAGAGGAAGACCCAGTGCCCATTTCAGATGCCCTCTGCGCTCCTCCCCTATAATGTAGAAAGGCTCCCACCCCATCTCTATACTGTAGAAGACCTTCTGCCACCTCCCATATAACGTGGAACAGCCTCTGCCCCCTCCCTTATACTGCAGAAGGGCCTCCACCCAATCTCTATACTGTAGAAGACCTTCCTTCCTTCCCATATAATGTAGAACAGCCTCTGCCCCCTCCCCTATACTGTAGAAGGGCCTCCACCCAATCTCTATACTGTAGAAGACCTTCCTTCCTTCCCATATAATGTAGAAGAGCCTCTGCCCCCTCCCCTATACTGTAGAAGGGCCTCCACCCAATCTCTATACTGTAGAAGACCTTCCGCCTCCTCCCATATAATGTAGAAGAGCCTCCGCCCCCTCCCGTATAATGTAGAAGGGCCTCCACCCAATCTCTATACTGTAGAAGACCTTCCTTCCTTCCCATATAATGTAGAAAAGACTCTGCCCCCTCCCCTATACTGTAGAAGGGCCTCCACCCAATGTCTATACTGTAGAAGACCTTACGCCTCCTCCCATATAATGTAGAAGAGCCTCTGTCCCCTCCCTTATACTGTAGAAGGGCCTCCACCCAATCTCTATACTGTAGAAGACCTTCCGCCTCCTTCCATATAATGTAGAAGAGCCTCCGCCCCCTCCCTTATACTGTAGAAGGGCCTCCACCCAATCTCTATACTGTAGAAGACCTTCCACCTCCTTCCATATAATGTAGAAGAGCCTTTGCCCCCTCCCTTATACTGTAGAAGGGCCTCCACCCAATCTCTATACTGTAGAAGACCTTCTGCCTCCTCCAATATAATGTAGAAGAGCCTCCGCCCCCTCCCCTATACTGTAGAAGGGCCTCCACCCAATCTCTATACTGTAGAAGACCTTCCGCCTACTCTCATATAGCGTAGAACAGCCTCTGCCTCCTCCCTTATACTCTAGAAGTGCCTCCACCCAATCTCTATACTGTAGACCTTCTGCCTCCTCCAATATAATGTAGAATAGCCTCTGTCCTCTCCCCTATACTGTAGAAGGGCCTCCACCCAATCTCTATACTGTAGAAGACCTTCCGCCTCCTCTCCTCTCATATAGCGTAGAACAGCCTCTGCCCCCTCCCTTATACTCTAGAAGGGCCTCCACCCAGTCTCTATACTGTAGACCTTCTGCCTCCTCCAATATAATGTAGAATAGCCTCTGTCCTCTCCCCTATACTGTAGAAGGGCCTCCACCCAATCTCTATACTGTAGAAGACCTTCCGCCTCCTCTCCTCTCATATAGCGTAGAACAGCCTCTGCCCCCTCCCTTATACTCTAGAAGTGCCTCCACCCAGTCTCTATACTGTAGAAGACCTTCCGCCTCCTCCCATATAATAAAGAAGAGCCTCCGCCCCCTCCCTTATACTGTAGAAGGGCCTCCACCCAGTCTCTATACTGTAGAAGACCTTCCGCCTCCTCCCATATAATGTAGAAGAGCCTCCGCCACCTCCCTTATTCTGTAGAAGGGCCTCCACCCAATCTCTATACTGTAGAAGACCTTCTGCCTCCTCTAATATATTGTAGAAGAGCCTCTGTCCCCTCCCTTATACTGTAGAAGGGCCTCCACCCAATCTCTATACTGTAGAAGACCTTCCGCCTCCTCCCATATAATGTAGAAGAGCCTCTGCCCCCTCACGTATACTGTAGAAGGGCCTCCACCCAATCTCTATACTGTAGAAGACCTTCCTTCCCATATAATGTAGAACAGCCTCTGCCCCCTCCCCTATACTGTAGAAGGGCCTCCACCCAATGTCTATACTGTAGAAGACCTTCTGCCTCCTCCAATATAATGTAGAAGAGCCTCCGCCCCCTCCCCTATACTGTAGAAGGGCCTCCACCCAATCTCTATACTGTAGAAGACCTTCCTTCCTTCCCATATAATGTAGAAAAGACTCTGCCCCCTCCCCTATACTGTAGAAGGGCCTCCACCCAATGTCTATACTGTAGAAGACCTTACGCCTCCTCCCATATAATGTAGAAGAGCCTCTGTCCCCTCCCTTATACTGTAGAAGGGCCTCCACCCAATCTCTATACTGTAGAAGACCTTCCACCTCCTTCCATATAATGTAGAAGAGCCTCCGCCCCCTCCCTTATACTGTAGAAGGGCCTCCACCCAATCTCTATACTGTAGAAGACCTTCCACCTCCTTCCATATAATGTAGAAGAGCCTTTGCCCCCTCCCTTATACTGTAGAAGGGCCTCCACCCAATCTCTATACTGTAGAAGACCTTCTGCCTCCTCCAATATAATGTAGAAGAGCCTCCGCCCCCTCCCCTATACTGTAGAAGGGCCTCCACCCAATCTCTATACTGTAGAAGACCTTCCGCCTACTCTCATATAGCGTAGAACAGCCTCTGCCTCCTCCCTTATACTCTAGAAGTGCCTCCACCCAATCTCTATACTGTAGACCTTCTGCCTCCTCCAATATAATGTAGAATAGCCTCTGTCCTCTCCCCTATACTGTAGAAGGGCCTCCACCCAATCTCTATACTGTAGAAGACCTTCCGCCTACTCTCATATAGCGTAGAACAGCCTCTGCCTCCTCCCTTATACTCTAGAAGTGCCTCCACCCAATCTCTATACTGTAGACCTTCTGCCTCCTCCAATATAATGTAGAATAGCCTCTGTCCTCTCCCCTATACTGTAGAAGGGCCTCCACCCAATCTCTATACTGTAGAAGACCTTCCGCCTCCTCTCCTCTCATATAGCGTAGAACAGCCTCTGTCCCCTCCCTTATACTGTAGAAGGGCCTCCACCCAGTCTCTATACTGTAGAAGACCTTCCGCCTCCTCCCATATAATAAAGAAGAGCCTCCGCCCCCTCCCTTATACTGTAGAAGGGCCTCCACCCAGTCTCTATACTGTAGAAGACCTTCCGCCTCCTCCCATATAATGTAGAAGAGCCTCCGCCACCTCCCTTATTCTGTAGAAGGGCCTCCACCCAATCTCTATACTGTAGAAGACCTTCTGCCTCCTCTAATATATTGTAGAAGAGCCTCTGTCCCCTCCCTTATACTGTAGAAAGGCCTCCACCCAATCTCTATACTGTAGAAGACCTTCCGCCTCCTCCCATATAATGTAGAAGAGCCTCTGCCCCCTCACGTATACTGTAGAAGGGCCTCCACCCAATCTCTATACTGTAGAAGACCTTCCTTCCCATATAATGTAGAACAGCCTCTGCCCCCTCCCCTATACTGTAGAAGGGCCTCCACCCAATGTCTATACTGTAGAAGACCTTCCGCCCCCTCCCATATAATGCAGAAGAGCAGCCGCCCCCTCCCCTATACTGTAGAAGGGCCTCCACCCAATCTCTATACTGTAGAAGACCTTCCGCCTACTCTCATATAGCGTAGAACAGCCTCTGCCTCCTCCCTTATACTCTAGAAGTGCCTCCACCCAATCTCTATACTGTAGACCTTCTGCCTCCTCCAATATAATGTAGAATAGCCTCTGTCCTCTCCCCTATACTGTAGAAGGGCCTCCACCCAATCTCTATACTGTAGAAGACCTTCCGCCTCCTCTCCTCTCATATAGCGTAGAACAGCCTCTGTCCCCTCCCTTATACTGTAGAAGGGCCTCCACCCAGTCTCTATACTGTAGAAGACCTTCCGCCTCCTCCCATATAATAAAGAAGAGCCTCCGCCCCCTCCCTTATACTGTAGAAGGGCCTCCACCCAGTCTCTATACTGTAGAAGACCTTCCGCCTCCTCCCATATAATGTAGAAGAGCCTCCGCCACCTCCCTTATTCTGTAGAAGGGCCTCCACCCAATCTCTATACTGTAGAAGACCTTCTGCCTCCTCTAATATATTGTAGAAGAGCCTCTGTCCCCTCCCTTATACTGTAGAAAGGCCTCCACCCAATCTCTATACTGTAGAAGACCTTCCGCCTCCTCCCATATAATGTAGAAGAGCCTCTGCCCCCTCACGTATACTGTAGAAGGGCCTCCACCCAATCTCTATACTGTAGAAGACCTTCCTTCCCATATAATGTAGAACAGCCTCTGCCCCCTCCCCTATACTGTAGAAGGGCCTCCACCCAATGTCTATACTGTAGAAGACCTTCCGCCCCCTCCCATATAATGCAGAAGAGCAGCCGCCCCCTCCCCTATACTGTAGAAGGGCCTCCACCCAATCTCTATACTGTAGAAGACCTTCATTCCTTCCCATATAATGTAGAAGAGCCTCTGCCCCCTCCCCTATACTGTAGAAGGGCCTCCACCCAATCTCTATACTGTAGAATACCTTCCGCCTCCTCCCATATAATGCAGAAGAGCAGCCGCCCCCTCCCCTATACTGTAGAAGGGCCTCCACCCAATCTCTATACTGTAGAAGACCTTCATTCCTTCCCATATAATGTAGAAGAGCCTCTGCCCCCTCCCCTATACTGTAGAAGGGCCTCCACCCAATCTCTATACTGTAGAATACCTTCCGCCCCCTCCCATATAATGCAGAAGAGCAGCCGCCCCCTCCCCTATACTGTAGAAGGGCCTCCACCCAATCTCTATACTGTAGAAGACCTTCCTTCCTTCCCATATAATGTAGAAAAGACTCTGCCCCCTCCCCTATACTGTAGAAGGGCCTCCACCCAATGTCTATACTGTAGAAGACCTTCCGCCTCCTCCCATATAATGTAGAAGAGCCTCTGTCCCCTCCCTTATACTGTAGAAGTGCCTCCACCCAATCTCTATACTGTAGAAGACCTTCCGCCTCCTCCCATATAATGTAGAAGAGCCTCCGCCCCCTCCCGTATAATGTAGAAGGGCCTCCACCCAATCTCTATACTGTAGAAGACCTTCCTTCCTTCCCATATAATGTAGAAAAGAACAAAATACGTGGATAAGAACACCGCGCTAACTAAATAGAACAGCACATACGTGTCAAAATGAACGTCTGGCTGGACAAAACGTATAACAAACTGGAAATGAAAATGAAACTGATGTCCAAACTACAGTAAATGATGATCAAAGCAACAATAACATAAAAAAAGCCAATGCAAATGCCTGGTGAGGGCACAATAGAGGAATGCACACTTACTAGATGATGATATCGATGCTGTGAAAAATGCTGGCAGCCCTGACGAAGAAGGTCCGGAGACCTTCGAAACGCGTAGGCTATTGTGCACCTGAGCGGCACCCGTCTTTTGCTCCTTGCTTTTTTTGCTTTCTGGTGACGTCACCTCAACCACGCCCCCTCTTCTCACCGCTCCTTGCAGCGGTTCTCTTTCGGCCCACGTGTGCCGGTCAGCTGTGTTCCAGGCGCGCTCGGCATACATTCACCAGGGAGGACGCTCCCCACACTTTTGAATGTTTGTGCCGCCCGGCGCTGCCGTTCTGGACACTGCACCGTCAGACACCTGAACCGCTGATGATCCGGTTCTAACCTCTAAGAGGACGTTGACAGCCTTTGCTGGAAAACTGCCAGCATTTTTCACAGCATCGATATCATCATCTAGTAAGTGTGCATTCCTCTATTGTGCCCTCACCAGGCATTTGCATTGGCTTTTTTTATGTTATTGTTGCTTTGATCATCATTTACTGTAGTGTGGACATCAGTTTCATTTTCATTTCCAGTTTGTTATACGTTTTGTCCAGCCAGACGTTCATTTTGACACGTATGTGCTGTTCTATTTAGTTAGCGCGGTGTTCTTATCCACGTATTTTGTTCTTTTACTATATGACAGAGTCAGCACAGTAGCTGTCTAGGCACCTGCAGCTTTCTAGTTCATCTTCTTGGGAGCGCCGGTGTGTTTATTCTGTTTTAATGTAGAAAAGACTCTGCCCCCTCCCCTATACTGTAGAAGGGCCTCCACCCAATGTCTATACTGTAGAAGACCTTCCGCCTCCTCCCATATAATGTAGAAGAGCCTCTGTCCCCTCCCTTATACTGTAGAAGGGCCTCCACCAAGTCTCTATACTGTAGAAGACCTTCCGCCTCCTCCCATATAATGTAGAAGAGCCTCTGTCCCCTCCCTTATACTGTAGAAGGGCCTCCACCAAGTCTCTATACTGTAGAAGACCTTCCGCCTCCTCCCATATAATGTTGAAGAGCCTCTGCCCCTTCACTTATACTGTAGATCTCTTTCCCCTATATTGTAAAAGACCCTCCGCCCCCTCACTTATACCGTAAAAGATCTTCTGCCCCCTTTCCTATACCATAGAAGAGCCTCCACCCATCAATATTGTAGAAGACCTTCTGACCCCTCTCCTATACTGTAGAAGACCCTCCGCCCCTCCCCCATACTATAGAAGACCCTCCACCCTCTCACCCATACTATAGAAGAATGTGTCCCTCCTCTATGATGTAGAAGGAGACCGTCCACCCTTTCCCCCACAGTTACAATGATAGGTGAGAGGGGGCAAGTGTTTCATGTGGAACCGAAACATGTTCCCCTTCCATTATTAGAGATGACTGCCATTACGGTTGTGACTTTATGGAACCTGCAAAATTCCATATAGTACTCAATAAGAAACAGCGCCATTAGGAAAAAAGAATTTCAAGAATCATTGTGAGACCCCTTACTTCTCAAGACATTCTCATGGGCCCACCACCACTTATGCGCCCTTTATGAGATGAAGGTCCTCATTGTGAAGGTCATCTGGTTGAACGACTTACCCAAAACAATCAGTTTGGCAGAGACCACAACATCTCTGGACGCAAAGGCCACCTCCCCGGAATAATGGCTCTGGGCATCTTTCAGAAGAAGCTTGTACTGGTTCCCGTCCACATGCATGGACCAGTTCTCATCAGGCAGGATGGGGGCACCATTAAAGTACCAGGAAGTCTCATTGACTGGAACTGCTTCACTGAGCACACAAGTAAATGCTGCCCGGTCACCAGCAACCACCTCCATGTCAGCGGGGGGCTTCACAACGTCCAGACGCCACCCTGTGATCAAACACAGATAGCAGGGTCTAAGGGGGGAGACCGTATACCTGGTTTAACCATCAGAGTCCCCCCATCGGGAATGAGGGTCTGAGTCTATCAGTCAGAACTGAGGGTCAGAGTTCATCTGTCAGGACTGAAGGTCAGAGTCCACCTGGGATCCAAGTGTCAGGACCTGTTAGTCAGAATTCAAGAATTGAATCTGAGGGGCAGAGTCCACATGTCAGGTCTGATTAGTGGAGTTTGAAGGGAAGCTTAACAAGTCAGGTCTGGAGAGTTGTCATGTCATGGAGAGTTCCCATCATGTCTGACGGGAACACTCCACACACCTTGTTCTGAGAGGCGGTATTTATGCAATGAGTCTGAGGGGCGGCATTTACACAAGTATGAGGGGCAGTCTTTAGGTGTTGGGTTTGTGGGGTGACATCGATGTAACACTTATGACAGCAGGAACGTACTTAGGGGAAAAAGACTGAGTAATATTCAATTGCTCTGGTCACAAATGGGCCCCTGTGAGACCACACAGTTGCCGATTCAGAGGACTGCTTGACTTGACAAATTAGAAAGTGCTCTGAAAATAGCAGCACTACATGATCAGTGCAGTTTCCAAGGTTAGAAGTGAAGAACCTGCAGTCAAAAAATCAAATCACTAAAGGTCCTTTACCCTGCGGGAGTTTGAAGGAATAAAAGAGACTGCTGCATCCACCATGCTCTCCCTAGTTATACAGGATGCACAGTGTCGGGGTGGACATACCTCATGTGCAGCCGTGCGGCTGCACCGGGGCCCAAAGGCTCCGGGGGGGCCCCTACAGGGCGGCTAATAATGAGGGCAATATGGCCTGTTTATCCAGCCCCTAGCCAGATTGCCCTTATGTGGGGCGGGCAGGGAGAGATCCCTGCAGCTCCGCTGCCTACAAGAGAAGATGGCAGCAGAGCTGCAGCGATCCGTCCTGCCTCCTGCCCACGTTTCCTGTCTCCCACAGCAGCCAGTGTCACGGCTGGATGACATCATCATTCAGCGCAACAGCCGCTGTGCCAATGAGAGGAAGCTGCCGGCGACAGTGAGGCTGTGGCTGCAGGAGAGTGTGCGGAGAAGTGAGAGGTGCTGTCTGCTGTGTGTATGTACGTGTGTAGAGATGAGTGGTAGTGTGTGTGTGTAGGTTGAGGAGAGGGCAATGATGAGGGTGATGAGGGAGAAGGCAATGATGGGGGTGACGGAGAGGGCAATGATGGGGGTGGTGGGGGAGAATACAATGATGGGGGTGGTGGAAAGGGCAATAATGGGGGGTGGGGAGGAGGAAATTATGGAGGTGGAGGAATGGGCAATGATGGTGGTGGTGGGGGAGAAGGCAATGATGGAGGTGGTGAAAAGGACAATGATGTTGGTGGTCGAAAGGGCAATAATGGGGTGGTGGGAAGGAGGAAGTGATGGAGGTGGTGAAATGGACAATGATGGGGTGGTGGGGGAGAAAGACAATGATGGTGGTGGAAAGGGCAATGATGGGGATGGTGGAGAAGGAGGCAATGACGGAGGTGGTGGGGAAGAAGGCAATGATGGGGGGTGGGGGAGGGGGCAATGATCGGGGTGGTAGGGGAGAAAGCAATGATGGAGGTGGTGGAAAGGACAATGATGGGGTGGTGGGGAAGAAAGCAATGATGAAAGTGGAGAAATGGGCAATGATGGGGGTGGGGGGAAAGACAATGATGGTGGTGGTGGAAAGGACAATGATGGTCGTGGTGGAAAGGGCAATAATGGGGGTGCTGGGGGAGGAGGAAATGATCGAGGTGGTGGAATAGGCAATGATGGGGGTAGTGGAAAGGAGAATGATGGTGGAAAGGGCAATGATGGAGTGGTGGGGAGAAAGCAATGATAGAGGTCATGGAAAGGGCAATGATGGGGCGCTGGGGGAGAAGGCAATGATGGGGTGGGGAGAGGACAATAATGGGATGTGGAAGGAGGAGGACAATGAGGGGTGTGGGGGATTGGGAAGGGAGGAAGGAGGATTTATAATGTATTTAGGAACAGGTGGAGGAAGACGTTATTATCGCTTATAATGTTTAACAGTCCCTTAGTTTATAGTGTACTCACATATTATACAGAGTACAGTCCCTTAGTATATAGTGTGCTCGCTTATTATGTATAGCGCTATCCCTCAGTATATAGTGTAGTCACTTTTTATGTATAGCATAGTCCCTTAGTATATAGTGTACTCACTTATGTAAAGCACAGTCCGTTAGTATATAGTGTACTCACTTATTATGTATAACACCATCCTTAGTTACATAGTTTCCTCTTTTATCATGTATAACACCGTCCCTTATTACATACCATCCTCTCTAGTTATATATGGTGCCATCCCTTGTTATACAGCTCTGGCAAAAATGAAGAGACCATTGCGAAATATTCAGTTTGTCTGATTTTTCTCTTTATAGGTATATTTTTGAGTAAAATGTAAATTTTTCTTTTAGTCTGTAAACTACAGACAACATCTCTTCGAATTTCCAAGCAATAAATTTTGTATTTATTTTCTGAAAAGGAGAAATAGTCAAAATTACAAAAAAAACAGTGCTTTCAGACTTCAAATAATGCAAAGAAAACAAGTTCATAATCATTTAGAAACAACAATATTAATGTTTTAACTCAGGAAGAGTTCAGAAATCAATATTTTGTGGAATAACCATGATTGTTAATCCCAGCTTTCCTGCGTCTTGGCAGCTTTCCACCAGTCTCTCACACTGCTCCTGGTACAATAATGTCAGCAGTTCTTCTTTGTTTGATGGCTTGTGACGATCCATCATCCTCTTGATTACATTCCAGAGGTTTTCAGTGGGGTTCAGGTCTGGAGATTTGGCGGCCATGACAGGGATTTGATGTGGTGGTCTCTTAATTATTGTCAGAGCTGTATAGCTTCCTCTGCTGTTATGTACAGTGCTGTCTCTTACATAGTGTATTCTGGTTATTTTTGTTATTCACAGCGCCCTCTTTTATTACATAGTCCCCTCTCTTGTTAGATATAAAATTACTGCTGATGGAGGAGTCGGTGACCAGACGACCAGTTCATCAGCTCCTCCATTAGAAAAGAAACTTTCCAATGCTTCATCAGCCATCATTGCATTATATATCTAACAAGAGAGGACGGTATGTAATAAAAAACAGGGCTCTATATAATCCAATATGTAAGGGACGATACTGTACATAGCAAAGAGGGCACTGTATAAGAGACAGCAATATACATAATAAAGACTATGCAATATATATACATGTATGTGTGTGTGGATATATAAATATTAATAATAATATATAAATATATATATTCGCCGAACATAACCATTCATGTCAATTGGAAGAAAAAAAAAATGCCTGCTTGTGATACCTGTGCCTGTGCTAAGAGCTCCCATAACCGGCCTGCCGGGGAATTGGTGCCATTGCCAATTCCGGATAGACCTTGGACTCATTTGTCTATGGATTTTATCACTGATCTCCCTCCTTCTAATGGCAAAACTGTAATCTGGGTAGTGGTTGACAGATTCAGTAAACAGGAGCATTTTGTACTTCTGGAAGGATTGCTTAATGCTGAAACATTATCTAAGCAGTATGTTGAGCATGTTGTGCGGTTGCATGGCGTGCCTTTGAATGTGGTTTCTGATAGAGGGGTACAATTCGTGTCCAAATTTTGGAGGGCATTTTGTATAAGATTGGGCATTTGCTTGACCTTCTCCTCTGCTTACCATCCGGGACCAACAGTCAGACGGAGAGGACCAGTCACTTGAACAGATTTTGAGGTGTCTTGCTACATCTCAGCAGGATGATTGGTGTCCTTCATTGTCCGTGGCTGAGTTTGCATTTAAAAATCGGATTAACCAGTCCACGGGCTCCTCTCCATTCTTCTGTAACTATGGTTTTTACCCCCATTTTGGCAACTTTTCTAGGCTGGATTCAGGATGTCCAGGGACGGCAGTACGACAGTTGGGGGAGGTGTGGAGGGAGGTCCAGAAGAACATTTGGGAGGCTCAGGGCAAGCAAACTTTTTGCAGATAAGCGACGGTCTGTAGGACCTATATTCTGTAGAATGTAAGCCCGCAAGGGCAGGGTCCTCTTCCCTCTGTACCAGTCTGTCAGTGTTAGTTTGTTTATCATAAGTGATATTTTTATTTTGATGTAACCCCTTCTCATGTACAGCACCATGGAATTAATGGTGCTATATAAATAATAATAATAATTATAATAATATTCCTGGTAGGAGATAAAGTGTGGTTGTCTACCAAGAACATTCGTCTTAAGGTTCCTTCTGCTAAGCTAGGTCCCAGGTTAATTGGTCCTTACGAGATCATTGAGGTGGTCAATCCAGTTGCCTTTCGCTTACGCCTTCCTCCGTCGCTTTGGATCCCCAATGTGTTCCATAAATCCCTTCTTAAGTCATTTGTACCATCCTCTGCTGGGCCTCCATCCCCTCTGCCTCCTGTCTCTGTGGATGGTCAGACCGAGTATGAAGTGGAACGGATTGTGAATTCTCACATGGTCCGTAGTTCACTTCAGTATTTGGTCCATTGGAGGGGATAGGGGCCTGAGGATCGATCTTGTGTTCCGTTCTGTCCATGCTGGTCGATTGGTTCGGGCGTTTCATGCAAGTTATCATGGGAAGCCTGGGGGTCCGGTGGCCCCCCTTGAGAGGATGGTACTGTCATGATCCGCACCAGGTGTAATAATTATAGGGGATAACTCAGTAGACTCTTTGCATGGAACAAGACAACTACAGGACACAGTTTTATAAGTGGTAAAGTCTATATTATCACACGGTGATTCAAACAGGTGCAGAGAGAAACTCAAGTCCACAACACTTGGTGCAAATAATAAACGCAGCTTAGCAGTCTATAGGAAACTTCAGAGGAAAATGCAATCACGCAGAAAGTCTATGAAGCACAGTTATTCTTGAGGATACTTGACACGAATAAATCCTTGTCTTAGTCCAAACACAGATAGATAAGCTTAAAAGGCAGTTCAAATAATATCTTAGCTCAACCAGGCCTGGTTAATAGCCTCAGGTTTTTGCAGAGCAGCAACAGCTTACATGTCCAGCAAATGCAGATGGAAGTAAACACGAGCAGCAGATGAAGGATTACTGGAAATTGGTGTATGCAGCAGGAACTCAGAACAGAGTAGTAGGATCACCACAAAGGTTCACAGGAGCAGGTATATAGCCAGGAAGTCACCAGAGTCAGGAGCTGGATGCAAGGCAGAATACTCTAGCACAGACTGAAGGCTGGGGTGGAGTTTTATAGCAGGAAGACACAGTGCACGAGACCAAAGACGCCATCTTGGAAAAGGGTAATGCACAAAAGGTAAAAATGTTCAGAGTCCTGACACCAGGGTTTAATCCTGTCTGCCCTTTTTCTAGGCGGATCATGTCAAGGGTTAACTTTGCTCTGCCTCTTTCTGGATTCAGGTTTGCTATTTAGCTCCTATGCAACCTGCTGGTGGGGTCAGCTATAGTTCTGCCTTCGGCATATGAACCTGACTCTGGTAGCTCTTGATTTGTCCTGTTGTGTTCCCTGACTTGCCCCGTGTCTGTTGACTCCCTCTGTCTGCCCTTTTCCCAGCGTTTCCCTGTTTGTTAGTTTGATTCGCTGGTTTCTGACTTGGCTTGTATTCGGACTTGCTTCTGCCTTCTGACTTTGTCTTATCCACTTCTGACCATTGCTGAACCTCCTGGCTTGTTCCTGACCTTGTGTACTGCTGATCCCTTTGGTACTTCTGCCTGTTTTTTGACTCGGCTTGTCTGACCACTCTCTCTCCACTTGGTGGTGCCTGTGCTGCTGCTCTGTGGTGCTTCTCTGTGTATGCAGTCTCACTTGCCTCTCAAGCTCCCTCTAGTGGAGGTTGCGCTATACTGCACTGCAGCAGCATGACAGCAGTTAGCTGTGTCACGTTACTGTTCCGTATAACTTGTGGATGGTGGGAAACTCTCGTATCAACAGACACCACCTTAGTTTCTGGTCTGTCTCCACACATGACATGACGTGGCTTCCATGGCAGAACAATGACAAAGGCTAAAGGTGTGTAGCTAGCTTTTAACCTCTAGCTTGCCCCTTCCCATATTTGCTACCGCCACACTGGGTTGGACTAAATTCTCCTCCCTTGACCTCATAGCTGAAATAATTCCCAATATCTAGGATGGGTCATGACTTCCTAGTGGGAGGTCGAAATGGGACGACTGACGTCTCAATGGGTTGGCTGTGGCAAGACCGATACCGAGAGTCCAAACTTGGGTCAGCTAAGTGGTTCTGGAGAGCCAGTCTCGATAGCTTGGTATCTGGGACAGCTAGAGAAATATGAGACTCAGGGGTGTGTGCAGAGGGCTCCCAGAGTTCTGGTGGTATATTGGACATCACCCTGAGATATACGGTGCTCTCATAATTCATCTCTAGATGTCAGTGATGCTCTGTCTAGAGCTTTCCCTTGATGTGGGCTGCCTTGCACAAAAGACAGCAGGGGGTCGCAGCTCTGCTCCTCCTTCTCTTCATTAACACATGGCCTCTAATTCTCTGGCCAGATGGCCAAGTTCTGTTCTTTATGGGATTTGTGTATTTCTCCCAAGGGTGGAGGCCACTTCAGGAGTGGAGGAAGATCTCTGGGCAATATATTGGGCCTGAATTAATAAATCCAAATTTGAGTCTCCCTCATCCCTGACACCTCCCTGATGCTATTGATATTTACTTCTAGATACTCCTGCACCATCCTCTCCATTCGTTCACCACATGTAAGACTTGGATTCTGTTGTTCTGGTGTACAAGCTGGTCTAAAAAAAGTGTCAAAGGATTCACAGAAATTGCTTCTTCCACTTCCACCATTGCTGCTGCTGCTACTAATGCTTTGGTGTTGACGAATTGACGTGCCGGAGGTTGGAAGTCTAGAGCTGCGATGCGAACCGTGTATGTCACTGCTGTCTTAAGATTGTGTAAAAGCATGTTTCGATACTCCAGCATTCGTGGGTCCCTTTCCAAGGGGGAAGGATCTGGCAAAATTTGGTTTTATAACGTGGATCTAACAGAGTGGCAACCCAGCAGTCAGCAGTATTCCTAAACATAACTATACGGGGATCATGTTGCAGATAGTGCAGCAAGAAAGCACTCATACGTCGGTCTCTACCATGAGGTCCAAGCCCATACTGTGTTGGTGGCTGGGTAATAATGAGGCTTGTTTCCTGCATCCCCTCCTGCTAACCATGAACAACAGAGAGGGGAGGACTATCCTTTTCATCTGACAGTTGCTCGTCCATCACCTCATCCTCCTTCATTTGTTCCTCGGATCTTGCACCTTCGATAACAGTTTGTCTGTTATCACCAGCCCCCCCTCGATCACAGTAATCCACCCTCCCTTGGCACCCGTCTGTGTGACAACAGTCTGGAACTTAGAGACAATGTTATCCCTTCCGCATCCTCTTCTGCTTCCTCCTCTTCTTCTGGGACCGCCATCTCTTCCCGCAGGTTATTCAATGTTTGCTCCAGCATATAAATGACCGGAATAGTGATGCTGATGACAGCTGCATCAGCTCTAACCTTCTTTGCACCCTTCTGCAAAGTTTTCAAATGGTTGCTGATGTCTTTGAAATGTGACATGCACCACACCTGTATTGAGTTGGGCCAGGCTATACGACATGACATACTGCGTCAGGGCTTGTTGCTGCTGCCACAGTCACTGCAACATAGGCAAAGTGGAATTCCACCGTGTCGGCACTTTGCATTTCAACCTGTTAACTGGCATGGACAAAGACCTCTGTATCGATGCCAATCGATGACCTGAGGGATGCAAACGGCGGAAATAAGCACACAGCTTACGTGCTTTCTGAAGCAGTTCACCCAGGTCAGGATAGTGGTGGAGAAAATGCTGTACCAACAGGTTGAGGACGTGAGCCATGGAAGGCATGTGTGTGAGCTTGCCTCACTGTAGCGCCGTCACCAGGTTCCCACCGCTATCAGACACAGCCTTCCCTGGATGCAGATTCAGTGGAGACAGCCATTGATCAAACTCAGCCTGGAGAGCTGTCCACAACTCTTCAGCTGTATGACTGTGATCTCCATGGCATATCAATTTTAATACTGCCTGATTGTGGTGAGCCCTTTCTGCGTAGGATGGAGGTGGTGGGGATTCACTCTGCACTGTTGGAACGCGTTTCTTATTGAGGCAGACGTTGAAGGTGCTTGTGTAGGCCCTGGAGGTGATAGAGGAGGAGGCAGAAGCAAGGGAGGAAGTGTTAAATATAGAGGTTTGTCCTTCAAGTCTTGGGGATTCAGCAAGATGTAACGCCTTTGGCCATGCTTACTCGTCCAAGTGTCTGTGGTGATATGCACCCTGGCAGACAGAGATTTAGTCAAGGAATGGGTGATGTTATCTGCGACATGTTGGTGTAGTGCAGGCACAGCTTTCTTAGAAAAGTAATGGCGACTGGGTAATTGGTATTGGGGGACTGTGACTGCCATTAGTTTTCAGAAACCATCTGTATCTACCAGGTGGAAAGGCAGCATTTCCGTGGCCAACAGATTGGAGATGGTGGAGTTCAACCTCATAGCTTTGTCATATGTAGGAGGAAAAAATCTTTTACATGACCACAACTGCGGAACAGTGGGCTAGCTGCAGTGCTGCAAGAGGGCGGAGTTTGGTGAACTGGACCAAGTGCATAGACCTTGAGAGAGGTGCAGGTGGAGATATTACAGTGGATTGAGAAAGCTGTGGTGCACTCGTTCTCTGAGATCGGTCAAAAACAGCAGGCATGTCTGAATCCGTTACAGCGGACGGCGGGCTCTCAGTCAGCGCAACTGGAGCGGGTAAAGAACCCGCAGTTCTGCGATTGAAGAACGGCGTCTCAATAGTTGGCATGGTAACAGAGGAGAAGGAAGAAGCAGCAGATGTGATTGATGGGGCGGCTGATGGTTGTTGAGGTCCGCTGGTCTGCATTTGTGCGCAGTGGGATTCCCACAGTAACGCATGATGATTGCGCATGTGAAGGTTCAAACATGTAGGGTCTAGTTGCGAGACCCATCTGTGAAGCATCTTGATGTGTCGCCCTTCCCCGTGCCACATGGTCTGCCATGAGATGAAATGACATAAGAAACTAAGTGTTTTTTCAACGTTAATCCCATTTTATTTGTAACTGTACTGTACATACAATACTTGTCTTCATTTATAATATCCTTTTTCCCTTCTGTAAACACTGCCTACCTTTTTGGAGTAAAATATACAATATTACTAGCTTTGTTTTTCCTTGCTCTGTAACGTACAGTCACGTCCTCTGAAGTGAATTACGCTACTAATTTGGGTTGGCTCCGGACCCGTTATTAAGAAATCGGAGCTGGTGGCAGCGGATTTGTTATCGCGGCGGCCATTTTCCTGAAGCAGAGTTCGCATCTCGGCTTCAGGAAAATGGCCGCCGCGATCTCCATCTGCGCACGCGCGGCATCCCGCGGCCATTTTCCTGAAGCCCCGGGCAGCAGAGCGCTCCATCTGCGCAAGCGCGGCCACAGGAAGATGGCCGCCCCCACCGATCACCAGGGGAATAGCGCAGATCGCGCTCTTTTTCCTCACCTCTGCAGTGGATTCGGCACTTGGGCATGTGCAAACCACTACGCCACCAACGGAAAAATAAGCAAGATCTGGGGGAAGAAACAGCGATGTCACCACGCCCATCCGACCAGACCAGCCTGATTGACAGGCGAAAACGGCTACTTTGTTAACGTATTTCGGCAGCATAGGTGGGGAATCAGGGTCCACAAAATACACTATTGTAATGCACAGCTCAGGCCCTATTTAATGGTATTTTTATCTCATAAGGAAAAAACGGGGTGACAGGTTCCCTTTAATAAAATATTACTAGTGATGAGTGAGTATACTCGTTGCTCGGTTTTCCTGAGCTGAGTATTTGTGACTGCTCGGAGATTTAGTTTGTTGACGCAGCTGCATGATTTACGGCTGCTAGCCAGCCTGAGTACATGTAGGGATTCTCTAGCAAATCAGGCAGCCCCCACATGTACTCAGGCTATCCAGCAGCCACAAATCATGCAGCTGCGTCAACAAACTAAATCTCTGAGCACACCAGAATACTCGGAGATCACCCAAGCAACGAGTATACTCACTCATCACTAAAAATTACATCTTTAATACATTTAACTTTGGACTTTTGTGTCGGTTTTGTCCTTTTTGCTTTTTCCTTTAGTATTTTTCCAATGGTCCGTGATTAGTTTCACACTTTACTCTTATCCACCAAGATATAATAATTTTTACCTTCACAATTTTTTCACCCTGCTCCCATTAGTTTTTCTTTGGTTGATATCATCGACTACTACAGATGATTTATAACTAATTTTGTCATGGTTTGGTGACGGAAGCATTCCACTCCATGAAGTTGGCGTTGTGTGGACAGCCAGCCTTCATTAGTGTAGGAACAGTTTTAATGTTCAAACAGATGCCTCTGAAGTAGGAGATTCTTTCGCAGGAGGTGCATGGAGAGGATATCCAGTCACCTACTTGAATAGGAAACTTACCCCGACAGAGAAAAATTATAGTGTATTGGAGCAGGAGTGCTTGGCCATTAAGTGGGCCTTGGAGTCTCTATGCAATTACTTACTCGGGCGATGGTTCTGCTTGATAATGGACCATTCACCGCTGGTCTGGATGACAATTGCCAAGGAGAGGAATGCTCGCATCACCAGATGGGTTTTGTTGTTACAAAACGTTAGTTTCTCGGTAAAATATTGAGCTGGGAAGTCACAAGGAAAAGCAGATGACCTGTCACGGGCACCTTGTAAGCTAACAGGTGTTCAGTCCCTCAAGTTTGAACAGGGGGGGGGGATATGTGAGGCAGTGATGTGAGTCATATTCAAGAGCCATTATGTGTTTCCCCAGGATGTGTATAAAAAATACTGAACCCGCTGGAGAGCGCTGTAATTACAGCCACAGCTGTGGTTACAACACAAAATAAAAGGAAGTGTGACCTGGGTCAAGCTACAGTGGCATGTAAAAGTTTGGGCACCCCTGGTCAAAATCACTGTTACTGTGTACAGTTAAGCATGTTGACGATAGCACATTTCCTTTGTATTTTAGCCATATATTATATTATACTTTCTTTATATACTGTATATATATATATATACACTGTATATTATATATACATATATAATGGGCCAATGCAAAAGTTTGTGCACCCAGCATGGTTGGTACCTAGTAGCGATCCCTTTTGCAAGTATCACAGCTTGTAATCGCTATTTGTAGCCAGAGAGTGTTTAAATTCTTGTTTCAGTCATTTTCCTCCATTCTTCCTTGGAGAATTCCTCCAGTTCTGTGAGATTCCTGGGTCGTCTTGCTTCCTCTGCTATTTTGAGGTCTTGCCACAGATTTTCAATGATGATCAGATCAGGGGACTGTGAGGGCCATTGTAAAACCTTCATCTTGCGCCTCTTGAGGTCGTCTATTGTGGACTGTGACGTGTGTTTAGGATCATTCTCCATTTGTAGAACCCAGCCTCTTCCCCTTTTCACCTTCAGCTTATTACAGATTGTGTTATGTTTGCATTAAGAATTTATTGAAATTTCAGTGAATTCATTCTTCCCTCTACCCGTGAAATGTTCCCGGTGCCATTGGCTGCAACACAACCCCAAAGCATGATTGATCCACCCCCATGTCTAATGGTTGGCGAGATGTTCTTTTACTAAAATTCTGTGCCCATTTTTCTCCACACATACCTTTGATGATTATGGCCACAGAGATCTATTTTATCCTCATAGGTCCACAGGAAATGTTTCCAAAATGCATCAGGGTTGTTTAGATGTTCTTTTGCATTCTTCTGACACTGAATTTTATGGTGAGGACGCAGGAGAGATTTTCTTCTGATGACTCTTACATGAAGGCCATATTTGTGCAGGTGCCTCTGAACAGTAGACCAATGTATCACCACTCGAGAGTCTACAAAATCTTTTGCAAGGTCTTTTGCAGTCAAATGGGGGTTCTGATTTGCCCCTCCAGCAATCCTATGAGAAGCTCTCACAGACCTATCACTTTTTGTCATGATATCTAGCACTGTGGTGAATTACTACTGTATATCTTATTGAAATGAAAGCAGGAATCATTTGAAATCTTCTGTGAGTGCGGCTGATTAACTTCTATTGTTCGAAATCGAACACAGAGCAAAGCAAGAGACTAGAGCAAACCATTACTGCATCTGTGACTTATACAGTGGTGCTGTCCCCGACGGATGCGAACCGGATGATAAAGTTTGGATTTATTTTGTAAGTTGGTAAATAAAGACATTTAAGTTGAACTTTGTTGGGTCACTGCCTCATTACCGCACGGACGTGAAAGCCTCTGCCTTACAATATATTATACTGCAAATTGTATTTAGCATAGTGTCAGAGAAATATTCAAATCCAATAAACACCTCCCCGGAGGGGACATATCACCCTCACACGGAACATATGGGGTAACTGGGGCAGAGAGAGAGACCTGATACTTGAACTTCAATAGAAGGACTGTATTTTGCAGATAAGACGCACCGGATTATAAAACACACCTCATATATTGAGGAGAAAAATAGGAAAAATACTTTTTTAATGAAATGGTGATTCTTATAATCCATGCGTCTTATTGCTTACTGGGGGTGGTGGCTGCGGTGAAGCGGGGTCCCAAGGTCGCTGCTGGAGGAGGCAAGAGTGGAGCGCTGCTGCAGGCCGGGCTGAGGGGGTGTTCGGATGTGCTCAGCGCCGAGGTCTCATCTCCCAAGATCTTGGTGCCGAGATCTCCATCTGCGCATGTGCTGCCCCCGGTGGCCATTTTCCTGGAGTCCACTGCATAGGAAACCATGTAACTGCAGGGGCTCTGGGCTTTCACAAAATGTCGGCAGAGCCCCCGCAGCACCGAACACCCGCATATCGTAACGCCCCTCATCCCAGCCGGCAGCCTGCAGCAGCGCTCCTCTATTGCCTCCTCCAGCAGCGACCCTGGAACCCTGCTCCACCGCGGCTGCTAAGGTATATCCGCATTATAAGACGCACCCCCATTTTCCTACCAAATTTGGGAGAAAAAAAGTGCATCTTATAATCCGAAAAATACGGTAGGTGCCTCCTGCAGTAACCAGGTAATTACAGCATGAGGTCTACTCTGGAATCCAGAAACCAAAAATAGAATTTTTTTATTCAGAGGCAGAGAAGTACAGGGGCTTCCTCTCTACAAAGGATTTTTCTCAGACCATTTGGAGCCAGTGGTCACTGATAAATATTGGGATTTGCATTTATCTGATATTTATAGCAGATATATTTTTGGTGTTGTAGTGAAGGGACGAACAGGTCACAATCACTCACATCTACGTAAGGTCATTCTAACCCCTCCAACTTAATAATAGTGCGATGGATGATGCTATCAAGGCCATGCTTCATCTCGCATATACAAAACCAAAATAAATATTTAAAGGGTATATTAATTAGATTACCAAAGGAAAAAACCCCATAAAAATATCTTTATTAAATTCTCAATAAAAATTAGTTTTTTTTATATAAAATACCAAATACTGGTGTTGGTAATTGGTACTATTAGGTATTTTATATACAGTGCCTACAAGTAGTATTCAACCCCCTGCAGATTGAGCAGGTTTAATAAGATGCAAATAAGTTAGAGCCTTCAAACTTCAAACAAGAGCAGGATTTATTAACAGATGCATAAATCTTACAAACCAAAAAGTTTTGTTGCTCAGTTAAATTTTTATAAATTTTAAACATAAAAGTGTGGGTCAATTATTATTCAACCCCTAGGTTTAATATTTTGTGGAATAACCTTTGTTTGCAATTACAGCTAATAATCGTCTTTTATAAGACCTGATCAGGCCGGCACAGGTCTCTGGAGTTATCTTGGCCTACTCCTCCTTGCAGACCTTCTCCAAGTTATCTAGGTTCTTTGGGTGTCTCATGTGGACTTTAATCTTGAGCTCCTTCCACAAGTTTTCAATTGGGTTAAGGTCAGGAGACTGACTAGGCCACTGCAACACCTTGATTTTTTGCCTCTTGAACCAGGCCTTGGTTTTCTTGGCTGTGTGCTTTGGGTCGTTGTATTGTTGGAAGATGAAATGACGACCCATCTTAAGATCCTTGATGGAGGAGCGGAGGTTCTTGGCCAAAATCTCCAGGTAGGCCGTGCTATCCATCTTCCCATGGATGCGGACCAGATGGCCAGGCCCCTTGGCTGAGAAACAGCCCCACAGCATGATGCTGCCACCACCATGCTTGACTGTAGGGATGGTATTCTTGGGGTCGCATGCAGTGCCATCCAGTCTCCAAACGTCACGTGTGTGGTTGGCACCAAAGATCTCGATCTTGGTCTCATCAGACCAGAGAACCTTGATCCAGTCAGTCTCAGAGTCCTCCAAGTGATCATGAGCAAACTGTAGACGAGCCTTGACATGACGCTTTGAAAGTAAAGGTACCTTACGGGCTCGTCTGGAACGGAGACCATTGCGGTGGAGTACGTTACTTATGGTATTGACTGAAACCAATGTCCCCACTGCCATGAGATCTTCCCGGAGCTCCTTCCTTGTTGTCCTTGGGTTAGCCTTGACTCTTCGGACAAGCCTGGCCTCGGCACGGGAGGAAACTTTCAAAGGCTGTCCAGGCCGTGGAAGGCTAACAGTAGTTCCATAAGCCTTCCACTTCCGGATGATGCTCCCAACAGTGGAGACAGGTAGGCCCAACTCCTTGGAAAGGGTGTTGTACCCCTTGTCAGCCTTGTGACCCTCCACGATCTTGTCTCTGATGGCCTTGGAATGCTCCTTTGTCTTTCCCATGTTGACCATGTGTGAGTGCTGTTCACAAGTTTGGGGAGGGTCTTAAATAGTCAGAAAAGGCTGGAAAAAGAGATAATTAATCCAAACATGTGAAGCTCATTGTTCTTTGTGCCTGAACTACTTCTTAATACTTTAGGGGAACCAAACAGAATTCTGGGGGGTTGAGGGGTTGAATAATAAATAACCCTCTGAAAAACTTTTCACAATTAAAAAAATAAATAAATAAACAAAGAAATAACATTCTTTTTTGCTGCAGTGCATTTCACACTTCCAGGCTGATCTACAGTCCAAATGTCACAATGCCAAGTTAATTCCAAATGTGTAAACCTACTAAATCTGCAGGGGGTTGAATACTACTTGTAGGCACTGTATAAAAAAACCTAATTTTTATTGAGAATTTAATAAAGATATTTTTATGGGGTTTTTTCCTTTGGTAATCATGCTTCAGCCCGATAGTAAAATCGCAATAGAAAACATGATGACAATACCAACCGCCTGGGACCTCTAAGGCCGGCATCACACTGGCGAGTTTTACGGACGTATGAGCGCAGAAAATACACCTGTAAAATACGCATTACACACGGCCCAATGATTCCCTATGTCCCAGCTCCTATCTGCCGTATTTTACGGATCCGTATTATACAGTCTTCTACGGCCGTACAAAATCGCAGCATGCTGCGTTTGTCACCGTATTGCGCAAAAAAATCACCAATGAAAGTCTATGGGGGCGAGAAAAATATGGATTACACACGGACCAGCAGTGTGACTTGCGAGAAATACGCAGCGGTGTTCTCTAGAAAAGCCGGTAATTCAATTGTCGGCTTTTCCTCTCTCCTTCACAAACCCGACAGGATATGAGACATGATTACATACAGTAAACCATCTCATATCCCTTTTTTTTTTGCATATTCCACACTACTAATGTTAGTAGTGTGTATGTGCAACATTTGGGTGCTGTAGCTTGTAAAATAAAGGGTTAAATGGCGGAAAAAATTGGCGTGGGCTCCCGCGCAACTTTCTCCGCCAGATTGGTAAAGCCAGTGACTGAGGGCAGATATTAATAGCCTAGAGAGGGTCCATGGTTATTGGCCCCCCCCCCTGGCTACAAACATCTGCCCCCAGCCACCCCAGAAAAGGCACATCTGGAAGATGCGCCTATTCTGGCACTTGACCACTCTCTTCCCACTCCCTGTAGCGGTGGGATATGGGGTAATGAAGGGTTAATGTCACCTTGCTATTGTAAGGTGACATTAAGCCAGATTAATAATGGAGAGGCGTCAATTATGACACCATTATTCATTATTAATTATTAATTAATAATTATTATTATTGATTATCCATTATTAATCCAATAGTACGAAATGGTTAATCAAACACACACATTATTTACAAGTATTTTAATGAAATAAAGACACAGGGTGTTGTAATATTTTATTATACTGGTAATCCACCTGAAGACCCTCGTTCTGTAACAAACGAAAAACAAAACTCAACAATATCTCATACCTTCCGACGCTCAGGTCAAGTCCCACGAAGTAAATCCATCTGAAGGGGTTAAATCATTTTACAGCCAGGAGCTGTGCTAAAGCAGTGCTCGTGGCTGTAAAACCCCCGGGAATAAATGGATTGCAGGGGAATGACCTGTAGTTACCTTGAGATGCGGTGAGGCGCCCTCTGCTGGATGTCCTCATATGAACTCGAGCGTGGGAACTTTTACCAGGCTCCAGTTCATGAGGACATCCAGCAGAGGGCGCATCACCGCAACTCAAGGTAACTAAAGGTCATTCCCCTGCAATCCATTCATTCCCGGGGGTTTTACAGCCACGAGCACTGCTTTAGCAGAGCTCCTGGCTGTAAAATGATTTAACCCCTTCAGATGGATTTACTTTGTGGGACTTGACCTGAGCGTCGGAAGGTATGAGATATTGTTGAGTTTTTATTTTTCCTTTGTTACAGGACGAGGGTCTTCAGGTGGATTACCAGTATAATAAAATATTACAACAACCTGTGTCTTTATTTCATTAAAATACTTTGTAATAATGTGTGTGTGTTTTATTAACCATTTGGTACTATTGGATTAATAATGGATAGGTGACATAATTGACGCCTCTCCATTATTAATCTGGCTTAATGTCACCTTACAATAGCAAGGTGGCATTAACCCTTCATTAACCCATATCCCACCGCTACACGGGAATGGGAAGAGAGAGGCCAAGTGCCAGAATAGGCGCATCTTCCAGATGTGCCTTTTCTGGGGTGGCTGGGGGCAGATGTTTGTAGCCGGGGGGGGGCAATAACCATGGACCCTCTCCTGGCTATTAATATCTGCCCTCAGTCACTGGCTTTCCCACTCTGGCGGAGAAAATTGCGCCGGAGCCCACGCCAATTTTTTCCGCCATTTAACCCTTTATTTTACAAGCTACAGCGCCCAAATTTTGCACATACACACTATTAACATTAGAAGTGTGGAATATGCAAAAAAAAAAAGGATATGAGATGGTTTACTGTATGTAATCATGTCTCATATCCTGTCGGGTTTGGGAAGGAGAAATGAAAAGCCGGCAATTGAATTAGCGGCTTTTCACATATCTCGCGCTGAATTAAATATAAATACAGAATATATAAATATATGTGTCTCAATGACATATATATATATATATATATATATATATATACACACACATACTGTATATATGTTTTAACGAACATTTGAGCACATAAATCCATTAGATGTCTGTTTTGCAAGCCTGCAAGAAAATATCGCAGTACGGATGCCATACGGATTACTTATGGAGGATGCCATGCGCAAAATACGCTGACACACCCTGCCTACGGATGACATACGGATCACTATTTTTGGAACATTTCTGCGTATTACGGACGTAAAATACGGACCGTATTTTCATACGCTGAGTGTGATGCCGGCCTAAGGGCAAAGATATCCTGTAAGTCGGGGATCTCATAAAATTCTAAAAGACCTAGCAATCCCACTTCCAGCCCCCGCATGAGCTCATCAAGGGGAGGTGTGTGGATGTAACATTGATCTAATGAAAAGCTGAATTTGGGTTGTTGTATTTTACCTGTCCCGGAAGGTACAGCTTGCTGTGGTCCTGTCCATTTTTCTAAGGAGTACCTCCCTCCACTAAGCTCTGAGCCCCTTTGATGACACAGTTTTAGTAGTATTCTTTTGTTATTCCTTTTTATTTTATGAAATTGTATATATTGTATTGTTTATTCCCATTTTGTATCATCTTTGTATATTTTTATGAACACTGCCTATCTTTCTGGATTAAATATGTAAAATTTAATAGCTTTGTTCCTCTTATTCTGTAAACTGCACCCCTGAAGTCATACGATACCTGCAACGGGTGTCCTATCGACCTGTATAAACAACTAGTGGTGGCAGCTAGTGGCTCTTTGGTTATTGTGGAGCTGGCAGTAACCGTACCTGGGTGTATGGGTGTATATATTATATTATATATATATATATTCCATACTGTCACGATAATGTAAAATACCATAGCTGAGGGATTTTTGCTCAGGTGACCATGGTCCTGAGAGCATACAGCAGCTTTGACCCCCCTCTCTCTCTCCCCCCTGAATACAACAAACAAGCCCTATGGCAGAGACACTGGGTATCTTGAAGCTAGTGTGTGAGCAGGGTGACCAGTCCTGTAAAGCCACTAGTGGTCCCTACCCTCTCACTCAGGAATTCCTTTGTCTCCAGAGTCTAAAAACGTAAATATCTCTGAGATCAGTGCATGTCATTAACCAGCCCTTTAGTGATGTCACAAGCTGAGAAGTATAAGACACGATACTCTTAGCCCAGCCTTGAGTCGTGGCCCGGGAAGCAGCTAACAACAGCTCTTTAAGCTGTTTCCATGCATCTGGATGTATTTATCCTCTTAAGCCACAGGCCAGCCAAGATGATACCATGAAATAACCTGTAAGTTCTCCTTTCAATGTTAATCCTATTTTATTTTGTAATCTGTAATGTATATACGATTCGTCTCCTTTATAATATCCTTTTAATGTTTTGTAAGCACTGCCTAATTTTTAATGGAGTAAAATATTTAATTGCAAGCTTGTCTCTTCTGCTCTATACGACTGTGCGTCCTCTGAAGTGAATTGAACTACTGATTTGGGTTGGCTCCGGACCCGTTTAATCGGAGCTGGTGGCAGCATACTTGTTCTGTGCAATTGGGAATCTTTGCAGCGATGGCGGCGTTGATAATTATTGTTCCTGCCTGAGTGGGAGTAGTTATATTGCCCTCGCTGCAGTGTGTCCAATAGCCAGTACATAGCAGGCAGCCTTTCTAGGTGCAGTACCCTGTCTGACCTGAGGGTAAGGGAGCGCCAGAGAGCTGCAAGTTCCAAACCGGAACTGGGAAGTGGGATATAGATAAATCCCTTCAGAAGGAACCAGGGGCAACCAAACAACCCCGATTCGTGACAATGACAAATTGGTGTGAGTAGTGGCAATGATAAAGATATCCTCCCTGGGATCCCTGACGCATTGCTGGGATCCGTGACATAGTGTTAGCAGTCACGGTGTGAATCGTGACACATACGTTTGAATCAGATGTGTATATACAGTACCGTACGCTCACTGTGAGTTTTGGTCACGTCTGAGACATGGCAAAGGTCAGGTTTAATTCGTGGCACAGGTTAGGTCTCGTGATTGCCACAGGTCAGATGTGGTGGATGGCACAGGTCAGGTCTAGTGGATGACATGGGTCTGGTCTGGGGGGTGGCATGGGTCAGGTATGAGAAATGACACAGGTTGGGTTTGATTTGTGACACAGGTCAGATCTGGGGGGTGGCATGGGTCAGATCTGGGGGGGTGGCATGGGTCAGGTATGGGAAATGACACGTCAAGTCTGATACATGACACAGGTTGGGTTTGATTGGTGGTACAGGTCATTTCTAGGGGGTGGCACAGGTCATGTCTGAGAGGTGGCACAAGTCAGGTCTGAGGCTTGGTACAGGTCAGGTTTGATTCTTGGCAGAAGTCAGGGCTGGGGGTGGCACAGGTCAGGTCTCGGGAGTGGCACAGGTCAGGTCTGAGGCAGAGTACACAAATTGGATCTGAGGGTCTGCAGAATCCAGATGTCAGATCTTAAGGCTCGACATAGGCCATGTGTCAGATCTGCGAGTCGGCAGAGTCCAGATGTCAGATCTTAGGGTTCGGCAAAGTGCAGTTGTCAGATCTGAGGGTCGGCTGCATCCACATGTTAAACACATTGTGTGTGAAAGATCGCCCTCAAAAGATCCCTTGAGAAGACAGAATGGGGATGGGGACCTGAGAAGTTTTAGGTCTTCATTAACCTTATTAAAACCTTATTCTTCAGTATCACCCTCCACAGCCATTATTACACCATAGATTCAGAGTCCCACCATGGCCCCCTTCACCCTCTACTATACCACACCACTGAAGATGAATGTCCATGGACAGACATTTCTCACTCTCCTCACCTCGCACACTCAGGAAAGCTGAGGACACGGCGTCCCCGGCCATGAATGTCACCCTGCAGCTGTCCTCCGCCCTCAGGTTCTTCAGCAGAAGCAGATGTCTGCGGCCGTTCTCAAAGTAAACCATCTCCACGTTGTCGGAAGTCTTGGCCGGATCGTCATCCACCAGCCAGTTGTAGTTGTAGCACTCCGGCTTAGCCAAGTAGCACTCAAAGAGACCTTCTCCGCCCTCCAGAGCCTCCACGTTCTCCAGACCCTGCAGAATCTTATTCTTCTCTAGAGGAAAACAGAAACATCGACTCATCAGCCGAACCAACGGGAGCGTAATACACCGTACATTATAATGCATTGCTGACCTATGGTGACTGCATCGGAGTGTAATACACCGTACATTATAATGCATTGCTGACCTATGGTGACTGCACCCGAGCGTAATACACCGTACATTATAATGCATTGCTGACCTAAGGTGACTGCATCGGAGTGTAATACACAGCACATTATAATGCATTGCTGACCTAAGGTGACTGCACCGAGCGTAATACACCGTACATTATAATGCATTGCTGACCTATGGTGACTGCACCCGAGCGTAATACACCGTACATTATAATGCATTGCTGACCTATGGTGACTGCACCCGAGCGTAATACACCGTACATTATAATGCATTGCTGACCTATGGTGACTGCACCCGAGCGTAATACACAGCACATTATAATGCATTGCTGACCTATGGTGACTGCACCCGAGCGTAATACACCGTACATTATAATGCATTGCTGACCTATGGTGACTGCACCCGAGCGTAATACACCGTACATTATAATGCATTGCTGACCTAAGGTGACTGCACCGGAGCGTAATACACCGTACATTATAATGCATTGCTGACCTATGGTGACTGCACCCGAGCGTAATACACCGTACATTATAATGCATTGCTGACCTATCGTGACTGCACCCGAGCGTAATACACCGTACATTATAATGCATTGCTGACCTATGGTGACTGCACCCGAGCGTAATACACCGTACATTATAATGCATTGCTGACCTATGGTGACTGCACCCGAGCGTAATACACCGTACATTATAATGCATTGCTGACCTATGGTGACTGCACCCGAGTGTAATACACCGTACATTATAATGCATTGCTGACCTAAGGTGACTGCACCGGAGCGTAATACACCGTACATTATAATGCATTGCTGACCTATGGTGACTGCACCCGAGCGTAATACACCGTACATTATAATGCATTGCTGACCTATGGTGACTGCACCCGAGCGTAATACACCGTACATTATAATGCATTGCTGACCTATGGTGACTGCACCCGAGCGTAATACACCGTACATTATAATGCATTGCTGACCTAAGGTGACTGCACTGGAGTGTAATACAACGTACATTATAATGCATTGCTGACCTATGGTGACTGCACCGAGCGTAATACACCGTACATTATAATGCATTACTGACCTATGGTGACTGCACCCGAGCGTAATACACAGCACATTATAATGTATTACTGACCTAAGGTGACTGCACCGGAATGTAATACACTGTACATTATAATGCATTACTGACCTATGGTGACTGCACCGGAGCGTAATACACAGCACATTATAATGTATTACTGACCTAAGGTGACAGCACCGGAGTGTAATACACTGTACATTATAATGCATTGCTGACCTAAGGTGACTGCACCCGAGCGTAATACACAGCACATTATAATGTATTACTGACCTAAGGTGACAGCACCGGAGTGTAATACACTGTACATTATAATGCATTGCTGACCTATGGTGACTGCACCGGAGCGTAATATACAGCACATTATAATGTATTACTGACCTAAGGTGACTGCACCGGAGTGTAATACACTGTACATTATAATGCATTACTGACCTATGGTGACTGCACCGGAGCGTAATACACAGCACATTATAATGCATTACTGACCTAAGGTGACTGCACCCGAGCGTAATACACCGTACATTATAATGCATTACTGACCTAAGGTGACTGCATCGGAGTGTAATACACCGCACATTATAATGCATTACTGACCTATGGTAACTGCACCGGAGCGTAATACACAGCACATTATAATGTATTACTGACCTAAGGTGACAGCACCGGAGTGTAATACACCGCACATTATAATGCATTACTGACCTATGGTGACTGCACCAGAGCGTAATACACAGCACATTATAATGCATTACTGACCTAAGGTGACTGCACCGGAGTGTAATAGACCATACATTATCATGCATTACTGACCTATAGCGACGGCATGGGAGCGTAATACACCGTACATTATAATGCATTACTGACTGTTACGGAACCCCTCAGCACCCAGATTATGTTGTACAGTTATATGTATGTATAATAGTTTCCATGTGAGAGGCATGTCCCTAATGCATCAGCCTACAGGCTGCGTCCCTGGGCAGAGGGGACAAGATATCCCCCTTCTGACCTCTCCCACCTTTGTAATTCCCACAGTAAATATCGGCAGGCTCCGGCCACCTTCGGCTATTGTAATGTATGTCTGGCCTGCCGCTTTTCAATAGGCCCGCCCTCTGTATCTGTGTGATATATTCTGTGTCCTGTGAGTAAAGTGTTGTCATACTGGAAATACGTGGAGAAGCAGTGATCTTTTATATGCGCCCATGTAATCAAGGAACTCCAGTCAGAGTCCTTCATTCAGACTCCAGCTAAAGCAGAGTGGACCTCCTGAAATACGGGGTGGTACTAAAGAGGTACTCCAGCACGGTAGACCCCGTTACACTGGTGGCAGACAGCGGGATGTGATACCCCGTCTACAGGAGGAAAGGAATGAATGGAAAACAACTACCAGAAGTTAAAGAGGACTACATTAAAAGATCTGTGGAAGCCCGAGGGTTAATTGCCAGCAACAAAACAAAAGCGGATTTGATAGCAGCCATCATGGAACACGACAGTGCAGCGCCCCCCAATGTGAACGTGGAGGAGACTGAATTCCAGAGGGAGGTAAAGAACAGACTGGCGTTCTATGGCCCAAACCCTGCAGTAGAGATCATACGAGAGGAGATGGCTGATGTGCGTACTGATCTGAAGGAAAAGATGGCCGAGCGAACCAGGATAGAGCTAGCCAAGATGGAGATGGCAGAGCGGACCAAAGTGGAGCTGGCCAAGATGGAGATGGCAGAGCGGAGAGAGAAGATTCAGCGAGCAGGGGGAGATCTGGCCTCCGCCCAGGTACCTTCAACAGTAAGCCACAAAAAGATCCAGTATAATGCCTTCCGACAGTTGGGGGAGGCAGAGGAAGACATTGATGGCTTTCTGTAGGACTTTGAGCGGCAGTGTCCCCTTCATCAAGTGAAGCCGGAGGAACGAGTTCAGATTCTGGCCAGCAAGCTGACCGGCCGGGCAGCGGACGCTTATCGCACGGTACCTGATGAGGACTGTATGGACTATGAGCGGATCAAAGAAGTGATCTTGGCCCGGTATGTGCTGACACCAGAGGCATACCGCCAAAAGTTCCGCGGACTTATAAAACGCGTAACCGATACCCACGCTGAATGGGCCTGTAAATTACGGCGGTCACTGCTACAGTGGGTACAAGGGAGCCAAGCAACCACTAAGGAGGAGGTCCTCCAGCTCTTCTTGTTAGAACGATTCTTTAATGGACTAACCCCCGAGACACAGGGATGGCTTCGGGACAGGCGGCCCACGACTCTTGGGGAGGCCGCTCGTCTGGCCGATGAACATCATGATGCCAGGAGGCCTCAGTTGTCCGGATCAAAGATGGTCGCTAGGGGTCCGCCCATGGACCTGGAGGCCCCCAAACCACCGAAGATTGTAGGGGGACCAGCTAAAAACCTGCCCTACTACAGTCCCCCTGGGGCGCGATGCCACACCTGCCATCAGCTGGACCTCCTGCAAGACAATGTCCCAACCGGACTCAGCATACCCAGTGGCCAAAGGCGGGAACAGCTACCATCAGCCGGGCCGCTGTACACTGCTACCAAGGTGAAGCTGACCCGGCATTGGTGGCTACGACTAACCAGGGGGTGGAAGTGATGGAGGAAGTGCTGCATGAAGTAGACCCCGTGCAGGCAGCCCGGGCAGATAATAGACAACAGCATCGACAGGTCGTGTGGGTTAATGGGAAACGTATGCAGGGACTAAGAGATTCCGGAGCAACTTTGACCCTTGTGAGGCCTCATCTCGTCTGGGACCAAGAGAAGATGGACCGGACAGTGGCAGTCCGTGTAGCAGGGGGAGCCATACATCGACTGCCCACTGCCAGGATTCACGTGAACTGGGGAGTCGGGGGTGGCCTTGTCGAGGTCGGCTTGATGGAGGAATTGCCTGCAGACGTCTTGCTGGGAAATGACTTGGGGCCCATGTTGTCTGCCTTCTCGGTTGCCCCTCTGGCTGAGACATATCCTGTGACCACCCGGAGACAAGCTCGAGCTGCGGAGGCGGAATCACACCCTGAGGAGGCCCAGGTAAGACATCCCAGCCCTACACGTATTCCCATAGCCAGACACATTTCTTGGGCCACCCCAGCTGAATTTAAGAGGGAGTTACTTGAGGATCCTTCATTGGATCGATATCGTATAAAGGCACAGGAGGGGAGAGGGGTACTGGAAGGGGAACAGTTTGTATGGAAGCAGGGACTCCTCTACCGGATCACAGAGCAGCACCACACAGGGACGAACCCCACTATAAAACGACAGCTGGTAGTTCCCAAGAAGTATAGACAGGAGTTACTACGAATCTCTCATGACATACCCTTGGCAGGGCACTTCGGCGTCAGTCGCACCAGGCATCGTCTGACACAAATCTTCTTTTGGCCGGGGGTAACCTATGATGTTCGTCAGTACTGCCAGACCTGTGACAGTTGCCAGCGCATTGGCAAGAGGGGAGATCGATGCAAGGCCAAATTACGCCCCCTCCCCATTGTGGAGGAACCATTTAGCCGAGTAGCGGTCGATCTGATAGGGCCGTTAGCCAAACCCAGTCCGTCAGGGAAAAGGTATATAGTGACAGTGGTAGATTATGCCACACGGTATCCAGAGGCAGTTGCGTTACCTAACATACTGGCAGAGACGGTGGCGGCTGCCCTGCTCCAGGTTTTCTCACGGGTTGGATTTCCCCGGGAGATTATCTCGGACCAGGGTACCCAGTTTACAGCAGAGGTGACCAACCAACTGTGGAAGCTGTGCGGCGTCAAGTCCATAAGAAGCGCCCCGTACCACCCGCAAACCAATGGGTTGTGTGAACGCTTTAACGGGATGTTAAAACAACTCATTGAGACTTTTACCAGGACCTACAGGGACTGGGAGGGAGGAATTCTTGCCACACCTCCTGTTTGCCTATCGGGAGGTGCCCCAAGAATCCACGGGGTTCTCCCCGTTCGAACTGGTATACGGGTGGCGGGTAAGGGGACCCCTAGACTTAGTGCTAGAACACTGGGAAGGGTAGGGCATCATAGAAGGGGTACCTATTGTACCCCATGTGCTGGAATTCCGGGACTGCCTACAGGAGCTGACCCAGGCTGTACGTGGGAACATGCAGGTGGCCCAGAGGCGCCAGCGCGTATGGTACGATCGGAGGGCCAGAGAACGCACCTTGGAAATAGGACAGAAGGTCCTGGTGTTAGAGCCCACTAGGCAGAACAAGTTCCAAGCTGCATGGCAGGGGCCCTACCAAGTAGTGGGGAAAATAGCCGACACCATCTATAATGTCGCCGATTGTGACAACCCAAGGGTTATCCGCATGTTCCATGTGAATATGCTGAAGCCCTACCGGGAGCGCCCTGAAGAGGTAGTGGCCATCTGTGCACCTGAAGCAGAGGATTTAGCCGGACTCCCCTTGCCCGATGTCTTAGGGGAAAGGACTCTAAAACATGGGACCAGGTACACTGGGGTGAAGACCTAGGTCCCCGGGAGAGACAGCAGGCAGAGGCGTTGTTGAGGCAGCGGCAGAGGATGTTTTCGGGGAGACCAGGGAACACTCACCTGGCACAACACAAGGTTGAGACCCAGGATCAGAAACCCTTGCGACAACCCCCCTTCCGCGTCCCTGAGTCTGTACGAGAAGGAATGCGACAAGAGATACAAGAGATGTTGCGTTTAGGGGTCATTGAAGAGTCAGATAGTCCCTGGGCATCCCCCGTAGTGTTAGTGCCCAAGAAGGATGGAACTACACGGTTTTGTGTAGACTATCGTAAGCTCAATGAGAAAACGGTGACAGATGCGTATCCCATGCCGCGTGTGGATGAGTTGTTAGACCGGCTGGCGGGTGCAAAGTATTTGACAACTATTGATCCATGCAAAGGCTACTGGCAGATTCCCCTTAGTCCTGATGCTATTCCCAAGTCGGCATTTGTCACCCCGTTCGGCTTATTCCAGTTTCGAGTTATGCCATTCGGGATGAAGAATGCCCCGGCGACCTTCCAGAGGCTGGCTGACCGGCTTCTGGATGGTCTCCAGGACTAGGCTTGTGCCTACCTGGATGACATCGCCATCTACAGCGTGACATGGGAAGAGCATCTAAATCACCTAGAGACAGCGTTGGACAGGATCCACAAGGCCGGAATCACCCTGAACCCAAACAAGTGTCACGTGGGCAAAGCAGAGGTTCAGTATTTAGGGCATTGGGTGGGAAGTGGGAAACAGAGACCAGAACCAGCCAAGATTGAGACCATAGCCAAATGGCCCACCCCACGCACTAAAACCCAGGTCATGGCGTTTCTAGGGACAGCGGGGTATTACAGGAAATTCGTTCCCAATTACAGCAGCGTAGCCAAGCCCCTCACTGATCTGACCCGTAAGAACCAACCCCGCCAGGTAACCTGGACCCCAGAGTGTGAGGAAGCCTTCCGCCAGCTAAACGACGCCCTCACCAATACCCCTGTATTGGCCGCACCCGATCCAACTAAACGTTTCCTTGTTCACACAGACGCTTCTATGTTTGGATTGGGGGCAGTACTGAGCCAAGTCGGGCCGGACAGCCAAGAACACCAGGTAGCTTACCTGAGTCGGGAACTACTGCCCCGTGAAGTAAGCTATGTGGCCATCGAGAAGGAGTGCCTGGCGGTAGTATGGGCACTCATAAAGTTGCAACCATATTTGTATGGACGACAGTTTTCCCTCCTAATGGACCATAATCCCCTAGTCTGGCTTAATCGGGTCTCCAGAGACAACGCCAGATTACTGCGGTGGAGTTTAGCCCTACAACCTCTGGACTTCACCATCCACTACAGACCCGGCAAACAAAACGATAACGCCGATGGACTAAGTCGACAAACGGAACTTGTACCAACCCCATAAACTTCGGTCATCCCCAAACCGATCCGTTAAGGATCAGACTGTGTATGCCGATCGCGTCGCTGAAAAGGGGAGCCGTGTTACGGAACCCCCCAGCACCCAGAATATGTTGTGCAGATATATGTATGTATAATAGTTTCCATGTGAGATGCATGTCCCTAATGCATCAGCCCACAGGCTGCGCCCCTGGGCAGAGGGGACAAGATATCCCCCTTCTGACCTCCCCCACCTTTGTAATTCCCACAGTAAATATCGGCAGGCTCCGGCCACCTGCTGCTATTGTAATGTATGTCTGGCCTGCCGCTTTTCAATTGGCCTGCCCTCTGTATCTGTGTGTTATATATTCTGTGTGCTGTGAGTAAAGCGTTGTCACACTGGAAATACGTGGAGGAGCAGTGATATTTTATATGCGCCCATGTAAACAAGCAATTCCAGCCAGCGTCCTTCATTCAGACTCCAGCCAAAGCAGAGTGGACCTCCTGAAACACGGGGTGGTACTAAAGAGGTACTCCAGCACAGAAGACCCCGTTATATTGACCTATAGCGACTGCATCGGAGCGTAATACACCGTACATTATAATGCATTGCTGACCTATGGTGACTGCACTGGAGCGTAATATACCATACATTATAATGCATTACTGACCTATGGTGACTGCATCGGAGCGTAATACACTGTACATTATAATGCATTACTGACCTATGGTGACTGCACCGGAGTGTAATACACCGTATATTATAATGCATTACTGACCTATGGTGACTGCAACAGAGTGTAATACACCGTACATTATAATGTATTACTGACCTAAGGTGACTGCACCGGAGAGTAATAGACCATACATTATCATGCATTACTGGCCTATAGTGACTGCATCGGAGCGTAATAGACCGTACATTATAATGCATTACTGACCTATGGTGACTGCACCTGAGTGTAATACACCATAAATTATAATGCATTACTGACCTATGGTGACTGCAACAGAGTGTAATACACAGCACATTATAATGCATTACTGACCTAAGGTAACTGCACCAGAGCGTAACAGACCGTACATTGTAATGTATTACTGACCTAAGGTGACTGCACTGGAGCGTAATAGACCATACATTATCATGCATTACTGACCTATGGTGACTACACCGGAGCGTAATACACCTTACATTATAATGCATTACTGACCTAAGGTGACTGCACCGGAGTGTAATATACCGTACATTATAATGTATTACTGACCTAAGGTGACTGCACCGGAGCGTAATACACCATACATTATAATGTATTACTGACCTAAGGTGACTGCACCAGAGCGTAATACACCATACATTATAATGTATTACTGACCTAAGGTGACGGCACCGGAGCGTAACAGACCGTACATTATAATGCATTGCTGACCTATGGTGACTGCACCCGAGCGTAATACACAGCACATTATAATGTATTACTGACCTATGGTGACTGCATCGGAGCGTAATACACCGTACATTATAATGCATTACTGACCTAAGGTGACTGCACCGGAGTGTAATATACCGTACATTATAATGTATTACTGACCTAAGGTGACTGCACCGGAGCGTAATACACCATACATTATAATGTATTACTGCCTAAGGTGACTGCACCGGAGCGTAATACACCATACATTATAATGTATTACTGACCTAAGGTGACGGCACCGGAGCGTAACAGACCGTACATTATAATAATAATAATAATAATAATAATTTTATTTATATAGCGCCAACATATTCCGCAGCGCTTTACAACTTATAGAGGGGACTTGTACAGACAATAGACATTACAGCATAACAGAAATCACAGTTCAAAACAGATACCAGGAGGAATGAGGGCCCTGCTGCTCGCAAGCTACAAACTATGAGGAAAAGGGGAGACACAAGAGGTGGAGGAAAAGGGGAGACACAAGAGGTTATAATGCATTGCTGACCTATGGTGACTGCACCCGAGCGTAATACACAGCACATTATAATGTATTACTGACCTATGGTGACTGCACCCGAGTGTAATACACCATACATTATAATGCATTACTGACCTATGGTGACTGCACCGGAGAGTAATACACCATACATTATAATGTATTACTGACCTATGGTGACTGCACCGGACCGTAATAGACCGTACATTATAATGCATTGCTGACCTAAGAAGACCCTGTAATGGACGTAGTGACAAAGGGTCAGACTCAGACCAGACAGTAGGCTCAACTGTAAGGGAGTCTCACGGCCGCACAAACCAGTGGAGGCGGTCAGGGAGAGAATGGTCTGGAAAAAGGGCAACTCTACGAGAGGAGGTGACGGAGTCAGGTGATACATTGTTCCAAAAAGGTTCAGTGACAAGGCCCAATTTTGACATACGGGTGTACTATCAAAGGCGACCAAGAATGGTCTCTGGTCGGGTAATGGAAGGTGCCAAGCCCCTCAGCTTTAGGCTGAGGGGGGAGTTATGTAAGGAGGCTAATGGCCGTGTAATCAATGGGAGGTATGTGTCGCAGAAATGGCTGCTCCTTGCGATGCAACCCGTAGTATTTTGCTTTAGTGCACGTGAGCACTAAGATGTCGTCTGGGTCAGGTTTGTGGGTAGCTATGAGAGATGGGCGGGTCTGGCTACCTATATACTTCCCCTGTGGGTGTGGTTGTGGTTAGTTTATGTAATAGAGGCTGTTTGGCACAGGGGCTGTGCCTGGAGGAGTGGAAACCTCCATGGTCTGTGTGCAGAGAGGGAGAAGTCTTCCTGTGTATGTGGCTCCAGACCGAGCCTGAATGCTGGACACTACCCCAGCCTGTGTGCCTACAGGCCTGAGGGAGCAGGGTCCTGCCAGGACCTGTGTGAAGTCAGGGTCATGTGACCTGGCCATGTGAGTTAGGGGTTGTAGTGTCTTGGGAGAGCAGAAACTCCCACATCGCTCTTGGATGAGCTAGAGGACTGTGCTACGGACACTGATGTTTTGCTTTTGCCTGGCCTAAAGGCTATTTTTTCCTTTCTGTTGGTGCTTCTCGGGTTATGAAGCAAATAAACCCATATGGATTTTGAAAGGAACGTGCCTCCTGTTTTCCTCCTGATGCACCTGAGTACAATCCCTACACAAAATACATTCAGACAGCCAAGAGATCCAGACAGCCAAGTGATCCAGAGATCCAAAGAATCATAGACTTTTTGCAAAACCACAGCCAGGAACACTCTACATGAGAGCAGCCAAGACATCATGGCTCCATCACGAGAGACACAGATTTGTCACTCTACAGGATGCCAGCTTAGGGATCATGGCCCCGGCTGAAAAAATACAGATCTGCTCCATTGACCATCACTGAACCCATGGATACGTTTAAGGCAGTCAGGATTTGGACCCATCGGTCATCTGGCTCTATGGAGATGTTCGGAGAAGCCAGGTTGGGACCCTCCGGTCACCTGGTCTTGTACCTCAATTGACTGCCAGCTTCCTAAGTTAGCCCTGGAAGCTCTGAAGTTACAGCGGCTCTTATGTCATTGAATCAGCGGAAGGGTGAGACTCTAATTTTCACCATGTTGGGTATTTTCCTGGGACTGTTCTATTTGTTATTTGCCTGTTTGGTAGTTCAATAAAGTATTGCCGCACTGTTTTACCCTCACCCCGTATTGTTTGATTAGTTTTATGCCCACGAGAAAAGGAGAGCGGGCATTTGGTGGGCTGATCCTAGTCCATGTGGTTTTGGCTAGCGGATTAGACCACCTGCTGGGGGGTCAGCAGATGTCTCCAGCTTTGTTCCTCTTACTCTTCACACCAGACTCTGAAGCCTCGTGAGGCCCCACGTTACCAGTAATGTCCAATTGGCCAGTAATAAAAGATTGATGGCAGCAAGTTTAGTTTGGTTATTGCAGGGATTGGCAATGATCATTCTGAAGTATATGTGGTGGAATTGGACGTGTATACACTGCACATTCACTGAAAAGTGCCCAATAACCACCTTGTAGTGAATGCAGCAGTGGCCTTGTCCATCATTTATCAGTCAATTACCTGAAGGGTCCTGATTATTGGAGTTCAACAGAGTAAGTGACCTACTGATAAATGCCATCATCTGCGTCCAGTCACCCAGCAAACATCAGGTGGCGGCAGCTGGAGGAGTAGTGAGCTGCAGCTGTACCATGGAGCCAAAGACAACTAAAAATACAGAGCATAAAGAGGTAACACACTGAGCGGCTGTGGGAAATGATGAGTTTTGGTGACTGTGGAAGTAGCATTAGCATACACTGTGTTTCCCCCTGGTTGTGTTCATAGAGAGAGTCCTGATACATGCAGACAAGATGGCAGGCAGAAGCCAGAAAAGGATAAAGATCAGTAGAAAAAGTCAGCAGACTAGAAGGCTTGTAAGTAAGGGGTAACACTTGCCACCTAGGGTGCCACCCCAGTAGTTAGGTCTATAGAGGAACATGTAAGAAGCTCTAGCCTGCACTATAGTGGTTTCAGTGAGCCCCAGAAGGAATAGATAAGCTGTCCTGGATGAGACAGCTGCCATTACAGAGAGAAGGTGAGGATTGCCACAGGAAGAAGCAGAGATGATTAATCCTGACTGTGAGAATCAGCCCACAGAAGTGTTTAAAGCCTAAGGGTACCGTCTCACAGTGGCACTTTGATCGCTACGACGGTACGATCCGTGACGTTCCAGCGATATACATACGATCTCGCTGTGTCTGACACGCTACTGCGATCAGGGACCCCACTGAGAATCGTACGTCGTAGCAGATCGTTTGAAACTTTATTTCGTCGCTGGATCTCCTGCTGTCATCGCTGGATCGTTGTGTGTGACAGCGATCCAGCGATGTGTTCGCTTGTAACCAGGGTAAACATCGGGTTACTAAGTGCAGGGCCGCGCTTAGTAACCCGATGTTTACCCTGGTTACCATTGTAAATGTAAAAAAAACCAAACAGTACATACTCACATTCCGGTGTCACGTCCCTCGCCGTCAGCTTCCCGCACTGACTGACTGCCGGCCGTAAAGTAAAAGCAGAGCACAGCGGTGACGTCACCGCTGTGCTGTGCTTTACGGCCGGCGCTGACACAGTCAGTGCGGGAAACTGACGGCGAGGGCCGTGGCAGACACCGGAATGTAAGTATGTAGTGTTTTTTTTTACATTTACAATAGTAACCAGGGTAAACATCGGGTTACTAAGCGCGGCCCTGCGCTTAGTAACCCGATGTTTACCCTGGTTACCCGGGGACTTCGGCATCGTGTGTGACAGCTCTCCAGCGACCACACAACGACTTACCAACGATCACTGCCAGGTCGTATCGCTGGTCGTGATCGTTGGTAAATCGTTTAGTGTAACGGTACCCTTAGTGTCAAGAAAATTAGCCCATCAAAGACCGCCAGATACAGTAGTGTTCACAATACCAGCTGTCCAATATGACTGATTTACAAGTTGGTGCAGTAGATTCTAAGAAAACCACCAGACTCCGCATTCATGATCTGCAGGTTTCTGAGTCTGTGTATTAGAATACTTAATTGAAAGGAGAAAGTGTTCACAATAATATCAGTGTGGAGATCAATCAGTGCTGTCTATGATTCTGTGAAGATACAGGGGTGAATCCGGTGGCCTTTATCTAAGGGTGAAGCCAGGACATGTACATGCATTTCTCCTGGAAAGCCTGAGAAATATGGGAGACATTATTCAGAAGAACAGCGGACTTTGATTAAAAAGTTGATTGGAGTAGGTAAAACTTATAAAGAAGTGCAGACAGTGATCGGCCGTGCAGCTAAAAGGATCTCCAATGCTTTATAATGAAAGCCAAACAGGAGAGAATGATGAAAGTAAAATTGTTCTTTTTTGCCCAAGGGCTTCAGACAGTTCATCAGACGACCCCCAAACTCTACATTCAAGCCACAGAACCCTCTGCACACAGTGAAGCATGGTGGTGAAGCATCATGATATGGGAAGGTTTCTCTTCCTATGGTACCGGACTTATTTACCCCATGCCAGGGATCATGGACCGGACCATATATTACAATACTTAAAGAGATCAAGTTGCCTTACGCTGAAGAGAACATGTCCTTGATATGGGGGTTTCAACAAGACAATGACCCTAAACACACCAGTAAACAAGCAAAATCTTGGTCGAACAAAATGACCTCCAGCAGGCCACAAATGTGCATGTGTCTGCACAAATGGTTAGAAACGGACTCCATGAGGATGGTCTGAGTGCCCGATGTCCACAGATGGGAGTTGTGCTCACAGCCCAACACTGTGCAGGACACTTGGCATTTGCCACAGAACACCAGGATTGGCAAACTCACCACTGGCGCCCTGTGCTCTTCACAGATGAAAGAAGGTTCACACTGAGCACATGTGACAGACGTGACAGTCTGGAGACGCCCTGGAGAGCGATCTGCTGCCCGCAACATCCTTCAGCTTGACCGGTTTGGCAGTGGGTCAGTAATGGTGTGGGGTGGCATTTCTTTGGAGGGCCGCACAGCCCTCCATGTGCTCTCCAGAGGTAGTCTAACTGCCATTAGGTACCGAGATGAGATCCTCAGACCCCTTGTGAGACCATATACTGGTGCAGTTGGCCCTGGGTTCCTCCTAATGCAGGACAATGCCAGACCTCATGTGGCTGGAGTGAGTCAGCAGTTCCTGCAAGATGAAGGCATTGAAGCTATGGACTGGCCCACTCGTTCCCCAGACCTGAATCCGATTGAACACATCTGGGACATCATGTCTCGCTCCATACACCAACTTCACGTTACACCACAGACTGTCCAGGAGTTGGCGGATGCTTTAGTCCAGGACTGGGAGGAGATCCCTCAGGAGACCATCCGCCGCCTCATCAGGAGCATGCCCAGGCGTTGTACAGTAGGGAGGTCATACAGGCACATGGATACCACACACACTACTGAGCATCATTTCCTTGTCTTGAGGCATTTCCACTGAAGTTGGATCAGCCTGTCATTTGATTTTCCACTTTGATTTTGAGTATGATTCCAACTCCAGACCTCCGTGGGATATTAGTTGTGATTTACGTTGATGATTTTTAGGTTTCATTGTTCTGAACACATTCCACTATGTAATGAATAAAGATTTACAACTGGAATATTTCATTCAGTGATATCTAGGATGTGGGATTTTAGTGTTCCCTTTATTTTTTTGAGCAGTGTACCTACAGGCCGAGCGCCTGTGGAGAAAATCTAATCTACCCGAAGATTTCATCCATTATAAGTTTATGCTCAAAACATCTATGCCTATGCCTAGTCTATGCCTGATGAAGAGACCTGTGTAGTCTCGAAAGCTGCAATTTGTTACCATCTTTTCAGTTCGCCCATTAAAAGGTATCAACCACTGAGGACTCTCAGTTCTAAATATTTTTCTATCCACTGGCTAACACGGTACCAAGATATTTATCTTTCCTGCTTAAAACATACAACTCTGCCCTTCAACTCTCCAAACAAACCTATTTCAACACTCTCATCACCTCACTGTCCAATAACCCTAAACTTCTCTTTGACATTTTTCATTCCCTACTCAACCCAACAGTGCAGGCCCCAACCACAGATCTCCGCACTGACGATCTGGCCAATTACTTCAAAGAAAAAATTGACCATATCTTACAGGAAATTATCTCCCAATCCCCTCATACCATGCACTGTCCTCCCTCCCCCAATACATCTAGCTCACTCTCTGACGTTGAACCAGTCACAGAAGTACTCAGGCGCCTTGCATCTTTTCGCCCAACCACTTGCACTTGTGACCCCATTCCGTCACATCTCCTCCAGTCCCTTTCCCCGGCTGTCACCTCTCACCTAACAAAAATATTCAACTTCTCTCTCTCTTCTGGTATTTTTCCCTCCTCATTTAAGCATGCCATCATACATCCATTACTTAAATAACCATCCCTCGACCAAAACTGCGCCGCTAACTATAGACCTGTCTCTAATCTTCCCTTCATCTCTATATGTTATGACCTGGTGGTTAAGAGGCCACACTGATATGACCTGGTGGCTAAAACGCAACATGGGATGAGCTCTGAGAAGGTGGTATCTCTACTGACCGCAGTCCCTAATCCTAACAACAACACTAGTAATAGCCGTGAGATGTTCCTGACTCTCCCTAGACACCTCTTCACAGCCTAAGAACTAACTACCCCTAAAGAAGGAAATAGAAAGCTATCTTGCCTCAGAGAAAACCCCAAAAGGAAAGACAGCCCCCCACAAATATTGACTGTGAGTGAAGAGGGAAATGACGTACACAGAAATGAAATCAGATTTCAGCAAAGGAGGCCAATACTAAACTTGATAGACAGAGAGAAAAGAAAACTGTGCGGTCAGTATTAAAAACTAAAAAATCCACGCAGAATTTACAAAAATGAACTCCACGCCGACTCACGGTGTGGAGGGGCAAATCTGCTTCCCCAGAGCTTCCAGCTAGCCTGAATATGACATAGTGACAAGCTGGACAAAAAGAGACATATTTGCAGAGCAATAGAGTCCAAGCAATTACATAGTTATTAAGGTTGAAGGAAGACTTTAAGTCCATCTAGTTCAACCCATAGCCTAGCATGCCCTAACATGGACAAAATTGGACAAACAAAAACTAGCAAAAACTTATCTTTTGCTGACAAGGACTGGCCATATGAGAAATCCAAGGAGAGAACCAAATCCAACCAAGAACATTGACAGCTGGCATGAACTAAAGCCCAGAGCAGGTTTAAATAACAAACCCAGGCAAGGCGATTAGTGAAGGCAGCTGCCACAGCTACCTAAAGGAGCAGCAGTTCCACTCGAAACCACCAGAGGGAGCCCAAGGGCAGAACTCACAAAAATACCATTAGCAACCACAGGAGGGAGCTCCAGAATGGAATTCACAACAGTACCCCCCCCTTGAGGAGGGGTCACCGAACCCTCACTAGAGCTCCCAGGCCGATCGGGACGAGCCAAATGGAAAGCACGAACCAAATCGGCAGCATGAACATCGGAGGCAACAACCCAAGAATTATCCTCCTGGCCATAACCCTTCCACTTGACCAGATACTGAAGCTTCCGCCTCGAAAAACGAGAATCCAAAATCTTCTCCACCACATATTCCAATTCCCCCTCAACCAACACCGGAGCAGAAGTATCATCGGAGGGAACCATAGGTCCCACATATCTCCGCAACAAGGATCTATGGAACACATTATGAATGGAAAAGGAAGCTGGAAGGGCCAAACGAAAAGACACCGGATTGATAATTTCAGAAATCTTATAAGGCCCAATAAAGTGAGGCTTGAACTTAGGGGAAGAAACCTTCATAGGAACATGACGAGAAGACAACCAGACCAAATCCCCAACATGAAGCCGGGGACCAACACACCGACGACGGTTAGCAAAACGTTGAGCCTTTTCCTGAGACAACGTCAAATTGTCCACCACATGAGTCCAAATTTGCTGCAACCTGTCCACCACAGAATCCACACCAGGACAGTCAGAAGGCTCAAGCTGCCCTGAAGAAAAACGAGGATGAAAACCAAAATTACAAAAGAAAGGCGAAACCAAGGTAGCCAAACTAGCCCGATTATTAAGGGCAAACTCGGCCAACGGCAAAAAGGTCACCCAATCATCCTGATCAGCAGACACGAAGCATCTCAAATAGGTTTCCAAGGTCTGATTGGTTTGCTCCGTTTGGCCATTTGTCTGAGGATGGAACGCTGAAGTAAAAGACAAATCAATGCCCATTCTAGCACAAAAGGACCGCCAAAACCTAGAAACGAACTAGGAACCTCTGTCAGACACAATATTCAGATTCTTATGATCAGTCAAGGCCACCACGCGATGCTTGGCTCCCTCAAGCCAATGTCGCCAATCCTCAAATGCCCACTTCATAGCCAACAACTCCCGATTGCCGACATCATAATTACGCTCAGCAGGCGAAAACTTTCTGGAGAAGAAAGCACATGGTTTCATTAAAGAGCCATCAGAATTTCTCTGAGACAAAACGGCCCCTGCCCCAATCTCAGAAGCATCAACCTCAACCTGAAAAGGGAGAGAAACATCTGGCTGACGCAACACAGGGGCAGAAGTAAAACGACGCTTAAGCTCCTGAAAGGCCTCAACAGCCGCAGAGGACCAATTCATCACATCAGCGCCCTTCCTCGTCAAATCGGTTAGAGGCTTCACCACACTAGAAAAATTAGCAATAAAGCGGCGATAAAAATTGGCAAAGCCCAAAAATTTCTGAAGGCTCTTTACAGATGTAGGTTGCGTCCAATCATGAATGGCCTGGACTTTAACAGGGTCCATTTCAATAGCCGAGGGAGAAAAAATGAAACCCAAAAAGAAACCTTCTGAACTCCAAAGAGGCACTTAGACCCCTTCACAAACAACGCATTAGCACGAAGGACCTGAAATACCATCCTAACCTGCTTCACATGAGACTCCCAATCATCGGAGAAAACCAAAATATCATCCAAATATACAATCATGAATTTATCCAGATAATTCCGGAAGATATCATGCATAAAGGACTGAAATACCGATGGAGCATTAGAGAGCCCGAATGGCATCACAAGATATTCAAAATGGCCTTCGGGCGTATTAAATGCTGTTTTCCATTCATCACCTTGTTTAATACGCACGAGATTATACGCCCCTCGAAGGTCGATTTTAGTAAACCAACTGGCACCCGTAATCCGAGCAAACAAATCAGAAAGTAAAGGTAAAGGGTACTGGAATTTGACAGTGATCTTATTGAGAAGGCGATAATCTATACAGGGTCTCAAGGAGCCATCACGGTGTGGAGGGGCAAATCTGCTTCCCCAGAGCTTACAGCTAGCCTGAATATGACATAGTGACCAGCTGGACAAAAAGAGACATATTTGCAGAGCAATAGAGTCCAAGCAATTGGACAAACAAAAACTAGCAAAAACTTATCTTTTGCTGACAAGGACTGGCCATATGAGAAATCCAAGGAGAGAACCAAATCCAACCAAGAACATTGACAGCTGGCATGAACTAAAGCCCAGAGCAGGTTTAAATAACAAACCCAGGCAAGGCGATTAGTGAAGGCAGCTGCCACAGCTACTTAAAGGAGCAGCAGTTCCACTCGAAACCACCAGAGGGAGCCCAAGGGCAGAACTCACAAAAATACCATTAGCAACCACAGGAGGGAGCTCCAGAACGGAATTCACAACACTATACTCCTGGAACACCTGGTCCACTCCCGTCTTATCCGCTATCTCTCAGATAACTCTCTTCTCGACCCTCTTCAATCTGGCTTCCGCTCTTTACACTCTACTGAAACTGCCCTCACTAAAGTCTCTAATGACCTACTAACAGCTAAATCTAATGGTCACTACTCCATGCTAATTCTCTTGGATCTCTCTGCAGCATTCGACACTGCGGATCATCAGCTCCTCCTCACTATGCTCCGCTCCATCGGCCTCAAGGACCCCTTTCTCTCCTGGTTCTCCTATCTCTCTGACCGCTTCTTCACTGCATCTTTTGCTGGTTCCTCCTCCTCTCATCTTCTCCTTACTGTTGGGGTTCCTCAAGGATCAGTCCTAGGCCACCTCCTCTTCTCTTTGTATACTGCCCCTATTGGACAAACAATCAGCAGATTTGGGTTCCAGTACCATCTCTATGCTGATGACACCCAATTATACACTTCTTCTCCTGATATCACGCCTTCCTTCTTAGAAAACACCAGTGATTGTCTTACCGCTGTCTCTAACATCATGTCCTCCCTCTATCTGAAACTGAACTTGTCAAAAACTGAACTCCTCGTGTTCTCTCCCTCTACTAACCTACCTTTGCCTGACATTGCCATCTCCGTGTGCAGTTTCACCATTACTCCAAAGCTACATGCCCGCTGCCTTGGGGTCATACTTGATTCCGAGCTTTCATTCACCCCCCACATCCGATCACTGGCTCGCTCTTGTTATCTGCACCTCAAAAACATTTCAAGAATTCGACCTTTTCTGACTTTCAACTGTGCAAAAACTCTTACTGTCTCACTTATTCATTCCCGTCTGGACTATTGTAACTCTCTACTAATCTGTCTCCCTCTTACCAAACTCTCCCCTCTCCAATATGTCCGGAATGCTGCTGGCAGGATTATATTCCTCACCAACCGTTACACTGATGCCTCTACCTTGTGCCAGTCATTACACTGGCTACCCATCCACTCCAGAATCCAGTACAAAACTACTACCCTCATCCACAAAGCACTCCATGGCTCAGCACCACCCTACATCTCCTCTCTGGTCTCAGTCTACCACCCTACCCGTGCCCTCTGTTCTGCTAATGACCTGAGGTTAGCATCCTCAATAATCAGAACCTCCCACTCCCGTTTCCAAGACTTTTCACGTGCTGCGCTGATTCTTTGGAATGCACTACCTAGGTTAATATGATTAATCCCCACAGTATTAAGCGTGACCTAAAAACTCATTTGTTCAGACTGGCCTACCGCCTCAATGCATTAACCTAACCATCCCTGTGTGGCCCATTCAAAAAAATGAAACCATAATCAGGTTCCTCACATCATGTTCTCATACACTTTATGCAGTTAATAGCCCTCTGTGTCTGTACTGCTACATACTTAGGCAGTTAACTGGTTCATGCAGCTTTACATGAACACTCGAGCCTTACACTATGGCTGGTCCAAATAACTAAAGCAATTGTCACCATCCACCTCTCGTGTCTCCCCTTTTTCCTCATAGTTTGGAAGCTTGCGAGCAGCAGGGCCCTCACTCCTCTTGTATCTGGTGATTGGGGCCCTCACTCCTCTTGTATCTGGTGAGCAGGGCCCTCACTCCTCTTGTATCTGGTGAGCAGGGCCCTCACTCCTCTTGTATCTGGTGATCGGGGCCCTCACTCCTCTTGTATCTGGTGAGCAGGGCCCTCACTCCTCCTGTATCTGGTGATCGGGGCCCTCACTCCTCCTGTATCTGGTGATCGGGGCCCTCACTCCTCCTGTATCTGGTGATCGGGGCCCTCACTCCTCCTGCATCTGGTGATCAAGGCCCTCACTCCTCCTGTATCTGGTGAGCAGGCCCCTCACTCCTCTTGTATCTGGTGAGCAGGGCCCTCACTCCTCCTGCATCTGGTGAGCAGGCCCCTCACTCCTCTTGTATCTGGTGATCGGGGCCCTCACTCCACCTATATCTGGTGATCGGGGCCCTCACTCCTCTTGGTATCTGGTGATCGGGGCCCTCACTCCTCTTGTATCTGGTGATCGGGGCCCTCACTCCTCCTGTATCTGGTGATCGGGGCCCTCACTCCTCTTGTATCTGGTGATCGGGGCCCTCACTCCTCTTGTATCTGGTGAGCAGGGCCCTCACTCCTCTTGTATCTGGTGAGCAGGGTCCTCACTCCTCTTGTATCTGGTGATCGGGGCCCTCACTCCACCTATATCTGGTGATCGGGACCCTCACTCCTCTTGTATCTGGTGATCGGGGCCCTCACTCCTCTTGTATCTGGTGAGCAGGGTCCTCACTCCTCCTGTATCTGGTGATCGGGGCCCTCACTCCTCCTGTATCTGGTGATCGGGGCCCTCACTCCTCTTGTATCTGGTGAGCAGGGTCCTCACTCCTCCTGTATCTGGTGATCGGGGCCCTCACTCCTCCTGTATCTGGTGATCGGGGCCCTCACTCCTCTTGTATCTGGTGGTCGGGGCCCTCACTCCTCTTGTATCTGGTGATCGGGGCCCTCACTCCTCTTGTATCTGGTGATCGAGGCCCTCACTCCTCTTGTATCTGGTGAGCAGGGTCCTCACTCCTCTTGTATCTGGTGAGCAGGGCCCTCACTCCTCTTGTATCTGGTGATCGGGGCCCTCATTCCTCTTGTATCTGGTGATCGGGGCCCTCACTCCTCTTGTATCTGGTGAGCAGGGTCCTCACTCCTCTTGTATCTGGTGAGCAGGGCCCTCACTCCTCTTGTATCTGGTGATCGGGGCCCTCACTCCTCTTGTATCTGGTGAGCAGGGCCCTCACTCCTCCTGTATCTGGTGATCGGGGCCCTCACTCCTCTTGTATCTGGTGAGCAGGGTCCTCACTCCTCCTGTATCTGGTGATCGGGGCCCTCACTCCTCCTGTATCTGGTGATCGGGGCCCTCACTCCTCTTGTATCTGGTGGTCGGGGCCCTCACTCCTCTTGTATCTGGTGAGCAGGGTCCTCACTCCTCTTGGTATCTGTTTTGATCTGTGATTATTGTTATGCTGTAATGTCTATTGTCTGTACAAGTCCCCTCTATAATGTAAAGCACTGCGGAATATGTTGGCGCTATATAAATAAAAATTATTATATTATTATTGTGAGTTTGTAAAGACAAATGCAGACGTTGCTGTTTATTAGAGCGGCCCAATGATCATTTTTTTTGTTATTTTCTATAAAGTAGTTAAAAAATATATACATTTCTGTTCATATTGTGAAAACAGTGTGCAATGTTCCCAATGCAGGAAATAAAAACTAGTATGAAGATTAGGCTTCAAGTGTGCAAAGTGCCAAATTAAAAATACAGCAGGGTACTGCTGCGAGGAAAGGTGACAATGAGAAGGGGCCTTAGCCAACCCTGTAGATATGTGCTGTGCTGCACTATGAAGGAGACAAAGAGATTTTGTCCATGTGAAGGAAGTGATGCTGAGGTGCTTGCCAGCAGATTCTCGGAAGCACCAGCAAAGTATCGCCAATGTTAGCTCATTGACCAGCTGTCTACCTCTGTTCATCATGTCAGCATAACATGCTCCCGGGCCCCAATGGTAACATTTAATCCCATCCCCATCTACTGAAAGTTAGTTATAATACTATGGGGTGTGGCTGTCCCCTCTCCACCCTTGCTTATAATACAGATCAGAGTGCAGTCACCTGTCAATAAAATGTAGATTGAAAACATCACTGCCCAGTTTTGACAACCAATGACACCACCAAATCACTAGAATCATTATAATTATTAGATTCATCTACAAAATGTATATCCTGTGTGGTAGTTCAACTCACTTGGCGGTACATGGATGTAGAAAATTGGAACACTGTCTCTTTAAATCTTCAGTTGGTTCATTATATGGTATCATTTGCCCTTCAGGCAAAAACAGGAAAACAACAAAGATAAGAAAATGCTGTAACAGAGTGCTCATGTCTGCGGGTTGCAGATCACAGGTTCAGTCTTTCCTCCTCAGGACACAAGCCACTGGAGAATCCTCTCTCCAGTCCTGCTGAACAAAGACTGCCTCTGAAGCTCGCCTATTTAAGCCGCAGACCATGTGACTCCTTCTCCCATGTGACTGAACATCTAACTGTGACATCACATAGGTTGTCAACACACAGCGGTGCCGGGTTTGCAGGTGGAGAGACGGTGGACAACCTCCCACCCGCTCTATGATTGTCCACATAAAAACCAGCCCATTTATGCAACATAGCTTAAACCACGCAACACGTAGCGTGCTGGAGGAAAATACTCTGGGTTTTACATCACTGATCCAATTAACCGTAGTGACACATATCTCCCATCCAGTACTTTACCATTGACTTTTTCACATGTCCCCCCTCTGCCCAAAGCCGGGGGTTTTGGCACCTCCACTCGCTAAGCGGGGATAAGCACTAGCATGCGGTCCCCAGGCTGAATGATTATACACCCTTGCCTATGCCTCCCATGCCTGGATGGGTATTACTTTCACCATCCTCTCCTGTAACTGGACAACATGCTCTATGACACTCCAGTGTAACGAGACTCAGCTTCCCACATTTCCTTGGCGATGTCCAGGAGTCCTCACAGATGTTGACTATACAGCAGCTTGAAGGGTGAGAAGCCAGTAGAGCAAGGGTGGGGAACCTCAGGCCTCAGGGCCATTTACAGCCATCGATGACCTTTTATCAGGTCCCCGAGCAGATTCTCAGGGACCGCATTCTTGGGCAAGGAGCTGTATTTTGATTGCCACAAGCTCATTAATTTCTTCTTGCTCTGTTAGCACACACATGCAGTGTTCAATACTGAACATTGAAGGGCATGCAATGAAAGATTACGTCCTGAAACCAGTGCCAGAGTCAGTATGTACTTTGTGGGCGGAGTTTGTACGGCCCCCGAAGGATGGTATAAATATCCAAATGGCCCTTGGCAGAAAAAAAGATTCCCAACCCCTGCAGTAGAGGTTTGAGGAACTTCTCTGATGGAGAAGAGCAAAAACGGAAGCAGATAGTCCCAGTCTCGACCGTCTGTCTCAATGACCTTCTTGAACATCGACTTTAAGGTCTTATTGAAGCGCTCTACTAGGCCATCTGTCTGTGGATGATAGACTGAGGTTTGTAGCTGGGCAATCTGAAGGACCATACACAACTCCCTCATTACCTTGCTCATGAAAGGAGTTTTCTGGTCTGTCAAAATCTCCTTCGGCAGACCCGTCCGTACAAAAATATGGACAAGTTCCCTGGCCATAGCCTTGGTCAAAGAGTTTCTTAATGGTACTGCTTCAGGGTTTCTGGGTTGCATAGTCCATGACCACTAAGATGTATTGGTGTTCTCATGCAGATTTAACTAGAGGACCCACTAGATCCATGGCAATCCTCTCAAATGTGACCTCTATCACAGGTAACAGAACTAGGGGACTTCAGAAGTGAGTAGAGCCGAGCCAAAATTTTCCCCAGAAACTCCCAGATCAGGAACCTCGGATTAACTGGCCACGGTCTCGCCCTCGTCACTCGCCAGTACACACAAGGGAAACTCCTCCACTTCTGAGTGCAACGGGGGATTTATCAGGGTTGGGTTGGCTTCTGTTTGATTCACTTAGCGTCCCCGCCTTTCCTCACACAAGTCCAAAAACAGGCTGAATTGTCTCCCGATTATCACGGGGTATAGCAAGTCTGTCACAACCCTGACCTCATGTTTGACCACATCTGCTACTGGTGTTCCCGGAACGTTGCCTGTATTCGAAACACCCCTTCTGGTAGTTCAACTCATTTGGCAGTACACAGAGGTAGAAAACTGGAATGCTGTCTCTTTAAATTTTCAGTTGGTTTACTATACGGCAGCATAAACCAACAAGAAGGGAAAGCTAAACACAGCCCTTCAGACAACAACAGGAAAACAGCAAAAAAACAAAATGCTGTAACAGGATCGATGCGTTGTGGGTAAAATCCCGCTCAGGAGAAATACATGCTCACTCTTTCCTCCTCAGGACACAAACCACTGGAAAATTCTCTCTCCAGTCTGTGGTGCAGTAAAAGGTGTAGTGCTGGATGAAAGATATATTTCTCCCAGCAGGATAAGATTTGGCCTGGTATTCTCCTAGGGTTGAGGACCTGCAGTGATGTCACGATCACGTGGTCAGCCCATGTGATAGGTACCTCACCTGTGGGTGTGGATATAGTCTACGTAATGGAGTTTCTTTTGTTTGGCACATGTTCTGTGTGAGGAGCTAGGCTGGAATGAGCCTGAATTGGTGTTTGTCGGTTACATATGCTGCAGAGGTTGGCGACAAGACCGAGAGCAACCCTGGGAATGGCACCTGGCAGCCGCTTAGTTAAGCCCGTCCCATGCACGGGTGAGTCTGAGACCAGTGGTTCTCCAAGCTGCAGTATGTTTGTGTTTTTTCTCTTACTTTCTGCCACTAACTGTTTAAAGTGTTAATAAACCATTGAAGTTTGGACTGAAAACCTGTGTGTTGCTTCATTACTGCGGCCCTGCCACTGCCTACCAGTGCAAATCCCTACATTTTGGTGGCTTGAATGCGGGCATACGCAGTGAGGTCAGGCTGTTTCTGCTTATTTTTACTCTGGACTCCAGCTTATGTCCTGGGTGAAAGGAGTGCCGCAAACCCAGTTGGGGAAATCTGCAGAAATGGAGGCCACGATTAAAGTGCTTGAGGAGGCTATGCGACAGCAGCAGCAGCTGGATGCCATGCGACAGCAGCAGCAGGCTACACAGCAGGAGGCCATGCGACAGCAGCAGCAAGAGGCTATGCAGTAGCAGCGGATATTGAATCAACAGCAGCAGGAAACCAACCAGCTGTTGATACAGCACATCACGGCATCGCAGACAACAGGAGCTTCACGGGGAATCCATGAAGCCCAGAAAGCGGTACATACAGCGATCGCAAAATGGAGAAATCTGACGACGTCGAGACATACCTGGAGATGTTCGAGAGAGTGGCTGAGAGACTACCCCGGGACCAGTGGGCAGAAGTCATTGCTCCGTTTCTGTCCCCAGGACCTATGAAAGCCCATCAAGACCTACACCCTGAGCAGAGGGAGGACTACACGATCGTCAAGAGTGAGATACTGGCACGTCTTGGGGTCAATGTGTTAGTCCGGGTGTCACGATAATGTGAATATGCCATGTTTGAGTATCAGCCTAGCTACAGGGCCTTTTGCTAAAATGTAGCACCAAGAGAACCAGAGAAATGGATTTCTCCTAAACAGAGTGGAATAGCTAGCCCAAGTTTAGACTCATTAGAAAGCTAATTTCAATATAAGATGAGTGATGTGTGTGCCGTTATTCTGCTAGGTTCTCAATCACATTTAGGAGTATTATAAGTTTTCTTATCAAAATGTGCACTAAGGGAGGGTGCTGGTAAACCAGTCCCTTTAGTGATGTCACAAGCCCAGAAGTATAAGTTACTGCACTCAGCCAAGCCTTCAGTCTTTCCTGAGAAGCTGTTGCACCAGGACCCTCTGATGAATTGGGATGTCTGGCTCCTCCCACCAGCATGGTTAGCTAGGATGATCTAAGCAACATGTAAGCGTTTATCTTCTTTAATCCCTGTTTTTTTTGTAATTGCTTTTATATACTTTGATTGTCTCATATTGTAAAATCTTTTTGTACCTTCTGTAAACACTGCCTACCTTTTGGAGTAAACTATACAATTACTAGTTCGTCTTCTCCATGTTCTATAGCGAATTTTCACGTGCCTGAAGTTAATTACGCTACAAATTTGGTTTGGCTTAAATCCCTCTGTTGAGGAATCTGACCTCGTGGCAGATAAGTGTGTTCAGGGCTAGGTGGGCAAAGCTGGCAGTTACGGAAAAGAGTTTTATAAGCTATTGTCTGGCTGCGGCCTGAGCATTTATAATTCCCTGGCAGCAGCGTGCCTGCTAGCCACTCCACAGTGAAGAGGCCCATCCGGCGACTATCATAGGTGTAGTTTCCTGACTGACCTGAGGGGGGCGCCAGAGAGCTGCAAGTTCCAAAGTGGAACTGGAAAGCAGGTTATACATAAATCCCTGCAGTTCGTGATATATTGTAGCAGCAGTGGGATAACTAAAATAATCTCCTGCGGTAAATTGATAGGTCAATAGTCTGGTTTGTGTTTTCATCACATTGTAGTAGTGGTGGGATAACTAAGATAAGCCCCCTGCACATGTGATAGTCGTGTGCTGGCCAAAGGTCACCCCCTTTCGTGTCACCGGGCCCAGGGGGTATACCAGTGGGAGTTTAACCCCTCCAAGCTGGTTTGATCCCAGTATTATGACCTGTTGCACTTATTCCAAAACTGGTTGCAGCCTGAGGTACTGTCTCCCACGGCCATGCTGGACCACATAGTGACTGGTAAATTTTGGAGGGGTTTGCCCCACTCCCTCCAATCATGGGTCGGGCAAGCATCCCTTACTAATGCGCTCCAGATGATGGACCTGATAGAATGATATGGGGCTACCAAAGAGCTCAAGGGAGGGACTCTCCGGTAGGTGACCAGAAGGTTCCCTAAGTCTCCACCCCTAGCTCAGCGAGGAGACCCAAGAAGGCCACTCAAGACTTGTCTGGGGGAGAAAGGGGTCCCATAGTCTGCTGGGGGTGCCAGGAGCCTGGCCATATGAGAGCTGATTGCCCCCACCTGGCTGAGCCCATGGACACAAACTTTGGGTATCACCAATCCCATTATGCCGAACTGATTTGCGCAATGGGCACCCTAGAGGGATCCAATATGGGACATTTGTGTAAGGTGGATGTGGAGGGCACCCCAGCTGTGGCCCTACTGGACTCAGGGAGTCTCGTGACCCTGGTAGGAGCCAGCCTGGTGCAAACCAGAGAGTACACTGGTCAGAAAATTGGGGTGTTGTGTATACATGGGGACTTAAAAGACTATCCTACTGCACTAGTGGTGATAAACACGCCAGCGGAGAGGCGGTGCCACGAGGTGGGGGTTGTGATTAACTTACATTATGAATTGATACTTGAAAGAGATTTTCCTTTATTTTCTGTACTTTGGCCAACAGTTGTCTCACCCAGTGGACAACTGCCGACAATGGTGGCAACCAGGTTACATTCTCCAGAAGTGGGGCATGAACCCGGTGGCCCAGAGGAAGAAGTGTTGGTGGTAGGGGTGACCTCCCCTTCGGTGGAGGAGGGGGAAAATTCTCCCATAGAAGTGTTGGCTGGGGATGTGGAGAAATTGCCGCCAGGACCTGAATCGGGTGATAATTTTGGTACGGCGCAACTTCGAGACCCTACTTTGATTTGAGCCAGGGAAAATGTACTGTTTATTAACGGGGAACCCCAGCAACCTGCCGCCGCCACAGTGTTGCCACGCTTTGAGCTAAACCGACACCTGTTGCATGGAGTCGAGAAAATACGTGGGGAAATGGTAGAGCAGTTACTGGTACCTCAGGCATATCGTAGGCTGGTAATGGATCTAGCACATGTGCATGTACTCGGTGGGCATTTGGGCCAACAGAAAACCCTAGACCGAATTTTTCAGCGGTTTTACTGGCTAGGGGTCCATGAAAAAGTTAAATGGTATTGTAATTGCTGTCCTGTGTAACCAGTCCCCAGCCACATTTTCGGAGTCCTTTGGTGCCTCTACCTATTATAGAGGTGCCTTTCGAAAGAGTGGCAATGGATCTGGTCAGACCTGTCAATAAATCAGCATGGGGCACCAACACATCCTAGTAGTTCTAGATTATGCCACCCGGTATCCTGAGGCCATTCCGCTTCGCCACACTTCAGCTAAGATCATAGCAAAAGAACTCATGGGTATGTTTTCTAGGGTGGGGATTCCGCAAGAGATTTTAACAGGCCAAGGAGCCCCCTTTATGTCAAAAATTATGAAAGAGCTCTGCAGCTTGTTAAATGTCAAACAGTTGCGCACATCAGTTTATCATCCCCAAATAGATGGGCTGATAGAAAGAGCATGCTAAAATAAGCCGTTTCTAAAGATGGGAAGGATTGGCATTTCTTACTACCATATTTGTTGTTTGCAGTGCGGGAGGTGCCCCAGGCATCTACGGGGTTTTCGCCCTTTGAACTATTGTATGGCCGACATCCCCGGGGCTTACTTGATATAGCCAAAGAGGCTTGGGAGAACCAACCAACCCCCCACAATAGTGTGATAGAACATGTTGCAAAAATGCAGGAAAGAATAGAGACAGTCCTACCGTTGGTCCGGGAACATATGGAAGGAGCACAACGATCTGAGTCAGGTCTAAAACCTGGAAGGCTCGGATAAGAACCTTTAGTCCTGGGGATCGGGTGTTGGTACTTGTGCCTACAGTGGATAGCAAATTTCTTGCAAGGTAGCAGGGGCCCTATGAGATTATGGAGAAGGTGGGACCGGTAGACTATAAGGTACACCAACCAGGACAGAGGAAGCCAGAGCAGGTTTAACATATTAATTTGCTTAAACCGTGGAAAGATAGAGACCACCTTGGCAGGGATAGTCCGCTGCCTGCATTTTCAGTGAAGAAGGCTCCATTACCTCTGGGTGAGCCAGGAGAAGCCTTCTCCTTAGTCAAAATGCCAGATACTTTGTCTCCTAAACAGGTTCAGGAGGTCCGGGAGTTTGTTAGCCGAAATACGGACGTTTTCTCTGAGCTCCCTGGACGTACTTCCAAAATCCAACATGACATTGCCACGGAGCCACAGGTCAAAGTCCGATTAAAGCCATATCGGGTGCCTGAGGCCCGGCGACAAGCCATATCGCAGGAGGTTAAAATCCTACAGTTAGGGGTCAATGAAGAGTCCCAAAGTGAGTGGGCCAGCCCAATAGTCATAATACCTAAGCCTGATGGGACGCTAAGGTTCTATAATGACTTCAGAAAACTTAAATGAAGTTTCAAAATTTGATGCTTACCCCATGCCCCGGGTGGATGAATTGATAGAGCGGTTTGGGCAGGCACGGTATTTTTCAACCCTTGACCTCACCAAAGGATACTGGCAGGTGCCCCTAACAAAGGCAGCTAAGGAATAAACAGCCTCTAACGCTAGAAGGGCTGTTTCAGTATAAGGTATTACCCTTTGGTTTGCATGGCGTGCTGGTGACGTTCCAACGGTTAATGGATATTGTTCTCCGTCCCCATCGCCGTTATGCCTCAGCCTATCTGGATGATATTGTTGTGTACAGTGCAGACTGGGAAAGTCACATACCCAAGGTACAGGCGGTGATAGATTTTCTCCAACAAGCAGGGCTAACCGCAAGTCCAAAGAAGTGTTCTATAAGGCTGGAGGAAACTCGGTACTTGGGTTATATCATTGGGAGAGGAGTCCTCAAACCCCAAGTAAACAAAGTGCAGGCAATTCAGAACTGACCCTGTCCCCTCACAACAAAGCAGGTAAAAGCCTTTTTGGGCTTAGTGGGATATTACAGGCGATTTATTCCCAACTTTGAAATGTTGTCCCTGCCTTTTACAGACTGTTTGAAAGGGAGGAAGTCTGTGATGGTCCACTGGAATGATCAGATAGAAGAGGCCTTAGTAAAGTTAAAATCAGTAATGTGTGGTACACTGGCTCTGATTACAGCCGATTTCAAAAGAGTTCATCATGCAGGCTGATGCCTCTAAAGGTACCTTCACACGAAGCGACGCTGCAGCGATAGCGACAACGATGCCGATCGCTGCAGCGTCGCTGTTTGATCGCTGGGGAGCTGTCACACAGACCGCTCTCCAGCGACCAACGATGCCGAGGTCCCCGGGTAACCAGGGTAAACATCGGGTTGCTAAGCGCAGGGCCGCACTTAGTAACCCGATGTTTACCCTGGTTACCAGCGTAAAAGTAAAAAAAACAAACACTACATGCTCACGTGCGCGTCCCCCAGCGTCTGCTTCCTGACACTGACTGAGCGCCGGCCCTAAAGTGAAAGTGAAAGCACAGCGGTGAGCCAGAAGCTTATGCGAGTGCGTGGCCATTAAGTGGGCACTTGAGTCTCTTCGCTATTATTTGCTGGGGAGAACATTTCACTTGGTGACAGATCATTGCCCTCTTGCATGGATGAGTCAAGCTAAGGAGAGGAATGCGTGAATCACCAGGTGGTTTCTGTCCCTACAAAATGTTAAATTTTCAGTAGAACATCGGGCAGGCAGACTACAGGGGAACGCAGATGCCCTGTCCAAAGTCCACAAAGTCCATAGGGTTGAACAAAGGGTGGAGGTATGTGGTGCAGTAAAAGGTGTAGTGCTGGACAGAAGATATATTTCTCCCAGCAGGATAAGATTTGGCCTGTTTTTTTCCTAAGGTTGAGGACCTGCAGTGATGTCACGATCACGTAGTCAGCCCATGTGATAGGTACCTCACCTGTGGGTGTGGATATAGTCTACGTAATGGAGTTTCTTTTGTTTGGCACATGTTCTGTGTGAGGAGCTAGGCTGGAGTGAGCCTGAATTGTTTTTTGTCGGTTACATACTGTATGGTGCAGAGGTTGGCGACAAGACTGAGAGCAACCCTGGGAATGGCACCTGGCGGACGCTTAGTTAAGCCCGTCCCGTGCAAGGGTGAGTGAGACCAATGGTTCTCCAAGCTGGAGTATATTTGTGTTTTTTCTCTTACTTTCTGCCATGGACTGTTTAAAGTGTTAATAAACCACTGAAGTTTGGACTGAAAGCCAGTTTGTTGCCTCATTACTGTGACCCTGCCACTGCCTACCAGAGCAAATCCCTACAAGTCTTACTGAACAAAGACTGCCTCTGAAGCCCAAATATTTAAGCCCCAGACCATGTGACTCCTTCTCCTATGTGACTGAATACCTGACTGTGACATCACACAGGTCCTGACAGCACACTGCGGTTCCTGCTCTGCAGGTGGAGATAAGGTAGACAACCTCCCACCCACTTAAAACATAAAAGGTATACCACATATGTATGATTGGCCCGTGCACTGCCGAGGAGGTGTCGTTAACCCAGGACATGAATTTTACACCAGGAACACCAGCTCCATTGCGAAGAGATTCAGCCACGTAATGTTTAGCAGGGGATTGTAATTTATTTACACTCCTATTTAGGTTAATGTATCAGGGATTTTATTTCTTGCTTTTATGTTCATCAGGGGCAGAACAATCCTATGTACTGGTGGGGGAGGCCCTTCTATATACTGGGACTGGGCAGGGCCATTCTATATCTAGGCGGGCAGAACAATCCTATGTACTGGTGGGGGAGGCCCTTCTATATACTGGAGTGGGCAGGGCCATCCTATATCTAGGCGGGCAGAACAATCCTATGTACTGGTGGGGGAGGCCCTTCTATATACTGGGACTGGGCAGGGCCATTCTATATCTAGGCGGGCAGAACAATCCTATGTACTGGTGGGGGAGGCCCTTCTATATACTGGGAGTGGGCAGGGCCATCCTATATCTAGGCGGGCAGAACAATCCTATGTACTGGTGGGGGAGGCCCTTCTATATACTGGGAGTGGGCAGGGCCATTCTATATCTAGGCGGGCAGAACAATCCTATGTACTGGTGGGGGAGGCTCTTTTATATACTGGTAGTGGGCAGGGCCATCCTATATCTAGGCGGGCAGAACAATCCTATGTACTGGTGGGGGAGGCCCTTCTATATACTGGGAGTGGGCAGGGCCATTCTATATCTAGGCGGGCAGAACAATCCTATGTACTGGTGGGGGAGGCTCTTTTATATACTGGGACTGGGCAGGGCCATTCTATATCTAGGCGGGCAGAACAATCCTATGTACTGGTGGGGGAGGCCCTTCTATATACTGGCACTGGGCAGGGCCATTCTATATCTAGGCGGGCAGAACAATCCTATGTACTGGTGGGGGAGGCTCTTTTATATACTGGTAGTGGGCAGGGCCATCCTATATCTAGGCGGGCAGAACAATCCTATGTACTGGTGGGGGAGGCCCTTCTATATACTGGGAGTGGGCAGGGCCATTCTATATCTAGGCGGACAGAACAATCCTATGTACTGGTGGGGGAGGCTCTTTTATATGCTGGTAGTGGGCAGGGCCATCCTATATCTAGGCGGGCAGAACAATCCTATGTACTGGTGGGGGAGGCCCTTCTATATACTGGGAGTGGGCAGGGCCATTCTGTATCTAGGCGGACAGAACAATCCTATGTACTGGTGGGGGAGGCTCTTTTATATACTGGTAGTGGGCAGGGCCATCCAATATCTAGGCGGGCAGAACAATCCTATGTACTGGTGGGGGAGGCCCTTCTATATACTGGGAGTGGGCAGGGCCATTCTGTATCTAGGCGGACAGAACAATCCTATGTACTGGTGGGGGAGGCCCTTCTATATACTGGTAGTGGGCAGGGCCATCCTATATCTAGGCGGGCAGAACAATCCTATGTACTGGTGGGGGAGGCCCTTCTATATACTGGGAGTGGGCAGGGCCATCCTATATATGGGCGGGCAGAACAATCCTATGTACTGGTGGGGGAGGCCCTTCTATATACTGGGAGTGGGCAGGGGCATTCTATATCTAGGAGGGCAGAACAATCCTATGTACTGGTGGGGGAGGCTCTTTTATATACTGGTAGTGGGCAGGGCCATTCTATATCTAGGCGGGCAGAACAATCCTATGTACTGGTGGGGCAGGCTCTTTTATATACTGGTAGTGGGCAGGGCCATTCAATATCTAGGAGGGCAGAACAATCCTATGTACTGGTGGGGGAGGCTCTTTTATATACTGGTAGTGGGCAGGGCCATTCTATATCTAGGCAGGCAGAACAATCCTATGTACTGGTGGGGCAGGCTCTTTTATATACTGGGACTGGGCAGGGCCATTCTATATCTAGGCGAGCAGAACAATCCTATGTACTGGTGGGGGAGGCCCTTCTATATACTGGGAGTGGGCAGGGCCATCCTATATCTAGGCGGGCAGAACAATCCTATGTACTGGTGGGGGAGGCCCTTCTATATACTGGAGTGGGCAGGGCCATTCAATATCTAGGAGGGCAGAACAATCCTATGTACTGGTGGGGGAGGCCCTTCTATATACTGGTAGTGGGCAGGGCCATTCAATATCTAGGAGGGCAGAACAATCCTATGTACTGGTGGGGGAGGCCCTTCTATATACTGGGACTGGGCAGGGCCATTCTATATCTAGGCGGGCAGAACAATCCTATGTACTGGTGGGGGAGGCCCTTCTATATACTGGGAGTGGGCAGGGCCATCCTATATCTAGGCGGGCAGAACAATCCTATGTACTGGTGGGGGAGGCCCTTCTATATACTGGGACTGGGCAGGGCCATTCTATATCTAGGCGGGCAGAACAATCCTATGTACTGGTGGGGGAGGCCCTTCTATATACTGGGAGTGGGCAGGGCCATCCTATATCTAGGCGGGCAGAACAATCCTATGTACTGGTGGGGGAGGCCCTTCTATATACTGGGAGTGGGCAGGGCCATTCTATATCTAGGCGGGCAGAACAATCCTATGTACTGGTGGGGGAGGCCCTTCTATATACTGGTAGTGGGCAGGGCCATGCTATATCTAGGCGGGCAGAACAATCCTATGTACTGGTGGGGGAGGCCCTTCTATATACTGGGAGTGGGCAGGGGCATTCTATATCTAGGCGGGCAGAACAATCCTATGTACTGGTGGGGGAGGCCCTTCTATATACTGGAGTGGGCAGGGCCATTCTATATCTAGGAGGGCAGAACAATCCTATGTACTGGTGGGGGAGGCCCTTCTATATACTGGTAGTGGGCAGGGCCATTCAATATCTAGGAGGGCAGAACAATCCTATGTACTGGTGAAGAGGCTCTTTTATATACTGGTAGTGGGCAGGGCCATTCTATATCTAGGCGGGCAGAACAATCCTATGTACTGGTGGGGGAGGCCCTTCTATATACTGGGAGTGGGCAGGGCCATCCTATATCTAGGCGGGCAGAACAATCCTATGTACTGGTGGGGGAGGCCCTTCTATATACTGGGAGTGGGCAGGGCCATTCTATATCTAGGCGGACAGAACAATCCTATGTACTGGTGGGGGAGGCTCTTTTATATACTGGTAGTGGGCAGGGCCATCCTATATCTAGGCGGGCAGAACAATCCTATGTACTGGTGGGGGAGGCCCTTCTATATACTGGGAGTGGGCAGGGCCATTCTGTATCTAGGCGGACAGAACAATCCTATGTACTGGTGGGGGAGGCTCTTTTATATACTGGTAGTGGGCAGGGCCATTCAATATCTAGGAGGGCAGAACAATCCTATGTACTGGTGGGGGAGGCTCTTTTATATACTGGTAGTGGGCAGGGCCATTCTATATCTAGGCGGGCAGAACAATCCTATGTACTGGTGGGGGAGGCCCTTCTATATACTGGGAGTGGGCAGGGCCATCCTATATCTAGGCGGGCAGAACAATCCTATGTACTGGTGGGGAGGCTCTTTTATATACTGGAGTGGGCAGGGCCATTCAATATCTAGGCGGGCAGAACAATCCTATGTACTGGTGGGGGAGGCCCTTCTATATACTGGGAGTGGGCACAGCCATTCTATATCTAGGCGGGCAGAACAATCCTATGTACTGGTGGGGGAGGCCCTTCTATATACTGGAGTGGGCAGGGCCATTCTATATCTAGGAGGGCAGAACAATCCTATGTACTGGTGGGGGAGGCCCTTCTATATACTGGTAGTGGGCAGGGCCATTCAATATCTAGGAGGGCAGAACAATCCTATGTACTGGTGGGGAGGCTCTTTTATATACTGGTAGTGGGCAGGGCCATTCTATATCTAGGCGGGCAGAACAATCCTATGTACTGGTGGGGGAGGCTGTTGTGAAATTGGATTTTGGGCTCCCCCGGTGGCCACTGGTGGAATTGAACTTGTGTGCATCATCCCCTCTGTTCACCTGTTCCCATCAGGATGTGGGAGTCGCTATTTAACCTTGCTCCTCTGTCACTTCCATGCCGGTCAACATTGTAATCAGAAGCCTTTCTGTGCATGTTCCTGCTTCTAGACAACTCCCAGCTAAGTCGGACTTTTGTCCTTGTTTGTTTTTTGCTTTTTGTTCCAGTTCACAGCTGCAGTTTCGTTTCTGTGTCTGGAAAGCTCTTGTGATCTGAAATTGCCACTCTGATGTTATGAGTTAATACTAGAGTCTTAAAGTAATTTCAGGATGGTGTTTTGATAGGGTTTTCAGCTGACCATGAAAGTACCCTTTCTGTCTTCCTGCTATCTAGTAAGCGGACCTCGATTTTGCTAAACCTATTTTCATACTACGTTTGTCATTTTCATCTAAAATCACCGCCAATATATGTGGGGGCCTCTGTCTGCCTTTCGGGGAAATTTCTCTAGAGGTAAGCCAGGACTGTATTTTCCTCTGCCAGGATTAGTTAGTCCTCCGGCTGGCGCTGAGCGTCTAGGGATAAAACGTAGGCACGCTACCCGGCTACTGTTAGTTGTGCGGCAGGTTTAGTTCATGGTCAGTTTAAGTTTCCATCCTTCCAAGAGCTAGTTCATATGTATGCTGGGCTATGTTCTCTTGCCATTGAGAACCATAACAGTTTGACCGGCCCACAAAGGGTTAAATTAATTGGCAGAGAAAGGAGAGAAAAAAGAAGTCTGCTGAAAATTTTTTTTTTTTCCCTTCAGTTCTGAGTGTGCTTTCAATTGAATCACTTGCAAGTCTGCCTATATTGCAGCCTTCCTCTCTCTCTCTCCTTCTAATCCTGGAATGGCTTTGTGTTCACCTGTTTAAAATGGATATTCAGAGTTTAGCTGCAGGTTTGAATAATCTCACCACGAAAGTTCAAAATTTACAAGATTTTGTTGTTCATGTTCCTATATCTGAACCTAGAATTCCTTTGCCTGAATTTTTCTCGGGGAATAGATCTTGCTTTCAAAATTTCAAAAATAATTGCAAGTTGTTTTTGTCCCTGAAATCTCGCTCTGCTGGAGATCCTGCACAGCAGGTCAGGATTGTGATTTCCTTGCTCCGGGGCGACCCTCAAGATTGGGCTTTTGCATTGGCTCCAGGGGATCCTGCGTTGCTCAATGTGGATGCGTTTTTTCTGGCCTTGGGGTTGCTTTATGAGGAACCTCATTTAGAGCTTCAGGCGGAAAAAGCCTTGATGTCCCTATCTCAGGGGCAAGATGAAGTTGAAATATACTGCCAAAAATTCCGTAAATGGTCTGTGCTTACTCAGTGGAATGAGTGCGCCCTGGCGGCGATTTTCAGAGAAGGTCTCTCTGATGCCATTAAGGATGTTATGGTGGGGTTCCCTGTGCCTGCGGGTCTGAATGAGTCCATGACGATGGCTATCCAGATCGATAGACGTCTGCGGGAGCGCAAACCTGTGCACCATTTGGCGGTGTCTACTGAGAAGACGCCAGAGAATATGCAATGTGATAGAATTCTGTCCAGAAGCGAACGGCAGAATTTTAGACGAAAAAATGGGTTGTGCTTTTATTGTGGTGATTCAACTCATGTTATATCAGCATGCTCTAAGCGCACTAAGAAGCTTGATAAGTCTGTTTCAATTTGCACTTTACAGTCTAAGTTTATTCTATCTGTGACCCTGATTTGTTCTTTATCATCTATTACCGCGGACGCCTATGTCGACTCTGGCGCCGCTTTGAGTCTTATGGATTGGTCCTTTGCCAAACGCTGTGGGTATGATTTAGAGCCTCTTGAAACTCCTATACCTCTGAAGGGGATTGACTCCACCCCATTGGGTAGTAATAAACCACAATACTGGACAAAAGTAACTATGCGAATTAATCCGGATCATCAGGAGATTATTCGCTTTCTTGTGCTGTATAATCTACATGATGTGTTGGTGCTTGGATTGCCATGGCTGCAATCTCATAACCCAGTCCTCGAGTGGAAAGCTATGTCTGTGTTAAGCTGGGGATGTAAGGGGATGCATGGGGACGTACCTTTGGTTTCCATTTCATCATCTATTCCCTCTGAGATTCCTGAATTCTTGTCTGACTACCGTGACGTTTTTGAAGAACCTAAGCTTGGTTCATTACCTCCGCACCGGGAGTGCGATTGTGCCATAGATTTGATTCCGGGTAGTAAATACCCTAAGGGTCGTTTATTTAATCTGTCTGTGCCTGAACATGCTGCTATGCGAGAATATATAAAGGAGTCCTTGGAAAAGGGACATATTCGTCCTTCGTCATCTCCCTTAGGAGCCGTTTTTTTCTTTGTGTCTAAGAAAGATGGCTCTTTGAGGCCGTGTATTGATTATCGGCTTTTGAATAAAATCACGGTTAAATATCAATATCCGTTGCCACTGCTGACTGATTTGTTTGCTCGCATAAAGGGGGCCAAGTGGTTCTCTAAGATAGATCTCCGTGGGGCGTATAATTTGGTGCGAATTAAGCAGGGGGATGAGTGGAAAACCGCATTTAATACGCCCGAGGGCCACTTTGAGTATTTGGTGATGCCTTTTGGCCTTTCAAATGCCCCTTCAGTCTTTCAGTCCTTTATGCATGACATTTTCCGTGATTATTTGGATAAATTTATGATTGTGTATCTGGATGATATTCTGATTTTTTCGGATGACTGGGACTCTCATGTCCAGCAGGTCAGGAGGGTTTTTCAGGTTTTGCGGTCTAATTCCTTGTGTGTGAAGGGTTCTAAGTGCGTTTTTGGGGTTCAAAAGATTTCCTTCTTGGGATACATTTTTTCCCCCTCTTCCATCGAGATGGATCCTGTCAAGGTTCAGGCTATTTGTGATTGGACGCAACCCTCTTCTCTTAAGAGTCTTCAGAAATTTTTGGGCTTTGCTAACTTTTATCGTCGATTTATTGCTGGTTTTTCTGATGTTGTTAAACCATTGACTGATTTGACTAAGAAGGGTGCTGATGTTGCTGATTGGTCCCCTGCTGCTGTGGAGGCCTTTCGGGAGCTTAAGCGCCGCTTTTCTTCCGCCCCTGTGTTGCGTCAGCCTGATGTTGCTCTTCCTTTTCAGGTTGAGGTCGACGCTTCTGAAATCGGAGCTGGGGCGGTTTTGTCGCAGAGAAGTTCCGACTGCTCCGTGATGAAACCTTGTGCTTTTTTTTCTCGTAAATTTTCGCCCGCCGAGCGGAATTATGATATTGGGAATCGGGAGCTTTTGGCCATGAAGTGGGCTTTTGAGGAGTGGCGTCATTGGCTTGAGGGGGCTAGACATCAGGTGGTGGTATTGACCGACCACAAAAATTTAATTTATCTTGAGTCCGCCAGACGCCTGAATCCTAGACAGGCGCACTGGTCGTTGTTTTTCTCTCGGTTTAATTTTGTGGTGTCATACCTACCGGGTTCTAAGAATGTTAAGGCGGATGCCCTTTCTAGGAGTTTTGAGCCTGACTCCCCTGGTAATTCTGAACCTACAGGTATCCTTAAGGATGGAGTGATATTGTCTGCCGTTTCTCCAGACCTGCGGCGGGCCTTGCAGGAGTTTCAGGCGGATAGACCTGATCGTTGCCCACCGGGTAGACTGTTTGTTCCTGATGATTGGACCAGTAAAGTCATTTCTGAGGTTCATTCTTCTGCGTTGGCAGGTCATCCTGGAATCTTTGGTACCAGGGATTTGGTGGCAAGGTCCTTCTGGTGGCCTTCCCTGTCACGAGATGTACGAGGCTTTGTGCAGTCTTGTGACGTTTGTGCTCGGGCCAAGCCTTGTTGTTCTCGGGCTAGTGGATTGTTGTTGCCCTTGCCTATCCCGAAGAGGCCTTGGACGCACATCTCGATGGATTTTATTTCGGATCTTCCTGTTTCTCAGAAGATGTCTGTCATCTGGGTGGTGTGTGACCGTTTCTCTAAGATGGTCCATTTGGTTCCCCTGCCTAAGTTGCCTTCTTCTTCCGAGTTGGTTCCTCTGTTTTTTCAAAATGTGGTTCGTTTGCATGGTATTCCGGAGAATATCGTTTCTGACAGAGGAACCCAATTCGTGTCTAGATTTTGGCGGGCATTCTGTGCTAGGATGGGCATAGATTTGTCTTTCTCGTCTGCTTTCCATCCTCAGACTAATGGCCAGACCGAGCGGACGAATCAGACTTTGGAGACATATTTGAGGTGTTTTGTGTCTGCAGATCAGGATGATTGGGTTGCTTTTTTGCCTTTAGCGGAGTTTGCCCTCAATAATCGGGCCAGCTCTGCCACCTTGGTGTCTCCTTTTTTCTGTAATTCGGGGTTTCATCCTCGATTTTCCTCCGGTCAGGTGGAATCTTCGGATTGTCCTGGAGTGGATGCTGTGGTGGAGAGGTTGCATCAGATTTGGGGGCAGGTAGTGGACAATTTGAAGTTGTCCCAGGAGAAGACTCAGCTTTTTGCCAACCGCCGGCGTCGGGTTGGTCCTCGGCTTTGTGTCGGGGACTTGGTGTGGTTGTCTTCTCGTTTTGTCCCTATGAGGGTTTCTTCTCCTAAGTTTAAGCCTCGGTTCATCGGCCCGTACAAGATATTGGAGATTCTTAACCCTGTGTCCTTCCGTTTGGACCTCCCTGCATCTTTTTCTATTCATAATGTTTTTCATCGGTCATTATTGCGCAGGTATGAGGTACCGGTTGTGCCTTCCGTTGAGCCTCCTGCTCCGGTGTTGGTTGAGGGCGAGTTGGAGTACGTTGTGGAAAAAATCTTGGACTCCCGTGTTTCCAGACGGAAACTCCAGTATCTGGTCAAATGGAAGGGATACGGTCAGGAGGATAATTCTTGGGTGACTGCCTCTGATGTTCATGCCTCCGATCTGGTCCGTGCCTTTCATAGGGCTCATCCTGATCGCCCTGGTGGTTCTGGTGAGGGTTCGGTGCCCCCTCCTTGAGGGGGGGGGTACTGTTGTGAAATTGGATTTTGGGCTCCCCCGGTGGCCACTGGTGGAATTGAACTTGTGTGCATCATCCCCTCTGTTCACCTGTTCCCATCAGGATGTGGGAGTCGCTATTTAACCTTGCTCCTCTGTCACTTCCATGCCGGTCAACATTGTAATCAGAAGCCTTTCTGTGCATGTTCCTGCTTCTAGACAACTCCCAGCTAAGTCGGACTTTTGTCCTTGTTTGTTTTTTGCTTTTTGTTCCAGTTCACAGCTGCAGTTTCGTTTCTGTGTCTGGAAAGCTCTTGTGATCTGAAATTGCCACTCTGATGTTATGAGTTAATACTAAAGTCTTAAAGTAATTTCAGGATGGTGTTTTGATAGGGTTTTCAGCTGACCATGAAAGTACCCTTTGGCTACGTTCACACGATCCGGATTTTGATCCGGATCCGTAGCGGATTTTCAGCTGCGGATCCGGATCAGTTTTCCATGTTGGTTACAGTACAATGTAACCCAATGGAAAACCAAAACCGCTGTGCTAACGATCCGTTTATCCGCTGGAAAATCCGCGCGGATTTTCCAGCGGAAAAAAGAAGTAGCATGTCAATTCTTTCAGCGGATTCCGCACCGGTTTTCCAGCAGCTCCAATAGGAAACTGCTATTGGAAACCCGCAGTGGAAAACGCTGAAGAAAAAGGATCAGAAAACGCAGCTCAAATTCACTGCGGAATTTAGCTGCCGTTTTCCAAAAACGGGCAGGAAAAAAAAAGGATGGAAATCCTGATCGTGTGAACGTAGCCTTTCTGTCTTCCTGCTATCTAGTAAGCGGACCTCGATTTTGCTAAACCTATTTTCATACTACGTTTGTCATTTTCATCTAAAATCACCGCCAATATATGTGGGGGCCTCTGTCTGCCTTTCGGGGAAATTTCTCTAGAGGTAAGCCAGGACTGTATTTTCCTCTGCCAGGATTAGTTAGTCCTCCGGCTGGCGCTGAGCGTCTAGGGATAAAACGTAGGCACGCTACCCGGCTACTGTTAGTTGTGCGGCAGGTTTAGTTCATGGTCAGTTTAAGTTTCCATCCTTCCAAGAGCTAGTTCATATGTATGCTGGGCTATGTTCTCTTGCCATTGAGAACCATAACAGGAGGCCCTTCTATATACTGGGAGTGGGCAGGGCCATCCTATATCTAGGCGGGCAGAACAATCCTATGTACTGGTGGGGGAGGCCCTTCTATATACTGGGAGTGGGCAGGGCCATTCTATATCTAGGCGGGCAGAACAATCCTATGTACTGGTGGGGGAGGCCCTTCTATATACTGGTAGTGGGCAGGGCCATGCTATATCTAGGCGGGCAGAACAATCCTATGTACTGGTGGGGGAGGCCCTTCTATATACTGGGAGTGGGCAGGGGCATTCTATATCTAGGCGGGCAGAACAATCCTATGTACTGGTGGGGGAGGCCCTTCTATATACTGGAGTGGGCAGGGCCATCCTATATATGGGCGGGCAGAACAATACTATGTACTGGTGGGGGAGGCCCTTCTATATACTGGGAGTTGGCAGGGCCATCCTATATCTAGGCGGGCAGAACAATCCTATGTACTGGTGGGGGAGGCCCTTCTATATACTGGGAGTGGGCAGGGCCATCCTATATCTAGGCGGGCAGAACAATCCTATGTACTGGTGGGGGAGGCCCTTCTATATACTGGGAGTGGGCAGGGCCATTCTATATCTAGGCGGGCAGAACAATCCTATGTACTGGTGGGGGAGGCCCTTCTATATACTGGTAGTGGGCAGGGCCATGCTATATCTAGGCGGGCAGAACAATCCTATGTACTGGTGGGGGAGGCCCTTCTATATACTGGGAGTGGGCAGGGGCATTCTATATCTAGGCGGGCAGAACAATCCTATGTACTGGTGGGGGAGGCCCTTCTATATACTGGAGTGGGCAGGGCCATCCTATATATGGGCGGGCAGAACAATACTATGTACTGGTGGGGGAGGCCCTTCTATATACTGGGAGTGGGCAGGGCCATCCTATATCTAGGAGGGCAGAACAATCCTATGTACTGGTGGGGGAGGCCCTTCTATATACTGGGAGTGGGCAGGGCCTTTCTATATCTAGGAGGGCAGAACAATCCTATGTACTGGTGGGGGAGGCCCTTCTATATACTGGTAGTGGGCAGGGCCATTCTATATCTAGGCGGGCAGAACAATCCTATGTACTGGTGGGGGAGGCCCTTCTATATACTGGGAGTGGGCAGGGCCATCCTATATCTAGGCGGGCAGAACAATCCTATGTACTGGTGGGGGAGGCCCTTCTATATACTGGGAGTGGGCAGGGCCATTCTATATCTAGGAGGGCAGAACAATCCTATGTACTGGTGGGGGAGGCCCTTCTATATACTGGGAGTGGGCAGGGCCATCCTATATCTAGGCGGGCAGAACAATCCTATGTACTGGTGGGGGAGGCCCTTCTATATACTGGGAGTGGGCAGGGCCATCCTATATCTAGGCGGGCAGAACAATCCTATGTACTGGTGGGGGAGGCCCTTCTATATACTGGGAGTGGGCAGGGCCATCCTATATCTAGGCGGGCAGAACAATCCTATGTACTGGTGGGGGAGGCCCTTCTATATACTGGGAGTGGGCAGGGCCATCCTATATCTAGGCGGGCAGAACAATCCTATGTACTGGTGGGGGAGGCCCTTCTATATACTGGGAGTGGGCAGGGCCATTCTATATCTAGGAGGGCAGAACAATCCTATGTACTGGTGGGGGAGGCCCTTCTATATACTGGGAGTGGGCAGGGCCATTCTATATCTGGGGTAAAACCAACCGATGTACTGGTGGGGGCTCTTTTATATACTGGGAGTGGGCAGGGCTATCCTACATCTGGGGGGTGGGGTCATCCTATATTGGGGGGGTAGAACCATCCTATGAACAGGTGAGGGTGTGTAAGGTTCTTTTATATACCGGGAGTGGGCAGGGCCATCCTTTATATTGAATAGAACCATCATAAGTAATAGTGGGAGGGCAGGCCCTTCTATTTACTAGAAGTGAGCAGGTCTATCTGATATATCGGGGAGGGGGGGCCGAGCCATTCCATTTACTGGTGGGAGCAGCTTCTTCTATATACTGGAAGTGGGCTGGGTCATCCTTTATCTGGGTGGGATAGATTAGTAATGGCATGCAGACATTGGGATACAGTGCCTTGCGAAAGTATTTGTCTCCCTGGAACGTTTCAACCTTTTCCCACATATGATGCTTCAAACGTAAAGATACCAAATGCAATTTTTTTGTGAAGAATCAACAACAAGTGGAACACAATTGTGAAGTTGAACGAAATTTATGGGTTATTTAAAATTTTTGTGGAAATTTAAAAACTGAAAAGTGGGGCGTGCAATATTATTCGGCCCCTTTCCTTTCAGTGCAGAAGTTCATTGTGGATCTCTGAATGATCCTATGTTGTCCTAAATGCCTAATGATGATAAATATAATCCACCTGTGTGTGATCAAGTCTCCGTATAAATGCACCTGCTCTGTGATAGTCTCAGGGTTCTGTGTGAAGCAGAGAGAGCATCATGAAGACCAAGGAACACAACAGGCAGGTCCGTGATACTGTTGTGGAGAAGTTTAAAGCCGGATTTGGATACAAAATGATTTCGAAAACTTTAAATATCCCAAGGAGCACTGTGCAAGCGATCATACTGAAATGGAAGGAGCATCATACCACTGCAAATCTACCAAGACCCGGCCGTCCCTCTAAACCTTCATCTCAAACAAGGAGAAGACTGATCAGAGATGCAGCCAAGAGGCCCATGATCACTGTGGATGAACTGCAGAGATCTACAGCTGAGGTGGGACAGTCTGTCTATAGGACAACAATCAGTCGTACACTGCACAAATCTGGCCTTTATGGAAGAGTGGCAAGAAGAAAGCCATTTCTCAAAGATATCCATAAAAAGTGTTGTTTAAAGTTTGCAACAAGCCACCTGGGAGACACCAAACATGTGGAAGAAGGTGCTCTGGTCAGATGAAACCAAAATAGAACTTTTTGGCAACCATGCCAAACGATATGTTTGGCATAAAGGCAACACAGCTCATCACCCTGAACACACCATCCCCACAGTCAAACATGGTGGTGGCAGCATCCTGGTTTGGGCCTGCTCTTCTTCAGCAGGGACAGGGAAGATGGTTAAAATTGATGGGAAGATGGATGGAGCCAAATACAGGACCATTCTAGAAGAAAACCTTTTGGAGTCTGCAAAAGACCTGAGACTGGGACGGAGATTTATCTTCCAACAAGACAATGATCCCAAACACAAAGCAAAATCTACAATGGAATGGTTCACAAATAAACGTATCCAGGTGTTAGAATGGCCAAGTCAGAGTCCAGACCTCAATCCAATCGAGAATCTGTGGAAAGAGCTGAAAACTGCTGATCACAAACGATCTCCATCAAACCTCACTGAGCTCGAGCTGTTTGCCAAGGAAGAACGGGCGAGAATTTCAGTCTCTCGATGTACAAAACTGATAGAGACAAACCCCAAGAGACTTGTAATCGCAGCAAAAGGTGGCGCAACAAAGTATTAAGTTACAGGGGCCGAATAATATTGCACGCCCCACTGTTCAGTTTTTGAATTTCCACAAAAATTTAAAATAACCAATAAATTTCATACAACTTCACAATTGTGTTCCACTTGTTGTTGATTCTTCGCCACAAATTTACATTTGGTATCTTTATGTTTGAAGCATGATATGTAGGAAAAGGTTGAAAAGTTCCAGGGGGGCGAATACTTTCGCAAGGCTCTGTATTTATTACAACGTGATGATCTCATCTTCGGTACTTTTGGATTCATTTTCCAGGATGGCTGTTTCTTATTAATACCGTACTCAGACATGGGTTGCCATGTTGCCAGATGTGCGCTTACCATGGCGGCAGCTGCTCCCTGTGGTCTTTGGTTTTGAGGCACCTTTTTATTTTATGATATTTTAAGCTTTTGTATGTTTTAAATTGGTATAAATCAAATATTCTATTTTTTATTGCTTTGACATAGACGGTTCTTGATCTCCAGGCCGCTCATCTGCTGCACGATCAGTTTGGTTCCATTGACGTCATCAGGACAAATATAACCGATTTGGACTGCGAATCTGTCAAAACTGCAGGAAAGGCCTCCTGTGCTGCCAGAACTACTCTTTGCACACCCCTGGAGATAGCACTGCATGCTGGGACTTGTAGTATCTTTTACAACTGGAGGAGCATATTGACCACTATAAAAGGAGTGACTTTTCCTCCCTGGGTTTTCCTCAGCGACAGTCACCCATTAAAGGCTCATACTCACTTGCGAGAAACTCGGATGACTCTAGCATGTTAATACCCGGCACTCAGGAGCGGAGCGAGCGGCTGCATGTATTCCTATGCGGCTGCACGCTCCGATCTGAGTGCCGGCAGCAGCGCCGGGTAATAACATGTAAGACTCATCCGAGTTTCTCACAAGTGAGTATGAGCCCTAACATTCAACATTATGACAAATAAAGGGAACCTGTCACCCCCCCCCCCCCCAGGCATTTGAAACTAAAAGATCCACCTTGTGCGGCAGTAATGCTGCATTCTGACAAGGTGGCTCTTTTAGTTCTGGGTGCTGTAACTGCAGAAATAATCCGTTTTGTAATTTGTCCTAAATACCTGGTCTTCAGTCCTGGAGGCCGGCCTTTCCCCCCTGCTGCAGACGCCGCACAGCCGTCACTCATGTCTTCTTGGCGCCGCCTCCTCACCGCTGGTTTGAAAATAGCCGGCGCCTGCGCTCTTATCTCCTGCCTGGTGCAGGCACAGTGAGCGCTGCCCGTCCTCATATGCCGTCTAGCTGACTGCGCCTGTGCGGCCGCCCTGCCTGTGAATCCCAGCCCCGCAATGTGAATAAATCATAAGTCACTGCGGGGCTGGGATTCACAGGCAGGGCGGCCGCACAGGCGCAGTCAGCTAGACGGCATATGAGGACGGGCAGCGCTCACTGTGCCTGCACCAGGCAGGAGAAAAGAGCGCAGGCGGCGGCTGATTCCAAACCAGCGGTGAGGAGGAGGCGCCCGGCGCCAAGAAGACATGAGTGACGGCTGTGTGGCGTCTGCAGCAGGGGGGAAAGGCTGCCTCCAGGACTGAAGAAAAGGTATTTAGGACAAATTACAAAACTGATTATTTCTGCAGTTACAGCACCCAGAACTAAAAGAGCCACCTTGTCAGAATGCAGCATTACTGCCGCACAAGGTGGCTCTTTTAGTTAAAAATGCCTGGGGGGGGGGGGGGGGGTGACAGGTTCCCTTTAAGTCACTGAAAAAGAATAATTGTTAAAAACTGACATATTCAGAAAATAAGAGACACAAAAGAAAGACAACAGAATAGACAGAAACCAATGTAGTGCTAACATAGTGTCTGCTCTGGGGCAATACAACCTGCACTCACTATCCTGCTGGTGCAGTCACTGTGTACATACATTACATTACTGATCCTGAGTTACCTCCTGTATTATACCCCAGAGCTGCACTCACTATCCTGCTGGTGCAGTCACTGTGTACATACATTACATTACTGATCCTGAGTTACATCCTGTATTATACCCCAGAGCTGCACTCACTATTCTGCTGGTGCAGTCACTGTGTACATACATTACATTACTGATCCTGAGTTACATCCTGTATTATACCCCAGAGCTGCACTCACTATTCTGCTGGTGCAGTCACTTTGTACATACATTACATTACTGATCCTGAGTTACATCCTGTATTATACCCCAGAGCTGCAGTCACTATTCTGCTGGTGCAGTCACTGTGTACATACATTACATTACTGATCCTGAGTTACCTCCTGTATTGTACTCCAGAGCTGCACTCACTATTCTGCTGGTGCAGTCACTGTGTAGATACATTACATTACTGATCCTGAGTTACATCCTGTATTATACCCCAGAGCTGCACTCACTATTCTGCTGGTGCAGTCACTGTGTACATACATTACATTACTGATCCTGAGTTACATCCTGTATTATACCCCAGAGCTGCACTCACTATTCTGCTGGTGCAGTCACTGTGTACATACATTACATTACTGATCCTGAGTTACATCCTGTATTATACCCCAGAGCTGCACTCACTATTCTGCTGGTGCAGTCACTTTGTACATACATTACATTACTGATCCTGAGTTACATCCTGTATTATACCCCAGAGCTGCAGTCACTATTCTGCTGGTGCAGTCACTGTGTACATACATTACATTACTGATCCTGAGTTACATCCTGTATTATACCCCAGAGCTGCACTCACTATTCTGCTGGTGCAGTCTCTGTACATACATTACATTACTGATCCTGAGTTACATCCTGTATTATACCCCAGAGCTGCAGTCACTATTCTGCTGGTGCAGTCACTGTGTACATACATTACATTACTGATCCTGAGTTACATCCTGTATTATACTCCAGAGCTGCACTCACTATTCTGCTGGTGCAGACACTGTGTACATACATTACACTACTGATCCTGAGTTACATCCTGTATTATACTCCAGAGCTGCACTCACTATTCTGCTGGTGCAGTCACTGTGTACATACATTACTGATCCTGAGTTACATCCTGTATTATACTCCAGAGCTGCACTCACTATTCTGCTGGTGCAGACACTGTGTACATACATTACATTACTGATCCTGAGTTACATCCTGTATTATACTCCAGAGCTGCACTCACTATTCTGCTGGTGCAGTCACTGTGTACATACATTACATTACTGATCCTGAGTTACCTCCTGTATTATACTCCAGAGCTGCACTCACTATTCTGCTGGTGCAGTCACTGTGTACATACATTACATTACTGATCCTGAGTTACATCCTGTATTATACCCCAGAGCTGCACTCACTATTCTGCTGGTGCAGTCACTGTGTACATACATTACATTACTGATCCTGAGTTACATCCTGTATTATACCCCAGAGCTGCAGTCACTATTCTGCTGGTGCAGTCACTGTGTACATACATTACATTACTGATCCTGAGTTACATCCTGTATTATACTCCAGAGCTGCACTCACTATTCTGCTGGTGCAGACACTGTGTACATACATTACATTACTGATCCTGAGTTACATCCTGTATTATACTCCAGAGCTGCACTCACTATTCTGCTGGTGCAGTCACTGTGTACATACATTACATTACTGATCCTGAGTTACATCCTGTATTATACTCCAGAGCTGCACTCACTATTCTGCTGCTGCAGTCACTGTGTACATACATTACATTACTGATCCTGAGTTACATCCTGGATTATACCCCAGAGCTGCACTCACTATTCTGCTGGTGCAGTCACTGTGTACATACATTACATTACTGATCCTGAGTTACATCCTGTATTATACTCCAGAGCTGCACTCACTATTCTGCTGGTGCAGTCACTGTGTACATACATTACATTACTGATCCTGAGTTACATCCTGTATTATACTCCAGAGCTGCACTCACTATTCTGCTGCTGCAGTCACTGTGTACATACATTACATTACTGATCCTGAGTTACATCCTGGATTATACCCCAGAGCTGCACTCACTATTCTGCTGGTGCAGTCACCGTGTACGTACATTACATTACTGATCCTGAGTTACATCCTGTATTATACTCCAGAGCTGCACTCACTATTCTGCTGGTGCAGTCACTGTGTACATACATTACATTACTGATCCTGAGTTACATCCTGTATTATACCCCAGAGCTGCACTCACTATTCTGCTGGTGCAGTCACTGTGTACATACATTACATTACTGATCCTGAGTTACATCCTGTATTATACCCCAGAGCTGCACTCACTATTCTGCTGGTGCAGTCACTGTGTACATACATTACATTACTGATCCTGAGTTACATCCTGTATTATACCCCAGAGCTGCACTCACTATTCTGCTGGTGCAGTCACCGTGTACATACACTACATTACTAATCCTGAGTTACATCCTGTATTATACTCCAGAGCTGCACTCACTATTCTGCTGGTGCAGTCACCGTGTACATACATTACATTACTGATCCTGAGTTACATCCTGTATTATACTCCAGAGCTGCACTCACTATTCTGCTGGTGCAGTCACTGTGTACATACATTACATTACTGATCCTGAGTTACATCCTGTATTATACCCCAGAGCTGCACTCACTATTCTGCTGGTGCAGTCACTGTGTACATACATTACATTACTGATCCTGAGTTACATCCTGTATTATACTCCAGAGCTGCACTCACTATTCTGCTGGTGCAGTCACTGTGTACATACATTACATTACTGATCCTGAGTTACATCCTGTATTATACCGCAGAGCTGCACTCACTATTCTGCTGGTGCAGTCACTGTGTACATACATTACATTACTGATCCTGAGTTACATCCTGTACTATACCACAGAGCTGCACTCACTATTCTGCTGGTGCAGTCACTGAGTACATAATTACTGATCCTGAGTTACATCCTATATTATACTCCAGAGCTGCACTCACTATTCTGCTGCTGCAGTCACTGTGTACATACATTACATTACTGATCCTGAGTTACATCCTGGATTATACCCCAGAGCTGCACTCACTATTCTGCTGGTGCAGTCACTGTGTACATACATTACATTACTGATCCTGAGTTACATCCTGTATTATACTCCAGAGCTGCACTCACTATTCTGCTGGTGCAGTCACTGTGTACATACATTACATTACTGATCCTGAGTTACATCCTGTACTATACCCCAGAGCTGCACTCATTATTCTGCTGGTGCAGTCACTGTGCACATACATTACATTACTGATCCTGAGTTACCTCCTGTATTATACTCCAGAGCTGCACTCACTATTCTGCTGGTGCAGTCACTGTGTACATACATTACATTACTGATCCTGAGTTACATCCTGTATTATACCCCAGAGCTGCACTCACTATTCTGCTGGTGCAGTCACTGTGTACATACATTACATTACTGATCCTGAGTTACATCCTGTATTATACCCCAGAGCTGCACTCACTATTCTGCTGGTGCAGTCACTGTGTACATACATTACATTACTGATCCTGAGTTACATCCTGTATTATACCCCAGAGCTGCACTCACTATTCTGCTGGTGCAGTCACCGTGTACATACACTACATTACTGATCCTGAGTTACATCCTGTATTATACTCCAGAGCTGCACTCACTATTCTGCTGGTGCAGTCACTGTGTACATACATTACATTACTGATCCTGAGTTACATCCTGTATTATACTCCAGAGCTGCACTCACTATTCTGCTGCTGCAGTCACTGTGTACATACATTACATTACTGATCCTGAGTTACATCCTGTATTATACCCCAGAGCTGCACTCACTATTCTGCTGGTGCAGTCACTGTGTACATACATTACATTACTGATCCTGAGTTACATCCTGTATTATACTCCAGAGCTGCACTCACTATTCTGCTGGTGCAGTCACTGTGTACATACATTACATTACTGATCCTGAGTTACATCCTGTATTATACCGCAGAGCTGCACTCACTATTCTGCTGGTGCAGTCACTGTGTACATACATTACATTACTGATCCTGAGTTACATCCTGTACTATACCACAGAGCTGCACTCACTATTCTGCTGGTGCAGTCACTGAGTACATAATTACTGATCCTGAGTTACATCCTATATTATACTCCAGAGCTGCACTCACTATTCTGCTGCTGCAGTCACTGTGTACATACATTACATTACTGATCCTGAGTTACATCCTGTATTATACCCCAGAGCTGCACTCACTATTCTGCTGGTGCAGTCACTGTGTACATACATTACATTACTGATCCTGAGTTACATCCTGTATTATACTCCAGAGCTGCACTCACTATTCTGCTGGTGCAGTCACTGTGTACATACATTACATTACTGATCCTGAGTTACATCCTGTATTATACTCCACAGCTGCACTCACTATTCTGCTGGTGCAGTCACTGTGTACATACATTACATTACTGATCCTGAGTTACATCCTGTATTATACCCCAGAGCTGCACTCACTATTCTGCTGGTGCAGTCACTGTGTACATACATTACATTACTGATCCTGAGTTACATCCTGTATTATACTCCACAGCTGCACTCACTATTCTGCTGGTGCAGTCACTGTGTACATACATTACATTACTGATCCTGAGTTACATCCTGTATTATACCCCAGAGCTGCACTCACTATTCTGCTGGTGCAGTCACTGTGTACATACATTACATTACTGATCCTGAGTTACCTCCTGTATTACACTCCAGAGCTGCACTCACTATTCTGCTGGTGCAGTCACTGTGTACATACATTACATTACTGATCCTGAGTTACATCCTGTATTATACCCCAGAGCTGCACTCACTATTCTGCTGGTGCAGTCACTGTGTACATACATTACATTACTGATCCTGAGTTACATCCTGTATTATACTCCACAGCTGCACTCACTATTCTGCTGGTGCAGTCACTGTGTACATACATTACATTACTGATCCTGAGTTACATCCTGTATTATACCCCAGAGCTGCACTCACTATTCTGCTGGTGCAGTCACTGTGTACATACATTACATTACTGATCCTGAGTTACATCCTGTATTATACCCCAGAGCTGCACTCACTATTCTGCTGGTGCAGTCACTGTGTACATACATTACATTACTGATCCTGAGTTACATCCTGTATTATACCCCAGAGCTGCACTCACTATTCTGCTGGTGCAGTCACTGTGTACATACATTACATTACTGATCCTGAGTTACCTCCTGTATTACACTCCAGAGCTGCACTCACTATTCTGCTGGTGCAGTCACTGTGTACATACATTACATTACTGACCCTGAGTTACATCCTGTATTACACTCCAGAGCTGCACTCACTATTCTGCTGGTGCAGTCACTGTGTACATACATTACATTACTGATCCTGAGTTACCTCCTGTATTATACCCCAGAGCTGCACTCACTATTCTGCTGGTGCAGTCACTGTGTACATACATTACATTACTGATCCTGAGTTACACCCTGTATTATACTCCAGAGCTGCAATCACTATTCTGCTGGTGCCGTCACTGTGTACATACATTATAGATCCTGAGTTACCTCCTGTATTATACTCCAGAGCTGCACTCACTATTCTGCTGGTGCAGTCACTGTGTACATACATTACATTACTGATCCTGAGTTACATCCTGTATTATACCCCAGAGCTGCACTCACTATTCTGCTGGTGCAGTCACTGTGCACATACATTACATTACTGATCCTGAGTTACCTCCTGTATTATACTCCAGAGCTGCACTCACTATTCTGCTGGTGCAGTCACTGTGTACATACATTACATTACTGATCCTGAGTTACCTCCTGTATTATACTCCAGAGCTGCACTCACTATTCTGCTGGTGCAGTCACTGTGTACATACATTACATTACTGATCCTGAGTTACATCCTGTATTATACCCCAGAGCTGCACTCACTATTCTGCTGGTGCAGTCACTGTGTACATACATTACATTACTGATCCTGAGTTACATCCTGTATTATACCCCAGAGCTGCACTCACTATTCTGCTGGTGCAGTCACCGTGTACATACACTACATTACTGATCCTGAGTTACATCCTGTATTATACCCCAGAGCTGCACTCACTATTCTGCTGGTGCAGTCACTGTGCACATACATTACATTACTGATCCTGAGTTACCTCCTGTATTATACTCCAGAGCTGCACTCACTATTCTGCTGGTGCAGTCACTGTGTACATACATTACATTACTGATCCTGAGTTACATCCTGTATTATACCGCAGAGCTGCACTCACTATTCTGCTGGTGCAGTCACTGTGTACATGCATTACATTACTGATCCTGAGTTACATCCTGTATTATACCCCAGAGCTGCACTCACTATTCTGCTGGTGCAGTCACCGTGTACATACACTACATTACTGATCCTGAGTTACATCCTGTATTATATCCCAGAGCTGCACTCACTATTCTGCTGGTGCAGTCACTGTGTAAATACATTACATTACTGATCCTGAGTTATATCCTGTATTATACTCCAGAGCTGCACTCACTATTCTGCTGGTGCAGTCACTGTGTACATACATTACATTACTCATCCTGAGTTACCTCCTGTATTATACTCCAGAGCTGCACTCACTATTCTTTTGGTGCAGTCACTGTGTACATACATTACTGATCCTGAGTTACCTCCTGTATTATACTCCAGAGCTGCACTCACTATTCTGCTGGTGCAGTCACCGTGTACATACACTACATTACTGATCCTGAGTTACATCCTGTATTATATCCCAGAGCTGCACTCACTATTCTGCTGGTGCAGTCACTGTGTAAATACATTACATTACTGATCCTGAGTTATATCCTGTATTATACCCCAGAGCTGCACTCACTATTCTGCTGGTGCAGTCACTGTGTACATACATTACTGATCCTGAGTTACCTCCTGTATTATACTCCAGAGCTGCACTCACTATTCTGCTGGTGCAGTCACCGTGTACATACATTACTGATCCTGAGTTACCTCCTGTATTATACCCCAGAGCTGCACTCACTATTCTGCTGGTGCAGTCACTGTGTACATACATTACATTACTCATCCTGAGTTAGCTCCTGTATTATACCCCAGAGCTGCACTCACTATTCTGCTGGTGCAGTCACTGTGTACATACATTACATTACTCATCCTGAGTTACCTCCTGTATTATACTCCAGAGCTGCACTCACTATTCTGCTGGTGCAGTCACTGTGTAAATATTTTACATTGTCTTGTACTCATCCTGTACTCCAGAGCTGCATTCATTAATACTGAAGATACCACAGACAGATCTACATGTAAACAATTTTAGAAAAATAATTATGGATATTTAGTTTTTTAAAGCTTGAGCTCAAGGCATAGAGGCATGAGGATGAGGAGGGGGAAGATTTAGGATACATGGATACTGGCGGTAGGCTTCCGTTACTGATGGAAGACCTCACCTTCAATGTCAAGCATGGCGACAACCCTCGTGCCTCCAGCTTCACACACATAGACGCCTCTGTCCTCAGGAACCACAGACTTAATAATCAGCTTGGCCACATTCCAGTCTTGCTCGACAATCACCCTCTTCCCATCGGCACATACGTCTACATCGTTTTTCTTCCAGGCAGCTTGAACTGGCCTAGAGTACTGGCAGATGAACTCTGCTGTGTCATCTTCATCAATGGCGAGGTCGTTCATAGGACTGACCACCTCAATGGTTGGATCTGTCAACCAACATGTCAAAGGGGACATGCATTAACGGGCCATGATGAAATGACATTTTACAAAGGCACAGCGCGAGCAGAGTGAGGGATCAGCGAAGCTTCGGTTAGTAATCGTAGCCAGAAGGCAGCTTCAAGTTTGTTAAGTGTGGCATCAGCAGGCAGAAAATAGAGTGCACCGGACCGTAGAACAGGAGCATGGAGGAAACTGAAGTGTACCGGATGGTAGAACAGGAGTATGGAAGAAACTGGAGTGTACCAGATGGTAGAACAGGAGTATGGAGGATACTGTAGTGTACCAGATGGTAGAACAGGAGTATGGAGGAAACTGGAGTGTACCGGATGGTAGAACAGGAGTATGGAAGAAACTGGAGTGTACCGGATGGTAGAACAGGAGTATGGAGGATACTGGAGTGTACCAGATGGTAGAACAGGAGTATGGAGGAAACTGGAGTGTACCGGATGGTAGAACAGGAGTATGGAGGAAACTGGAGTGTACCAGATGGTAGAACAGGAGTATGGAGGAAACTGGAGTGAACCGGATGGTAGAACAGGAGTATGGAGGAAACTGGAGTGTACCGGATGGTAGAACAGGAGTATGGAAGAAACTGGAGTGTACCAGATGGTAGAACAGGAGTATGGAGGATACTGGAGTGTACCAGATGGTAGAACAGGAGTATGGAGGAAACTGGAGTGTACCGGATGGTAGAACAGGAGTATGGAGGAAACTGGAGTGTACCAGATGGTAGAACAGGAGTATGGAGGAAACTGGAGTGAACCGGATGGTAGAACAGGAGTATGGAGGAAACTGGAGTGTACCGGATGGTAGAACAGGAGTATGGAGGATACTGGAGTGTACCAGATGGTAGAACAGGAGTATGGAGGAAACTGGAGTGTACCAGATGGTAGAACAGGAGTATGGAGGAAACTGGAGTGTACCGGATGGTAGAACAGGAGTATGGAGGATACTGGAGTGTACCGGATGGTAGAACAGGAGTATGGAGGAAACTGGAGTGTACCAGATGGTAGAACAGGAGTATGGAGGAAACTGAAGTGTACCGGATGGTAGAACAGGAGTATGGAAGATACTGGAGTGTACCAGATGGTAGAACAGGAGTATGGAGGAAACTGGAGTGTACCGGATGGTAGAACAGGAGTATGGAGGATACTAGAGTGTACCGGATGGTAGAACAGGAGTATGGAGGACACTGAAGTGTACCAGATGGTAGAACAGGAGTATGGAGGATACTGGAGTGTACCGGATGGTAGAACAGGAGTATGGAAGAAACTGGAGTGTACCGGATGGTAGAACAGGAGTATGGAGGATACTGGAGTGTACGGGATGGTAGAACAGGAGTATGGAGGATACTAGAGTGTACCGGATGGTAGAACAGGAGTATGGAGGATACTGGAGTCTACTGGATGGTAGAACAGGAGTATGGAAGAAACTGGAGTGTACCAGATGGTAGAACAGGAGTATGGAGGATACTGGAGTGTACCAGATGGTAGAACAGGAGTATGGAGGAAACTGGAGTGTACCGGATGGTAGAACAGGAGTATGGAGGATACTAGAGTGTACCGGATGGTAGAACAGGAGTATGGAGGATACTGGAGTGTACCAGATGGTAGAACAGGAGTATGGAGGAAACTGGAGTGTGCCGGATGGTAGAACAGGAGTATGGAAGAAACTGGAGTGTACCAGATGGTAGAACAGGAGTATGGAGGAAACTGGAGTGTACCAGATGGTAGAACAGGAGTATGGAGGAAACTGGAGTGTACCGGATGGTAGAACAGGAGTATGGAGGAAACTGGAGTGTACCGGATGGTAGAACAGGAGTATGGAGGAAACTGGAGTGTACCGGATGTTAGAACAGGAGTGTGGAGGATACTGGAGTGTACCGGATTGTAGAACAGGAGTATGGAGGATACTAGAGTGTAC